>NC_056744.1:1704298300-1704538300 GCF_019279795.1 Protopterus annectens
TGCACCTATCCTATTATTGACTTCTTTTTTAATGTGACATGACCTTTCTAACTTACTTCTTATATTTGGTGGATTCCTAAATGTTATTTCTGGTTCTATCTTTTTTATCTCTTCCATGTCAGAAAACGATAGGAATTTATCCCATTCTCTCTTAAATATACCTTTTATATTTTGGTTGAAAGTATTAAATTCAACTACCAGTCTTTTTTTGTATACTTCTTCCACTTCTTCCTTTTTACTGGATCCGCCAAAATTCCTATTCTCAACCTGTCCTTTTATAGGTTGAAATTTATTTAGTCTCCCAATTTCTACTTCCTTTCTTATCTCTTTAATAAATTGTATTGGGTAACCTCTATCTTTGAACATTTTTTCTAATTTGTTACATTCTTCCAAAAAATCAATATCCCTACTTGTCATCCTGGAACTTCTCACAAACTGCCCTTTTACAATATTTTTCTTAAAATGTGCAGGATGGAAACTATCGTAATGTAGGTAGGAATTGCAATATGTATCCTTTCTATACACTCTAGTTTGAAATTGATTGTTTTCCTTAAAAACTTCTACATCTAGGTAGTTTATAAATTCTGTGTTAATGGCGTATGTAAAGCTCAAAAAGTTTGTGGTGGAGCTAATATATTTAATAAATTCTAAAAACTTTTCTTTTCCCCCAGTCCAAAAAATTATTATGTCATCAAGAAACCTATGGTAAAGTAGCCAATACTGATTGAAACTAGAATTTAAAACATATTTCTCCTCCCACTTGGAGAGTACGATATTGGCAAAAGTGGGGGCACATGCTGCCCCCATAGATACCCCTGATATTTGTTGGTAGTATTCCCCATTGAAAACCAAATAATTATTCTTTAATATAATATCCATTAATATTACTGTCGTAATTTTCTCCTCGTGTGTCAATTTAATATCGGAGAATACCATTTCTTCAAAATATTCCATCCCTTCTTTGTGGGGAATACTAGAAAAAAGATCAACGATATCGATTGTAGTAAAAAAATAAATCTTTCTTATAAACTGCTGGCGTGAGTTCTGTAAGGAAATCCCAGGAATCCCTTAAAATTATTTTATTATTTACCCATATATGTTTAACCTTGTAATCCACATACTTAGCTAGAGGAACAGTTTTAGCACCTTCAGCAGTAACTATGGGTCTAAAGGGGGGGTCTACCTGATTTTTATGAATTTTGGGAATCCCAAAAATTGTTGGGACCCTTGGATTCTTCACTTCAAAATACTTAAAAGTCTTATTGTCAATCACTTTATCTGTTACTAAATCTTGCAACAATAAATCAATCTTTTTGTATGCTACTGACATCTCATCATCTCATTTTTTGAAACCACTGAATACTTCCTTTCGTCATTCAGTATAGCATGCATTTTAGCTTCATATGCCAGTTTTTCCATGATAACAATTCCCCCTCCTTTATCAGGTTTCATTATCCTTAATGTGGGATTCCCTTGTAATTCTTCCAATACTTTGAACTCACCCTCATTCAAGTTGTTCTTATGTCTTTTTTTACTACTATACTTTCCTTCCATCTTCCTTATTTCTTTTTCCAACACATTTTCCAGGTTTCTTAATTGTGTACTACTTTACTGAATTACTCAGGTTTTCTCCTTACTGATGATAATGTGTCTGTGTTACATAACAGCTGAACAAGGTAATATAATGAATGGCTATTCAACAGGTTCTGTGGAGCAGTTATCACCTGTGTCTGAGCATGCTTAGCTATGCAGTATTGAAATGCACGTTATTAGCACATTACCAATAAGTGCAGTTACAATATATCACTGAGTCATTATTACTTTTCAGGCCAAACTCTCAGCAGCTATCACTGTTATTCACATAAGTAGAAGTCGTTATCACATTGATGAATGCACAAGCCAACTTTGGGTTTTTCTCCACTTAGAGTCATTGCAAGCCACCCCCACACCAGTTTATTTCTTTCATTTTTACAATTTCAAGAAATGTAACAAATATACGAGGCAAAATCTGGACATAGATATTGTTCTTTAGTTACTCAAATAGCAGGATTTGTGCTAGAATGTATTTTATGAAGGGTATGAATAGATATGGTATTATTTATTGACTTGCGTCCTCTGTGATTTGCCTGAAAACCGCAAATTTTATGAGAAACAGACCACAACTATGAAGCTAAATCTGGACAGTTGAGAGCTATGCAAATTCCTACATTCTCACACATGGCAACACACTCACATTGGACTAGTAACTACTACTTATGCATAATTCACAATCTTTCAGGTATTTTTACAGTCCATCAGGGTAGATAACAAGTACTGTTTTACAGTTTACAGTGAAATGTTTTTTACAGAAATTGAATAGATTTTAGACTTGTTACAGTTGCGATGAAATAACACACCATTTGCAATGTTAGGCTCTAGATTTGCTATCCAATCCCATCATATCTCGGCTTTTGGGGGCATTTCAGAACATCACGAATGTACAACATAATGAAGCACCTTCTTAGTGCAGATCCTCATATGTTATTATTGTGTATTATGAGTATTATTATTATTACTACTGTTTGTATGTTATGCATTTTTCCTTTCATTGAGAATGGAGGGTCTGATAAATAGTTTTTCCCAACTGTTTCAATTTAAGCTTCAGTTCTTCTCATTCTGCTTGTAAGCATTCTCATTAGGACTTCAATTATGAGAATTATGATATTGTTTCATATTTGGTGAACAACTTTGTCAGGGAACATGTCAGCATGCTAAATAGTAGCTCATTACTGTCCCAGAGACCACGAGGTAATGCACATGACGTACATATACATATAGTCTTCCAATACATCTGCCAAACATCAGTAGTAATCTTTTTGCATTTTCTTTCCTGTGCAGGTTTGTCCACCTTCTGACACTGAAAAAGTTGAATGGAGTAAATAACCAAGAGCACCGAGATGGCTTCACGACCAGGAGAATGACAAGTGGGAGTTGTGGATATATGGCCATTCCTACATTCATTGGGCTGCCAGCCATGTCTCCAAAACTGAAAACCAGTGCAACGTGAGCTTCTCCATATCCAGTGTGAAGGTATACTGGATTGCAAGACGAGGTATGCATTGGAGCGGAGTACTGCAGTTGTTGGAAGAAAAGTGTTCCATCTACCCTGAGCCCGACATTCTTGTGCTGCACATTGGAGGGAATGATGTCATCAGTCAACCACTCGGGAGGCTACAGTTTCAAATCACAGTAATTTCTGAACACCTGCAGTCGTGGTGGCCACTTTGTCATTTTGTGTGGTCTGACATAATTCCTCGACAGATATGGAAAACAGCAAGCAGTCAACAGGCAGCGCACAAGGCCAGACGTTTACAGAAGGGTTCATGCATGGCTTGATGCACAGGGTCAGTGGATCTACATTCTGTCATGAGAGCATCACCGCGGAAGATGTTCACCTGTTCAGAAAGGATGGCGTTCACCTAACTAAGGAGGGCATTGCATTGTTCTTGACTGACCTCCACAATGGCGTGAGGAGAGCTATGCAGGATTGGTAATATGCAACTTGTGAGAAGAATAGAAAACACCCATGACCAAGTAGGGACCAGTATGGTAAGTAAAACTCTGTTATGAAAATGTGTTGTGTAAAATATATTTTTCTGAGTTTGGCAAATAACTGTGGTAAGGAGCTGGTGAAGATGCTGAGAAAGAACAACTGTTTCAGGAGAGTGCTAGCACGTACAATCTAATATGTCAGTGACCATCCTGCAATGCTTCTTTTTTTATTCTGCTTTTATCAGGCATGTGTAGAGTTTAGATGACAGGAAGGGCTTAGTAATACAGAACTTGATCCACATGTAAAGAGAAAAGGCATAGGTAAGGCAGACTGCTGACACTGAAGAAGGTTGTGAGACTTCAGTGGTATCAGCTGTCCTGAGTGGGTAGCCAGCACAGCTATAGGACAGATCAGATGGCCTTGCCTGCCACAGAAGTCCCATGCCTGTCCTGGGTTCATTAGTGGAGTGGCGGTCCTTACCTTGCTTTTTCTCTTTACGTGTACCCATTCAGCAGTATGTTGGCTACACCAAGAATGTGTATATTTGCAATCATGTGTGTCTACATGATAAAACAACTGCTTCTGAATGCTGTATACATGTACATATATTGGTTTTGTTAGGACTCAGGTTATGGAGATTGATTTTTCATATTTTGGTAAATAACTTTGCAAGGGAGCATGTCAGTGTACCACGTAATACCTCATTTTGAAGACAGTATTGATAGCTCTAGCATGGTAAAAGAATAGTGCCTGTATGTTGTACTCGTGCAAATATCAAAGTTTGTTTCGGACTTAGGTTATGGGAATTATGATTTTTTTCATATTTTGGTAAATAACTTTGCAAGGGAGCATCTGAATATGCCAAGTAATACCTCATTTTTGAAGACAGTATTGCTGGTTCCAGCATGGTAAAAGAATTGTGCCTGTATGTTGTACACATGTGCAGATATCAAAGTTTGTTTCGGACTTAGGTTATGGAAATTATGATTTCTTTCATATTTTGGTAAAAACCTTTGCAAGGGAGCATGTCAGTGTGCCAAGTAATACCTCATTTTGAACACAATGTTACTTGTTACAACATGGTAAAAGAACTGTGTCTGTGCACTGTACACATCTACAGATATCACAGTTTGTTTAGTCTTGTACGATTACGAAAATTATACATTTCCAATACTTCTCATTATTATGCCCATATCTTTTCAAGGGAGCATGGTGATGACACAAATGATGCATCATTTTAAAGCTGACATTGAGACACACAACTTGTGCACTGATATGTAGCCTGTGTCTGTTACAGGTGATAAGATATTATACTATGTTTATCAATTATGAGAAATATTATATTAATCATATTTCTGTGAATATCTCTGTAAAGGAGCATCATACAGTAACGGTTAAGGCATCATTTTTAAAGCTGACATTCATGCAAATAAATTAAATGCTAATTGTATGGGTCTACATGGTGCATTGACCAAGGTATTGTGCTTTGCTTTTCCAGAAAGGTAAAAAATGTGCACAATATCAACATTCCTTGCCAAATATTTAATAATGATTTTGATATGCACTATCAACATTTACACTGTTGGAAAGGTCATTGTCTGCTGAACAACTTTCGTGTTTACATTTTTAGTCTAGCTCTTATAGTTAGAGTTATGAACATTTGTTTTCTGTATGGTATTACAAACGGGTTTTCTGAAAATGAGCTCAGGCTGCACTGTTGTTCCTATGGTGGAACAGGCAGCTTTTTCTGAGTTGCTCCGGAGTGAATGAGTTAATAGATTTCTTTTCTTTCTCCTAATTTTCCCTTTTTCTAATTTTTTATGCCAGTGTTTGAGTAGTGCATGGCTTAGTGCAAACGAAGGAAATGGAGAAACACATGTCATGTTTAGTTTGCTTATCTTGTTTGCACAATGCTTAGCAGAGCATAAACCTGGACTACTGGCCCACACAGGAATCAGAGATATAATGCCTCTAGACAAGGACATAGAGTAAAGGTCAAAAAGGATACATTGTTGATTTGCTTTCCATCATGCAGCACTCCTAAGCAAAGCTGTGAGGTGGTTAGCAAGCTTCCCCAACACCTGCAGCCGTCAAATACCAGCAGATAGTCAACAATTTCAAAATGGATGCATTCTATTAATTTGATTGGGCACCGCACAAACACACTAAGTGGCATTGTGAGACAGTTCATGCACTATTAAGAATGAATAGGGAATTACGCAAGTGTTATTTAGCTATTCTTTTGGTGGCAGGTGTAAGTGTAGGGATGTAATACAGATGGTCATAGGTTCTAATACAGGAGTGGACTATATTTTTACAGTTGTGACAGTCTAGTTCATAACATTTTATACGTAATTCTACATAGTGGAGCTGATATGAATTATATGTATGAGGTATAAGACACCCTTACTGTGATTTGAACGATGAGATGTATGACTGAGGGTATACTGTCTACTGTGTTACTGTAAGTATAATTTTGTTATCTGGACTTAGATGGCCTTCATTCTTAATTAAGACACATACACAAATGAATATATATACAAGGACCTTGTCAGGCCACACACATACATGGATAACACCTCAGTCTGTCATCTGTATTTATGAATGATTCATGACTATGTCTGACAAGCAGTTCTTCTGTGGCAAAGATGGAAAATCACCACTGTGGAAGAAAATGTTTTGTCCCTTCTGCACAGGTTTGAATCCCAAACTGTAAAAGTCAGCTTTAGCAGTGTATAAAGCCTAGCAAATATGTCTCAGGTCATGACATTCATGCCCCCAGTGCATGTCAGCAAAGTCAAATCACCTAACAATTACAGTAGCAGATACCCCTCAAACCAACATCAAGTGTCAGATTAACTTTCCATTTTTAAAAATTCCATTCCTCCCTACTTTGCACTGTTGCTCTCCACTTAACATTACTGGTATCATTGCACGGATTTGTGCACTAGCAGTAAACACAATAACGGGAATTGGTGGGAAATCATTATTTGCTATTGCTATTGCATTGGGATTAGACATGTCTGGATTTAGAGAAGAAGGAGCTCAATTTAGGGTGCAGAGGTGGGGTGTTCAGGAATCCAAGATATTTATTGTACTTCTGGTAAAGCACCACAGGCTTGTGCATGGGGGAGTAATCTGGTATCCAATAAATGTCTGAGGCTTGGAATAGTCTGGCCAAGGCTGTATCCAATGTGACTGGCATCCCACACACTGATGAACAGTGTAGGCACCACCTCAACAACATAAAAGATGAAAGAGGGATGCACTCAACCAGTGGATGGAAGACATTCAAGCTACAGAAATCCAACAATTGTGTAAGTGTGCTAATAAAGGGAATGTATATCACATAGAAAGCTAAATACAGGCAAGAATGCCGTGTACAAAGCTTGTCTTTTCTTTTTTCTTTTCTTTTTGCAGCTAATCCTGAAATAATGACAAATAGGCAGGCTCATGCTGATCATCTGGAGAGACTGAGAGAAGCAAGTGGTATGTGTGCAGCACATGAGAAGTATTATTCCATCAATCCATCCTCAACCCCTTTTCCCATTTTGCACATGGGGTTCGGGGTGTCACTTCAGCAGTGACAATCATCTCGAGCCAAGGTTTATGCTGCAGGTGGCTAGCCTTGCCTTGTACCACACACACACACACACACACACACACACACACACACACCTACAGCCAATTTAGAGTGTCTAATCCACATACTGCACGTCTTTGGAATGTGGGAGGAAACTGGAGCACCCCGAGGGAGCCCACATGACTACAGGGAGGACATGCAGACGCCTGCTAGAAGCATACCAGCCAAGAATCGAACAGGAAAGATTTTTGCTATGAGGCAACAACACTAACTGCTGCAACATCATTGTAGCTTTAAAAGTTAAAGAAAAATGTTTTTGTTTTCTATGCAGTAGTAGCAAAGTAAGCATGCATATCCTAACTGTAAAAGCAAGTATACATGCATAAGTCTGAAGCACAAACAAACTTTGGAGTCAAGTGTAAGACTGTAGTCCGAGGTTGTGGGTTCAAATACTACAAGTAACCACTATACAATAGAATACTGGAATTCTTTAATAATTTAAGTACCTTTATCTGCACTTTTTTTTTCAAAAAAATACAGTATTTAGTTTTGGCTCTGCTCTTCAGTTAGTCCCACCCACCCTCCTTGTTTTTGTTTTGGTGATAATCTTAGTGGCCTTGAAACTGCTCGCCCCTCTTGTAAATTTGTGTTTGGATACTCCTTCTGGGCCTATCTCATTTGCTCACTCAACTGAGTGCAGTGAGATCATATTCTGATTTCAGGCACTCCTACTGTGTACAAAGAGAGCATCTGGGAAACAGAAAAAAAATGTAAGTTTGTTGCCTGCCTTTCCTGTTAAGTGGTATAGACTATTTGTAGGCATCTGAGCCCCTAAGCCCTTCTGTGTTGGAAGGAAGCCTTCTAGCTTAGTTTTTTTTCCTTATAACTAGCCAGTTTTCTAGTTTCAGCACTCATACCTGTTTCTTTGATCTCAGCACTTGTTCAGAAAAAAAAAAAATTCATCTGCTTTTACTGTACTTGTTTCTACCTACTTTATTTTACTTTTGCATCATCTTAAAAGTGCTCAATTGTATTTATTGCTGCTTGGTGTAACTCATTCTAAGCCTTTTGGTTTAAACACTTGGGCTTCGGACCAGTTGTTTTGCACTGAGAGAGTTTGTGGTCTGCACTGTAGTAGCAGACCAGGTAGCTTACATCCTTTTAGGTTGGGAACTGCTGATTGAGGGCTCAGTGTCTGTTATTCTAAAAGTGTATTAATTCTTGTTTAAGCACTTGGGCTTTCAGGCCATTTATTTTACATTAAGAGAGTTCGTGGTCTGCACTCTTGTGGGAGGAGAGGCTGGACTCTACCCTTTTGAGCTGTGAATTTTTGGTTAAAGGCTTATAGTGCATGTATATCTGAACTGCTTCTTACTGAAGTTGGTGCACCTTGTTTGCTGTGGCATAGACTGGATTCGGGCCTGCTGTTTCTAGCTTTGTTTGTGTAACTTGAGCACTAATCCAGGCATTCTCTAAAGTATTCAATTGTATTTATTACTTCTTGGTAGTAACTTGATTAAAGTGTAGCTATCATTCTAAGTCTTTTGGATTAAGCACTTGGGCTTCAGACCAGTTGTTTTACATTAGGAAGGTTTGTGGCATGCACTGTGGTGGCATGCACTGTGGTGGCAGGACAGGTAGCTTTCATCCTTCTAAGTTGGGAACTGCTGATTGAGAGCCCAGTGTCTGTTATTCTTAAAGTGTATTAGTTCTGGTTTAAGCACTTGGGCTTCAGGCCAGTTATTTTACATTAAGAAGGTTCGTGGTTTGCACTCTTGTGGGAGAAGAGGCTGGACTCTGCCCTTCTGAGCTGGGAATTTCTGGTTAAAGGTTTATAGTGCCTGAATATTTGAACTGTATCTTACTGAAATTGGTACACCTTGTTTGCTGTAGCATAGACTAGATCCAGGCCTGCTGAATCTAGCTTTGTTTATATGCTTGTTGTTTGTTTGCTTGTTATTTCCTGGAATGCTAATTCCACCTAATACGTGCTTCTCAGCGCTTCTGTGGATCACTAGTGATATCTGCATTGCTTACCGTACTTATTTCCTTGTTTCACTTGAAAGAACGTTACTGTTTGTCATTTTTGCATTTAAGTTACCTGTAACACATTGCACTTAAGTTACCTGGCACTTGCTCACTAAAGCAATTATATAAGTCAGCACTAAAAATTAAAAGCACTACACCCTCACTCCCCACTGGCCCTTGTTTTCAATTATTAAGGGATTCCCAATATTATTCTAGCATGTCCAAAGGTCAGTTATCAGTCTCCTCTCCAGTCCAGCTGGTGAATCTGGGAATCTTGAGGCAATGTTACAACTGCCTCATGTACCCAAACAACCCTCTCCTCCACCCAACAAATTCCAACACATGTGAGAGATGCAACCATTTAGCCAAACTGGAGGCTGAGCTCTGTCAACTCAGTACTGGCATAACCAGTCAGGAGGAGAAGGAAACCACA
This sequence comes from Protopterus annectens, assembly GCF_019279795.1. Lineage (NCBI taxonomy): Eukaryota > Metazoa > Chordata > Ceratodontiformes > Protopteridae > Protopterus > Protopterus annectens. Next base: position 1,704,307,877 of record NC_056744.1, read on the forward strand.
CTCACTACAATTCCAGTCTCACATAGACCTACCACGACAGCAAACCAAACACATAATCACACAAAAACATACTCAGAGACTCTAAATAAAGATCTGCCTAAGCAGCAGAGACCTCCAAAGCAGACACCCAAGCAACCGCTACCCCAAAACAAAACACGTGCAACACATATCTTACAAAGCCAGTGTGCCGAACAGTCACAGCCCTTAAGACTAAACAACACACCTGATACACTTGTAATAGGTGACTCTATCGTCAGGCACACTGACGTCCCGCTCACCAGGCTGAACAAGGAGAGGGTCACGGTGAGCACCCTGTTGGGTGCTAGGATCCGCCACATAACACAAGCACTCAGGTCACTCCAAGGCAAGTACAAATATGACTCTGTCATTGTCCATGCTGGTGTGAATGACCTGAGACGTACCTCCCTGGACTACATGAAAAGAGACATAAAGGAGCTCTCTGAGCATGTAGCCCAGGCCGGTATGACCCTGACCTTGAGCAGCATCTTACCCTCACCAAGAATGATGCCACAATATGAAGACAAGATGATCAATTTCAACAAATGGCTTAAGTACTGGTGTCATTCAAAGGGGATCCAATGCCTGTCAGCTTGGGATGATATGCTCGACAAGCCACGATGCTTTGCTAGGGACAGCTTGCACCTGTCACCCCTGGGCTTTCGGATATTGGCAAAGGCTCTTGCTACCCCCATAGTGCCTTTTTTAGGTAAGGCTCAAAAGACAAACCCACCTCCATAGGTATCACAAAGGATAAGAAACTAAGAGTAATGCTACTCAACGCCAGAAGTCTAAACCTTAAGATGCACGCACTCGAAACTCTCCTTAGCATGGAGAACATAGATGTCTGTGCAGTAACAGAAACCTGGTTCAGGGCTCCCGAGAGCACCCCAGCACTACCAGGTTATACCTCATACCATGCTTTTCGGCCTCAAAATTGGACCGAACCACGAAAGGAGGGGGAGTATCTATATTCATCAAAGATACCCACACCTCCAGGTTGGTGGCAAAGCACGAAGCATCAGAGACTATCCATGTGCAACTAACAGTGGGTAAAACTGCCTTCCAGTTTATAGCCTGCTACAGACCACCCTCCCAAACCCAGGAACCCCACTCGGCCTTCCTGAGAACACTGTAAAATATGAAGGTCTCTCCAAACACCATTATATTGGGCGACTTCAACTACCCAAACATAGACTGGGAGCATTACTCTAACTCCAACACCCTAGCCCAAAGGTTCCTAGAATTTATAAACTCAAATGCTATGGAACAACTTGTTACCACTCCCACAAGAGGGGAAAACATACTGGACCTGATCATCACCAACATGGGGACTCTATGCTCCAGACCAGAAGTGTATCCCTCACTGGTAAGATCAGACCATAAACTAATCTCACTGGATATTCACATCCCACCCCACCCCTGCCCAGAAAACCACAGTGAAAAACTTCTCTAAAGCAAATTTCACACTCCTCAAAACTGAGGTGGAATCCTTCAAAGCCCCTGGGCCTGTGGAAAATACGGCCCAGACTGCAGAATCCTTTATAAACGCATTCTATGAACACCTTCAGGAATGCATAGATCATGCAATCCCAAATAAAACCAAGACCCAATCCTCCAAAGGCAGACGTCCTGTCTGGTGGACCCCAGCCATAAACAAACTATACAATAGAAAGAGGAAGCTACTAAATGATGGAGCAAAATCCCAAAAAGTGAAGGGATCTCTGATCAGTATTAGCAAAAAACTACGGGCACTCATAAAATTGTCTAAGGCCAGCTTCGAGAGAAAAATTGCACAGGACACTAAGGATAATCACAAGGCTTTGTGTAGTTATGTTAGGAACCTGGGTGGTAATTCCCAGATATGCTCAGAATGAGTCCAAAATGACAAAAAATACACTGAACCCACAGACATTGCCAACATCCTAGCTGACAGGTTCAGTGCAAACTTCTCCCCCCTCCCTCCCCACCAAAAGGGCAAATATCTATCCCAGCAGAGTGCTGCCCCCCTGACATCTCAGATTCTCAGGTAAGAGCCGCCCTCTCCAAAGCAAAAAACACAGCATCAATGGAACCAGATGGTGTCCCGGGCTGCGTCCTACATGGACTCCAAGAAGAGCTAAACCCAAACATAAAACTACTGTTCAATCTCAGCCTTACTACAGGATATGTGCCCAAAGAGTGGTGTACAGCAACAGTGGTCCCTCTCCATAAAGGTGGTGCCTCAACGGATCATGGAAACTATCGCCCCGTAAGCCTGACTAGCTTGGTCTGCAAAGCTATGGAAAGGATCATCATGGACCTCATAAATAAAGATATTGGGGACCTACAGACACTGGATCCTACCCATTTCGGCTTTAAGGGCAGATCCTGCCTCTTAAACCTGGTTGATTTCTTTGAAACAGTCACCAAGGCCATTGACGAGGGGAAGGTGGTCCACACAGCCTACCTGGACCTTGCAAAAGCCTTCGATACAATACCCCACTCGGGCATTATAGATAAGCTCACCAGCTTAAATATAAACCCCTATATCACTAGATGGATTGCAAACTGGCTCAAGGACAGAACCCACATGGTTAGAATTGCTGGAGCCATGTCAGACTCCAAACCAGTTACAAGTGGTGTCCCACAAGGCTCAGTCCTGGGACCTGTCTTGTTCGGGTATATATTTCTCGGAGGTACAAGCCAACACGGAAGGACTGTAGCTGACCAAGTTTGCAGATGACTGCAAACTGGGCGCCATAATCGACTCTCCAGCCGACACAAGCATCCTCCAAAAGGGCCTCATAGAAACAGACAATTGGTGCCAGAGCCATGGCTCAAGCTAAATGCCAAAAGTGTATAGTCATCCCTTTGGCAAAACAGTGCCTACAAATTACCACATAGGTGGTAATCCATTAAGTACAGAAGAAGTAATTAGGGACCTAGGGACCCAAGTTGATAGCAATCTCTCATTTGACAACCACATGGCCAAAGTGGTTAGAAAAACATTTTATATAGCCCACCTAATCATGAAGGGATTCACATCTAGATCAGGGGAGGTCATTGTGCCTCTTTACTCATCCCTCATCAGGCCCATAATTGAGTACAATGCCCCTTTTGGGATGTACCTTACCAGACACCTGCAGCAACTGGAAAGACCCCAGAAGTACCTCACCAAGAGGATCAAAGGGCACAAACAGATGCCATATGCTGCCCGGTTAAAGAAACTCCAGCTTTACTCAGTGGCATATACCGCCTGTTCAGAGGCGATCTGTGCCTGACGTATAAAGCCATGTTCAGCCCGGAATTAATGGACATGCTGCACCTCAGAAAATCCAAATCCCATCGAGCTAAGCGCTCGAGAGGCTTGAGCCTCAGCACTGAAATAAATAGGACATGCTGGAGGGACAGATTCATAACCCAGAGGCTCCCTTCACTCTGGAATAAAATCCCAGTCCAGGTTAGGCAGAGTCCCTCATTGACTCTCAAGAGGAATCTTGATGAGTAGATGGGAGATTGTAGGTTTACCCCGGGTATCACTTCTGTGTCACTGTTAGACAGAGGCACAGTATACTAACCTCGAAAAAGGGCATAGCAAAATAAATTTAAAATGGGTGGCGAAAGCCAAACACATTCTGGCTAGGCTTATAAATGCCCTAGGGCAGATAGCCTAGTATGAACCTATGAACCTATATTACACAAATTAAAATCTAACAGCAGAAATAAAGCAAAGACTGTCCACCACAGAGAGGTTTAAAACTATTTAATACTAAAAATCAACAAGTATAAGCAAAATAAAAACACAATAAAACATGAAGTCATATTAAAGTAACTGGATGAGCGCTCCTCCAGTTTTTTAGTATTAAATAGATGTTCTTCATGTTTCACTGTTGCAGTCATCACATTTGAGTTATCTGCCTGCAGGTATCTCTCAGCCGGCCAGAATACCAGAGTCTTCGGATTTCTGCGTTGGATGCTGTCGCCTCTTCCATAACGTCAGGTCATCATGGGTATAAAGCATGCAGCCGGCACCATTGCATCAGTCTTTCTTGCCAGCCCGAAGCAGAAGCAGTTCGCAAATGCCGTTTGGCCGACTCCTGAAATTTTTGTTTTTGAGTTTCAGAACCGAAGTCTTCAACTAAAGGTAAGTACCCCATTGGGGAAACTTTTTCTTGCTCTAAACCGATGTCTGTAAAAGTCAATAATTGTATTTCTTGTGGAAAGCAAACACCGCATAAAGATTTTCATTCATACTGTATTCCTTGCCTAGGCCCTGACGACGACGTACCTCCCTGTTGGTTTTGTGCATTATTTAAAGCATGAACTATTCATCATCAGTATATTTTCGCTTCTAAATATTTTGGTACTCGGTTCAATTATCCAGATATGTCTTCGGTAAGCCACCCGACTACCGACATTCTGAAAAAACGCAAAGATAAAGACAGAGACAGGCGGCCTAGGTACAAAGCTGCCGCCGACGCTTCTCCTAAGCTAGTCAGCAGTTCACCGGTACTCAGTGAGGTGCTTTTGCAGCCCCTGATACCCGCTACTTCAGATTCGCAGGCTTCTACTGAGACCCATTCTCAGACCCATTTATGCCACAAGATGCTTCAACTGTGGAACCTGTGGATATCTCTACCTTGGATGGGTCCGGAGCTGCTGTGCAGGCACCAGCTTCTGAGGGTGTATTCAAGCCTACTGACTTGCATATTAAACCAATGCCATCTTCTTCTTCAAGGCCTAAAACTCAAATCATGCCTAGGAAACCGACACCCAGACCACATGGTCAGGCCTCTATGCCTAAAAAAACAAATAAGAATGGCTGAAGACCTTATTACTTTAATCAGGGGAAGCCAACCTTCCCCCTCCAAGAGACCTAGGACTGAATTTGCTTATGATACTTCTGACCAGGATTCTGAAATTTCTGTCTCCTCTGATGACCAGGATTTACCCTTCTCCACCTATGAGGATTCTGATGCAGAGGACTGTATTCCCTCTGCTTCTCCCCCAGAGGATTTTTCTTTTGGTGAAACTTTGCATACTCTTAGGGAGCATTTTCACTGGAAAGCCAGTATTACTCTGATTCTAAAAAGAGCCTTAGAGATTTCTTACTCCTACCCCAGCACAGGCCTTTAGCTATCCCTCCTGTGCTGGACATTGTTGATGATACCTTTTCGGAACCTAGCTTAGCCCCTGATTCTTTTCCTCCTGCTCCCAGAAAACCAGATGGATGTTACAGGGTTCCTGATTCTTACAAGTTCCTTTTTAAAAATCCTACTGCGGATCCTGAGACTATTTCACAGGGACCCAAGGGCATTAATGCTTCTACTGCTAAAAATCCTACCCCTTCTGATAGAGACTCCAGGGCACTGGAATACCTTTCAACTGTCCATGATTTTGACACAACATTTAGCGGTGTCCCTCTTAATCCCTTTTAGCACTGGTGCTTGTTGGACAAAAGTAATGAATTATGCTTAATAAATAATGACAATATGTAAGAGCTAAAGAATTATTTTACTTCAAGAAATGTATATTAATTCACATTCTGTTAATGCCTTAAGTTAATAGCTTTTTAATTGAAATAACATTGGTTGAGAGCTAGATAGATGGGGCACCACCAGGCTTGTGCATGGGGAGTAATCTGGTATCAATAAATGTCTGAGGCTTGGAATAGTCTGGCCAAGGCTGTATCCAATGTGACTGGCAATCCCACACACTGATGAACAGTGTAGGCACCACCTCAACAACATAAAAGGTGAAAGAGGGATGCACTCAACCAGTGGATGGAAGACATTCAAGGTACAAAAATCCAACACTTGTGTAAGTGTGCTAATAAAGGGAATGTATATCACATAGAAAGCTAAATACAGGCAAGAATGCCGTGTACAAAGCTTGTCTTTTCTTTTTTCTTTTCTTTTTGCAGCTAATCTTGAAATAATGACAAATAGGCAGGCTCATGCTGATCATCTGGAGAGACTGAGAGAAGCAAGTGGTATGTGTGCAGCACATGAGAAGTATTATTCCATCAATCCATCCTCAACCCCTTTTCCCATTTTGCACATGGGTCGGGTGTCACTTCAGCAGTGACAATCATCTCGAGCCAAGGTTTATGCTGCAGGTGGCTAGCCTTGCCTTGTACCACACACACACACACACACACCTACAGCCAATTTAGAGTGCCTAATCCACATACTGCACGTCTTTGGAATGTGGGAGGAAACTGGAGCACCCCGAGGGAGCCCACATGACTACAGGGAGGACATGCAGACGCATACTTCTAGCCAGCATACCAGCCAAGAATCGAACAGGAAAGATTTTTGCTATGAGGCAACAACACTAACTGCTGCAACATCATTGTAGCTTTAAAAGTTAAAGAAAAATGTTCGCTTGCCTTTCTATGCAGTAGTAGCAAAGTAAGCATGCATATCCTAACTGTAAAAGCAAGTATACATGCATAAGTCTGAAGCACAAACAAACTTTGGAGTCAAGTGTAAGACTTGTAGTCCGGAGGTTGTGGGTTCAAATACTGCAAGTAACCACTATACAATAGAATACTGGAATTCTTTAATAATTTAAGTACCTTTATCTGCACTTTTTTTTTCAAAAAAATACAGTATTTAGTTTTGGCTCTGCTCTTCAGTTAGTCCCACCCACCCTCCTTGTTTTTGTTTTGGTGATAATCTTAGTGGCCTTGAAACTGCTTTCGCCCTCTTGTAGAATTTGTGTTTCTGGATACTCCTTCTGGGCCTATCTCATTTGCTCACTCAACTGAGTGCAGTGAGATCATATTCTGATTTCAGTGGCACTCCTACTGTGTTACAAGAGTATATCTAAAACAGAAAAAATGTAGGTTTGTTGCCTGCCTTTCCTGTTAAGTGGTATAGACTATTTGTAGGCATCTGAGCCCCTAAGCCCTTCTGTGTTGGAAGGAAGCCTTCTAAAAGCTTAGTTTTTTCCCTTCATAACTAGCCAGTTTTCTAGTTTCAGCACTCCTGCCTGTTTCTTTGATCTCAGCACTTGTTCGAAAAAAAGAAAAAAAAAAAATTCATCTGCTTTTACTGTACTTGTTTCTACCTACTTTATTTTACTTTTGCATCATCTTAAAGTGCTCAATTGTATTTATTGCTGCTTGGTGTAACTCATTCTAAGCCTTTTGGGTTTTAAACACTTGGGCTTGGACCAGTTGTTTTGCACTGAGAAGGTTTGTGGTCTGCCTGTAGTAGCAGAACCAGGTAGCTACATCCTTTTAGGTTGGGAACTGCTGATTGAGAGGGCTCAGTGTCTGTTATTCTAAAAAGTGTATTAATTCTGTTTAAAGCACTTGGGCTTTCAGGCCATTTATTTTACATTAAAGAGTTAGTGGTCTGCACTCTTGTGGGAGGGGCTGGACTCTGCCCTTTGAGCTGTAATTTTGGTTAAAGGCATAGTGCATGTATATCTGAACTGCTTCTTACTGAAGTTGGTGCACCTTGTTTGCTGTGGCATAGACTGGATTAGGGCCTGCTGTTTCTAGCTTTGTTTGTGTAACTTGGAGCACTAATCCAGGCATTCTCTAAAAGTATTCAATTGTATTTATTACTTCTTGGTAGTAACTTGATTAAAGTGTAGCTATCATTCTAAGTCTTTTGGATTAAGCACTTGGGCTTCAGACCAGTTGTTTTACATTAGGAAGGTTTGTGGCATGCACTGTGGTGGCAGGACAGGTAGCTTTCATCCTTCTAAGTTAGGGAACTGCTGATTGAGAACCCAGTGTCTGTTATTCTTAAAGTGTATTAGTTCTGGTTTAAGCACTTGGGCTTCAGGCCAGTTATTTTACATTAAGAAGATTAAGTGTGGTTTGCACTCTTGTGGGAGAAGAGGCTGGACTCTGCCCTTCTGAGCTGAAATTTCTGGTTAAAGGTTTATAGTGCCTGAATATTTGAACTGTATCTTACTGAAATTGGTACACCTTGTTTTTGTAGCATAGACTAGATCCAGGCCTGCTGAATCTAGCTTTGTTTATATGCTTGTTGTTTGTTTGCTTGTTATTTCCTGGAATGCTAATTCCACCTAATCTGCAGCTTCTCAAAGCTTCTGTGGATCACTAGTGATATCTGCATTGCTTACTGTACTTATTTCCTTGTTTCACTTGAAAGAACGTTACTGTTTGTCATTTTTGCATTTAAGTTACCTGTAACACATTGCACTTAAGTTACCTGGCACTTGCTCACTAAAGCAATTATATAAGTCAGCACTAAAATTAAAAGCACTACACCCTCACTCCCCACTGGCCCTTGTTTTCAATTATTAAGGGATTCCCAATATTATTTTAGCATGTCCAAAGGTCAGTTGTCAATCTCCTCTCCAGTCCAGCTGGTGAATCTGGGAATCTTGAGGCAATGTTACAACTGCCTCATGTACCCAGACAACCCTCTCCTCCACCCAACAAATTCCAACACATGTGAGAGATGCAACCATTTAGCCAAACTGGAGGCTAAGCTCTGTCAACTCAGTACTGGCATAACCAGTCAGGAGGAGAAGGAAACCACACTCACTACAATTCCAGTCTCACATAGACCTACCCGCGACAACAAACCAAACACATAATCACACAAAAACATACTCAGAGACTCTAAATAAAAGATCTGCCTAAGCAGCAGAGACCTCAAAGCAGACACCCAAGCAACGCTACCCCCAAAACAAAACACGTGCAACACATATCTTACAAAGCCAGTGTGCCGAACAGTCACAGCCCTTAAGACTAAACAACACACCTGATACACTTGTAATAGGTGACTCTATCGTCAGGCACACTGGGACGTCCCAGCTCACCAGGCTGAACAAGGAGAGGGTCACTGGTGAGCACCCTGTTGGGTGCTAGGATCCGCCACATAACACAAGCACTCAGGTCACTCCAAGGCAGAGTACAAATATGACTCTGTCATTGTCCATGCTGGTGTGAATGACCTGAGACGATACCTCCCTGGACTACATGAAAAGAGACATAAAGGAGCTCTCTGAGCATGTAGCCCAGGCGGTATGACCCTGACCTTGAGCAGCATCTTACCCTCACCAAGAATGATGCCACAATATGAAGACAAGATGATCCAATTTCAACAAATGGCTTAAGTACTGGTGTCATTCAAAGGGGATCAATGCCTGTCAGCTTGGGATGATATGCTTTCGACAAGCCACGATGCTTTGCTAGGGGACAGCTTTGCACCTGTCACCCTGGGCTTCGGATATTGGCAAAGGCTCTTGCTACCCCATAGTGCCTTTTAGGCAAGGCTCAAAGACAAACCCACCTCCATAGGTATCACAAGGGATAGAAACTAGAGTAATGCTACTCAGCGCCAGAAGTCTAAACCTTAAGATGCATGCACTCGAAACTCTCCTTAGCATGGAGAACATAGATATCTGTGCAGTAACAGAAACCTGGTTCAGGGCTCGAGAGCACCCCAGCACTACCAGGTTATACCTCATACCATGCTTTTCGGCCTCAAAACTTGGACCGAACCACGAAAGGAGGGATCGATATTCATCAAGATACCCACACCTCAGGTTGGTGGCAAAGCGAAGCATCAGAGACTATCCATGTGCAACTAACAGTGGGTAAAACTGCCTTCCAGTGTATAGCCTGCTACAGACCACCCTCCCAAACCCAGGAACCCCACTTTCGGTCTTCCTGAGAACACTGTAAAATATGAAGGTCTCTCCAAACACCATTATATTGGGTGACTTCAACTACCCAAACATAGACTGGGAGCATTACTCTAACTCCAACACCCTAGCCCAAAGGTTCCTAGAATTTATAAACTCATATGCTATGGAACAACTTGTTACCACTCCCACAAGAGGAGGAAAACATACTGGACCTGATCATCACCAACATGGGGACTCTATGCTCCAGACCAGAAGTGTATCCTCACTGGTAAGATCAGACCATAAACTAATCTCACTGGATATTCACATCCCGACCCCACCCCTGCCCAGAAAACCACAGTGAAAACTTCTCTAAAAGCAAATTTCACACTCCTCAAAACTGAGGTGGAATCCTTCAAAGCCCCTGGGCCTGTGGAAAATACGGCCCAGACTGCAGAATCCTTTATAAACGCATTCTAAGAACACCTTCAGGAATGCATGGATCATCGATGTAAATAAAACCAAGACCCAATCCTCCAAAGGCAGACGTCCTGTCTGGTGGACCCCAGCCATAAACAAACTATACAATAGAAGGAGGAAGCTACTAAATGATGGAGCAAAATCCCAAAAAGTGAAGGGATCTCTGATCAGTATTAGCAAAAAAACTACGGGCACTCATAAAATTGTCTAAGGCCAGCTTCGAGAGAAAAATTGCACAGGACACTAAGGATAATCACAAGGCTTTGTGTAATTATGTTAGGAACCTGGGTGGTAATTCCCAGATATGCTCAGAATGAGTCCAAAATGACAAAAAATACACTGAACCCACAACATTGCCAACATCCTAGCTGACAGGTTCAGCGCAAACTTCTCCCCTCCCTCCCCACCAAAAGGGCAAATATCTATCCCAGCAGAGTGCTGCCCCCCTGACATCTCAGATTCTCAGGTAAGAGCCGCCCTCTCCAAAGCAAAAAACACAGCATCAATGGAACCAGATGGTGTCCTGGGCTGCGTCCTACATGAACTCCAAGAAGAGCTAAACCCAAACATAAAACTACTGTTCAATCTCAGCCTTACTACAGGATATGTACCTAAAGAGTGGCGTGCAGCAACAGTGAGTCCTCTCTCCATAAAGGTGGTGCCTCAGCGGATCATGGAAACTATAAGCCCCATAAGCCTGACTAGCTTGGTCTGCAAAGCTATGGAAAGGATCATCATGGACCTCATAAATAAAGATATTGGGGACCTACAGACACTGGATCCTACCCATTTCGCTTTTGTTAAGGGCAGATCCTGCCTCTTAAACCTGGTTGATTTCTTTGAAACAGTCACCAAGGCCATTGATGAGGGAAGGTGGTCACACACAGCCTACCTGGACCTTGCAAAGCCTTCGATACAATACCCCACTCGGGCATTATAGATAAGCTCACCAGCTTAAATATAAACCCCTATGTCACTAGATGGATTGCAAACTGGCTCAAGGACAGAACCCACATGGTTAGAATTGCTGGAGCCATGTCAGACTCCAAACCAGTTACAAGTGGTGTCCCACAGGGCTCAGTCCTGGGACCTGTCTTGTTGGGTATATATTTCTGGGAGGTACAGGCCAACACGGAAGGACTGTGGCTGACCAAGTTTGCAGATGACTGCAAACTGGGCGCCATAATCGACTCTCCAGCCGACACAAGCATCCTCCAAAAGGGCCTCATAGAAACAGACAACTGGTGCCAGAGCCATGGCCTCAAGCTAAATGCCAAAAAGTGTATAGTCATCCCTTTGGCAAAAACAAAGTGCCACAAATTACCACATAGGTGGTAATCCATTAAATACAGAAGAAGTAATTAGGGACCTAGGGACCCAAGTTGATAACAATCTCTCATTTGACAACCACATGGCCAAAGTGGTTAGAAAAACATTTTATATAGCCCACCTAATCATGAAGGGATTCACATCTAGATCAGGGGAGGTCATTGTGCCTCTTTACTCATCCCTCATCAGGCCCATAATTGAGTACAATGCCCTTTTTGGGATGTACCTTACCAGACACCTGCATCAACTGGAAAGACCCCAGAAGTACCTCACCAAGAGGATCAAAGGGCACAAACAGATGCCATATGCTGCCCGGTTAAAGAAACTCCAGCTTTACTCAGTGGCATATACTGCCTGTTCAGAGGCGATCTGTGCCTGACGTATAAAGCCATGTTCAACCCGGAATTAATGGACATGCTGCACCTCAGAAAATCCAAATCCCATCGAGCTAAGCGCTCAAGAGGCTTGAGCCTCAGCACTGAAATAAATAGGACATGCTGGAGGGACAGATTCATAACCCAGAGGCTCCCTTCACTCTGGAATAAAATCCCAGTCCAGGTTAGGCAGAGTCCCTCATTGACTCTCGAGAGGAATCTTGATGAGTAGATGGGAGATTGTAGGTTTACCCCGGGTATCACTTCTGTGTCACTGTTAGACAGAGGCACAGTATACTAACCTCGAAAAAGGGCATAGCAAAATAAATTTAAAATGAATTGGTGAAAGCCAAACACATTCTGGCTAGGCTTATAAATGCCCTAGGGCAGATAGCCTAGTATGAACCTATGAACCTATATTACACAAATTAAAATCTAACAGCAGAAATAAAGCAAAGCTTGTCCAGCACAGAGAGGTTTAAAACTATTTAATACTATAAATCAACAAGTATAAGCAAAATAAAAACACAATAAAACATGAAGTCATATTAAAGTAACTGGATGAGCGCTCCTCCAGTTTTTTAGTATTAAATAGATGTTCTTCATGTTTCACTGTTGCAGTCATCACATTTGAGTTATCTGCCTGCAGGTATCTCTCAGCCGGCCAGAATACCAGAGTCTTCGGATTTCTGCGTTGGATGCTGTCGCCTCTTCCATAACGTCAGGTCATCATGGGTATAAAGCATGCAGCGGCACCATTGCATCAGTCTTTCTTGCCAGCCGAAGCAGAAGCAGTTCGCAAATGCCATTTGGCGACTCCTGAAATTTTTGTTTTGAGTTTCAGAACCGAAGTCTTCAACTAAAGGTAAGTACCCATTGGGGAAACTTTTCTTGCTCTAAACCGATGTCAGTAAAAGTCAATAATTGTATTTCTTGTGGAAAGCAAATACCGCATAAAGATTTTCATTCATACTGTATTCCTTGCCTAGGCCCTGACGACGATGTACCTCCCTGTTGGTTTTGTGCATTATTTAAAGCATGAACTATTCATCATCAGTATATTTATGCTTCTAAATATTTTGGTACTCGGTTCAATTATCCAGATATGTTTTCAGTAAGCCACCCGACTACCGACATTATGTAAAAACGCAAAGATAAAGACAGAGACAGGCGGCCTAGGTCCAAAGCTGCCGCCGACGTTTCTCCTAAGCTAGTCAGCAGTTATCCGGTACTCAGTGAGGGGCATTTGCAGCCCCTGATACCCGCTACTTCAGATTCGCAGGCTTCTACTGAGACCCATTCTCAGACCCATTTATGCCACAAGATGCTTCAACTGTGGAACCTGTGGATATCTCTACCTTGGATGGGTCCGGAGCTGCTGTGCAGGCACCAGCTTCTGAGGGTGTATTCAAGCCCTACTGACTTGCATATTAAACCAATGCCATCTTCTTCTTCAAGGCCTAAAACTCGAATCATGCCTAGGAAACCGACACCCAGACCACATGGTCAGGCCTCTATGCCTAAAAAAACAAATAAGAATGGCTGAAGACCTTATTACTTTAATCAGGGGAAGCCAACCTTCCCCCTCCAAGAGACCTAGGACTGAATTTGCTTATGATACTTCTGACCAGGATTCTGAAATTTCTGTCTCCTCTGTTGACCAGGATTTACCCTTCTCCACCTATGAGGATTCTGATGCAGAGGACTGTATTCCCTCTGCTTCTCCCCCAGAGGATTTTTCTTTTGGTGAAACTTTGCATACTCTTAGGGAGCATTTTCACTGGAAAGCCAGTATTACTCTGATTCTAAAAAGAGCCTTAGAGATTTCTTACTCCTACCCCAGCACAGGCCTTTAGCTATCCCTCCTGTGCTGGACATTGTTGATGATACCTTTTCGGAACCTAGCTTAGCCCCTGATTCTTTTCTTCCTGCTCCCAGAAAACCAGATGGATGTTACAGGGTTCCTGATTCTCACAAGTTCCTTTTTAAAAATCCTACTGCGGATCCTGAGACTATTTCACAGGGACCCAAGGGCATTAATGCTTCTACTGCTAAAAATCCTACCCCTTCTGATAGAGACTCCAGGGCGCTGGAATACCTTTCAACTGTCCATGATTTTGACACAACTTTTAGCTGTGTCCCTCTTAATCCCTTTTAGCACTGGTGCTTGTTGGACAAAAGTAATGAATTATGCTTAATAAATAATGACAATATGTAAGAGCTAAAGAATTATTTTACTTCAAGAAATGTATATTAATTCACATTCTGTCATTCTGTTAATGCCTTAAGTTAATAGCAGTAATATTTTAAAGGTGTCCCTGATTTTCTCTGGATTTTTTCATGTTAAGATTTGTTCCTGATTGGTTGAGAGCTAGATAGATGGGGTAAGAAGGTTTACACTTCTGCAGCCATTAGGGGCTTAAACTGTCAGTTTTATATGTTAAAGTATCAACAGCATGTTATTGGATTGCTTAAACAGAAAATTATGTTGATTCCTGACTGTGCTGAAAATAAAGAATTACAGAATTTAATGCATTCTGCTGAACAGGTTGGAAAACATACTTTGCAATGTGGATTTGATTCATTAGAGGCCTCTTGCAGGGCTGCCGTCACTGGGTCCGTACTCAGAAGGCATGCTTGGCTTCAGGAGCAATCTTTGCCTGATCACGTTAAAGCTAAACTGTTGGGTGCTCCCTTATATCAGGACCACCTGTTTGGCAACAAAGCTGAGGAAGTTCTTAAAAAGATGGAAGATGAAGCTAAATCTATGCAAACTGTTAAAGATCAGTCTCCAAGATTTAGTAGGCATTGGTCCTTACTGGCCCCTTCCAGGGCTTCTCAATCCAAACCCAGGCACAGCAGAAACCCCAGTTTCAGTCCCAGGGTACGCACAAGACTAAGTAGTGGGGGGCTTACTACTCCCAGATTTGGACGAGGAAGACTCCCCCATGGAAAACTGTCTCAATGACTTGCTTTTAAAACTTCCAAGCACTTCTTAACTGAATGCTCCTTTAGGCGGAAAGATTGGTCTGCAGGCCAAAAACTGGAAACTCATTACCCAGGACAAATGGGTCTTAAACATAGTGTCCCAAGGATACAGATTTCACTTCCACACGTTACCAACACCAAGCGGGTGGCCAGATCCACCCCCAAATCAGTGGGCAGAGGCCTAAAAGCAAGTACCTTCCCTCATAAACATGGGGGCTATTCAATTGGTACCAGAAGAGGAAAAGCGACAAGGTTTCTATTCTAGACTTTTCCTGGTACCCAGAAAAGACAATTCATGGCATCCTATCTTGGACCTTTCTACTCTAAACACCTTTTTGGTGATTCCAAAATTCAAGATGCTGACTCTTCAATAGTTGCTTTCTATGCTAGGCAAAGATGCTTGGTTGGCAACACTAGATTTAAAAGAAGCATACCTGGACATCCCTATCAGGGAATCTTGCAGAAGATACCTACACTTCAAAGCAGGCTACACGCACTGTCAGTTCACTGCACTGCCCTTTGGCTTATCTACTGTGCCCAGGATATTCACAAAAGCCTAGCTCCAGTCATTGCATTTTGCAGGCAAAGAAATATTCAAATATACCCATACCTGGACGATTATCTAATTCAGGCAGAAAGCCAGGGCATACTTTTGAATCATCTGGCCTCTGTACAAAGGGCGTTGACTTGTCTGGGGTACACCATAAACGAAAAGAAATCATACCTGGTACCCTGTCAACAAATTATATTCTTGGGAGCAAGCTTGAATACAACTTCCCAGATGGCTTTCCTCACGCCAGAGAAACAGATTAATTTGACTATTTACTTCAAATAAGTGGCCACAAAAACCCTGCTATCTGCAAGGCAAATACTGCAAGCCTTGGGGTTCATGGCTTCCTGCATTCTTCTAATTCCATATGCAAGACTGCATATGAGGAAACGTCAGTGGTATCTAAAAAGCCTATGGTATCAACATTCTCAGGATCTAGAAGCAATGATTCCTATCATACCTTGCCTACGTCTACGTCTAGAGTACCTTTGGTGGGCAGAGGCCTGCCATCAAAACAAGGGACTACCATTCATGCTACCCCCTGCCACCCAAACCCTAACAACAGATGCATCAGACTATGCATGGGGGGCTCACATGGCAGGGAAGTGCATTCAGGGCAAATAGAACCCAAGTCAAATGCACCTGCATATCTATCAAAAAGAAATGTTAGCTGTACAGAATGCTCTGACAGCCTTCAAGGACCACATTCTTCCGGGACAACTAATAGTAAAGACGGACAACACCACTGTTATGTGGTACATAAACAAGCAGGGGGGTACCCATTCATACCCTCTATGCAGACTAGCCTTGAGCTACCAAGTGCATCTGCAGGCTCAATTCCTGCCCAGGAAAACTAAATACACTAGCAGATGAACTAAGCAGAAATCTCATGGACCCACGAGTGGAAACTGGAACCAAAGACTTTCAACATGTTGATAAACAAATGGAGGAGCCCAGACATAGACCTGTTTGCATCCCCCCACAACTACCAATTGGACAAATTTTGCACAAGGACTCCCCACAAACAAGCTTGGAAAGTGGATGCTCTGTCCTTCAGCTGGAAAAATCTTTCAGTTTATGCCTTTCCTCCTCTGCCTGTCATCTCAAAAGTACTACTAAAGATTAAACTGGATAAACCAAGGAAGATACTGATAACACCAGACTGGCCATGCCAACACTGATGGTACCCCCTTTTGTGCAGTGTGTCACAGCTAGCCCCATGGCACCTGCCTCAAACCCCTACCCTACTGTCACAGCAGGGGAACCAGATTCTGCACCCCCAGCTTCAAACCTTGAACCTGGCAGCCTGGCTAATTACCTAATGTCTCTGTTACCATCCCTCAGTAAACAAGTGTTGGATGTCATTTTGAAGGCAAGAAGGCATAGTACTAGAAAATCTTATGCTGAAAAATGGAAAATATTCTGTGCCTGGAACCATTCTCAAGGGATGGCCACAGCAGTGCCCAATTTACCTCAGATTTTTTCAATACTTAACTGAGATGCCTCACAGGGACCTTTCCTTTTCCTCCATCAAAATTCACGCTTCAGCCATTTCAGCTCATTACAACACAGAACCACCCCTCTTTTCCCACCCACTGCTCAAGCAGTTTCTCAGAGGGGCCAAAAACATAAGACCACCCAGAAGAGCCCCAACTCCAGCCTGGGACCTCAACTTTGTATTGGAAAAACTCATTCTGCCTCCTTTTGAGCCAGCTGCAAGTGCGGAGTTAAAATTCTTTTCTTGGAAAACAGCTTTCGTTTTAGCAATCACTTCAGCAAGAAGGGTATCTGAATTACAGGCCCTTATGGCAGTGGAGCCTTTCATCATCTTTCATGCGGACAGGGTGTCCCTCAGGACAATCCCTCCTTCATGCCAAGGTGATATCCAATGTGGCTCTTAATCAATCCATTTGCCAACCTTCTTTTCTAATCTACAGAACAAAGGGGAACGGGTACTGCACTCCTTGGATGTGCACAGACAACTTAGATTTTACTTGGACAGGACTAAACCTCAAAGGAAATCTGTACAACTGCTGGTGGCATTTGCTGCAGGGGCAGAGGGGAAGGCTATTTCAAAGCAAACCATTTCTAAATGTATAGGCCATTGCATTCATTTCTGCTATAAGCACCATGGAAAACCTATCCTACAGGGATTAGACCCCATTCAACTAGGGCTGCGTCTACCTCTACAGCCTTTCTCAGAGGTGTCCCTACCAGAGACATCCTAGAAGCTGCTACCTGGAGTTCTGTACATACCTTCACCAAGCATTACCATTTGCCAATTTTCTTTAAATCCAGAGCTGGCTTTCCCACTGCAGTCTTGCAGGGCCTTACAGCTGGTCCTAATGCTATCTAAATTCCTCCTCCCATCCTTAGCTTTGGGAATCTACCCAAATGTGATGACTGCAACAGTGAAACACGAAGAACATAGTACAGTTGTGTACACTTACCATAAATGTAGATGTTCAAGTTTATTCACTGTTACAGTCCTGGTTACCCTGCCTCCAGCTCCCTGTCTTTTTTGTTGGAGGTATAACCTTGTGTGTATGTGTGTGTATATATATATATATATATATATATATATATATATATATATATATATGTGTGTGTATGTATTAAATTGCTTCCCATTAGGGAGGCACCTGACATCTGGGGCAAGAAAAACTGATGTAATGACGTCAGCTGCATGCTTTATACCCATGACTACCTGAGACAGCAACCGATGCAGGACCCAAGACTTTATTAATCAGGCCAACTGAGGACTACTGCAAGCAGATAACCCAAATGTGATGACTGCAACAGTGAATACACTCAAACATCTACATTTATGGTAAGTGTACACAACTGTACTTTCACAAGTGCCGGTCGGCCGACTCCTGAAATTTTCATTTTAGAGTTTCAGACCCGAAGTCTTCAAAAAGATAAGTACCCCATTGGGGATCCTTTTTTCTTGCTCTAACTGATGTCAGAAAAAAATTAACAATTGTCTTGCCTGCGGAAAGCAAATACCTCATGGAGAGTTTCATTCTTACTGGGTCACCTGTTTACGCCCAGACCATGACATCCCTCACTGTCAGTTTTGTGCCTTGTTTAATACCCGAACCATTCTTCATCGGGCTATTTTTGTAGCTAAATACTTTTGTTTTCCATCTCTGTACTCCAAATTGGCTTCATTAAGCAATCTGACTACCAATCTTCCAAAAAAACATAAGGATAAAGACAGAGACAGGCCGCATATGTCCAAAAATGCCGACGATGCTTCCGTTAAGATAGTTGCCAGTCTGCTGGTACTTAGTGAGGTGCTTTCGCCGCCCCTGATACCCGCAACTATAGATTCGCAGGCCTTTACTGATACCCATTCGGAGTCCGGTATGCCACGAGATGTTTCGACTATGGAACCTGCAGATGTCTCTACCTTGGATGGGTCCGGAGCCGCTGTGCAGGCACCAACTTCTGAGAGAGTATTCAGGCCTACAGACTTTCATATTAAGCAGACAACTTAGTTTCAAGCTAGAAATACCAAATTCCTTCAGGCCTAAAGCTCACACTACACCTAGAAAACCGACGCCCAAACTGCATCCTCAGGCCCATATGCCTCAAAAACAGATGCTTAGAATGGCTGAAGACTTTATTACCTTAATTAGGGGAAGCCAGCCTTCCCCCTATAAGACCTAGAATTGATTTTCTTTCTGATTCTTCTGATCAGGAATCTGATATCTCTGTTCCTTCTAATTACCAGGATTTGCCCTTATCTACTTATGAGGATTCTGATGCAGAGGATTCCATTCCCTCTGCTTCCCCTCCAGAAGATTTTTCTTTTGGTGAAACCTTTCATATCCTTAGGGGAGCATTTCCATTGGGAACGCCAGAGCTAGTCTTATTCCAAAAAGAGACTTGGGGAATTTGGATCGGATGGAAAAGGGATGATTTTTTTTTTTTGTTTTTTTTTTTTTTAGAATCTAGCCTTACCCCAGACACTTTGCCTCCAGCTCCCAGGAAACCTGACAGGTACTGCAGAATACCTAACTCACAGGTTCTTCTTTAAGAATCCTACTGTGGATCCAGAGACCATTTCCCAAGGACCAAAAGGCATTAAGGCTACTACAGCCAAAAATCCTACCCCTTGTGATAGGGACTCTAGAGCCTTAGACAGATGGGGTAAGAAGTTATACACTTCTGCTACTTTGACCATTAGGGCTTTAAATTGCCAGTTTCATATGTTAAAGTATCAGCAGCATATTATGGGACTACTTAAACAGAACATTATGTTGATTCCTGACTGTGCTGAACACAAAGAGTTACAAGATGTAATGCATTCTGCTGAACAAGTTGGTAAACATACTTTGCAATGTGGTTTTGATGCTGTCGAAGCATCTTGCAGGGCTGCTGTCACTGGGTCTGTACTTAGAAGGCATGCTTGGCTTAAGGAACAAAACTTGCCAGATCATGTTGAAGCTAAATTACTGGCTGCACCATTAAACCAAGGCCGCCTTTTTGGCAACAAAGCAGATGTCCTCAAAAGGATGGAGGAAAAAGCTAAATCTATGCAAACTGTTAAAGATTTCTTACAAGTACAGCATCCCAAATTCAGTAGGCATTGGTCTTCAAAGATTTGGCCTTTTCCAATCCCTTCCAGCCCTTTTCAGTCCAAACCCAGGAACAGCAGACCACCAACACTTCAGTCTCAGGCTACACACAGATCTAAGCAGTGGGGGGCTCTCACTTCCAAAGCAGGGAGTAGCAAGCCACCCCCCCATGGAAAAATGGCACAATGACTTAACCTTAACCCTTCCAAGCCCTGCTCAAGCTACTTGCTCCCTTAGGAAGAAAGCTCGCCCTGCTTGCAAAAAACTGGGAACTCCTTACCCAGAACAAATGGGTTTTGAACATAGTTTCCCTAGGATACAGATTCCACTTCCACACTGCCAACCCCAAGTGGTTGGCCAGACCTACCCCCAAATCAGTGGGTGGAGGCCCAAAAACAAATACTCTCTCTCCTCAGTATCAGGGCTATTCAACCTGTCCCAGCAGAACAAAGGGGACAGGGTTTTTCTTCAAGACTGTTCCTGCTACCCAGAAAAGAAAACTCCTGGCGTCCTATCCTGGACCTGTCTATTCTCAACACCTTTCTAGTGGTTCCAAAATTCAAAATGCTAACTCTTCAACAGATTCTTCCTATGCTAGCCAAGAAAGCTTGGCTGGCAACCCTAGACTTAAAGGAAGCTTACCTGCATATCCCAATAAGGAAATACAGCAGACAATACCTATGTTTCAGGGAGGGCTCCATGTACTTCCCTTTGGCGTATCTACTGTGTCCAAGGTGTTCACAAAGTGTCTAGCTCCAGCCATTGCATTTTGCAGGCAGAGAAATATTCAGATTTACCCATACTTGGATGATTGTCTGATTCAGGCAGAAAGTCAGGACTTGCTATTACAACACCTAGCATTTGGAAAGAAATTTCTAACTTCACTGAGGTACACCATCAATGAGAAGAAATCACACCTAGTACCCTGCAAACAGATTGTATTCCTGGGAGTAAGCTTGAAAACAACTTCCCAGATGGCATGGCTCACTCTGGTGAAACAAGTTGATTTGACAACCTACTTCAAACTATTGGCCACAAAAACCCAGCTATCTGCAAGGAAAATACTGCAAGCTCTTGGGTTCATGGCCTCTTGCATTCTGCTAATTCCGTATGCAAGACTGCTTATGAGGAAACTTCAATGGTATCTAAAAAGTCTATGGTGTCAACATTGTCAGGACCTGGAAACAGTGATTCCTATCGTTCGTTGTTTAAGAGCAGAGTTCCTTTGATGGGCAGAGGCCTGCTACCACAACAAGGGACTCCCTTTCACTCTACCCTCTTCCTACCAAACCCTAACAACAGACGCATCAGACTATGCATGGGGTCTCACATGGCAGGGCAGTGCATTCAGGGCAAATGGAACCCAAATGAGATGCACCTGCATATCAATCAAAAAGAAATGTTAGCTGTACAGAATGCTCTGACAGCCTTCAAAGACCTTATTCTTCCAGGCAACTATTGGTAAAGACAGACAACACCACAGTTATATGGTACGTAAACAAGCAGGGAGGAACCCCTTTCTACCCTCTCTGCAGACTAGCCATGGCTCTGTGGAACACAGCCTTGAGCTACCAAGTGCACCTACAAGCTCAATTCCTGCCAGGCAAAGTAAATTCACTGCCAGACGACTTAAGCAAAAATCTCATGGACCCACACGAATGGAAACTGGAACCCCAAATATTCAAGCATTTGAGGAACAAATGGGGGACTCCAGAGGTAGACCTGTTTGCCTCCCTCACAACTATCAATTGAACAAATTCTGCACCAGAACTCCCCACAGTCAAGCTTGGAAAGTTGGGCAAAGTCCCAAGCTTGAAGTGGATGCCTTGTCCTTTACCTGGGAAAGCCTCTCGGTTTATGCCTTTCCTCCTCTGCCTCTCCTCTCGAAGTTTCTGCAAGATCAAACAGGACAAGCCAAGGACAATACTGATTGCACCATACTAGCCACGCCAGCACTGGTACCCCCTTTTGCACAGTCTGACTGTACTACAACCATGGCACCTGCCTCAGACCCCTTCCCTGCTGTCCCAGCAGACGGGCCAGATTATGCACCCTCCGCTTCAAACCCGGAACCTTGCAACCTGGCTAATCCTCTGAGCTCACCTCTAGCAACCCTCAGTAAGCAGGTGCTGGATGTCATTCTTGAGGCAAGGAGGTCTAGTACTAGAAAGTCCTACTCAGAAAAGTGGAAAAGATACTGTTCCTGGAGCCAGGCTCAGGGGATGGGCAAAACAGTGCCCAGCTTACCTCATATTCTAGACTATTTAACAGAAATGCTCCACAAGGGCCTATCTTTCTCATCAATTAAGATTCATGCCTCTGCCATTTCAGCACATTATAATACTGAACCACCACTCTTCTCTCATCCCCTGCTAATACAATTCCTTAGAGGGGCCATAAATTTAAGACCCCCAGGAGAGCTCCCACTCCAGCCTGGGACCTTAACTTTGTATTGGAAGAACTCACTCTTCCCCCCTTTGAACCAGCTGCTACAGCAGAGTTGAAATTCCTTTCTTGGAAAACAGCCTTACTTCTAGCCATCACTTCAGCAAGAAGAGTGTCTGAACTGCAGGCCCTCATGGCAGTGGAACCCTTCATTATCTTCCATGCGGACAGGGTTTCCCTCAAGACTAATCCATCCGTTATGCCGAAGGTGGTGTCTACTGTGGCCCTAAACCAGTCCATTCATTTGCATACTTTATTCTCTAATCCTCAAAATAAAGGGGAAATGATACTGCATTCTTTGGACGTGCGCAGACAGCTTAGATTCTATTTGGACAGGACTAAGCCTCTCAGAAAATCTGACCAGCTGCTAGTTAGCTTTGCTGCAGGGGTAGAGGGGAAAGCCATTTCCAAGCAAACCATTTCCAAATGGATAACCCATTGCATTAATTTCTGCTACAAGCACCATGGAAAACCTATCCCACAGGGGATAAGATCTCATTCCACCAGGGCTGCATCTACCTCTACGGCATTTCTCAGAGGAGTCCCTACCAGGGACATCTTGGAAGCTGCTACCTGGAGCTCTGTACGTACTTTCACCAAGCATTACCACCTGCCTATCTTTTCTAAATCCCGAGTTGGATTTGCCACAGCAGTCTTACAGGGCCTGGTTGCTGGCCCTAATGCTCTTTAACTACCTCCACTCTTCCTTAGCTTTGAGAATCAACCCAGATATGATGACTGCAACAGTGAAACATGAAGAAAATAGTACAGTTTACACAAATGTAGATGTTTGAGTGTATTCACTGTTGCAGTCGTGGTTACCCTCCATCCAGCCCCCTGACTTCTCTTGGCTTTCCCTTTCCTTCTTGTTTGGCATATATTATATCTTGTGTATTTGCTTTTTGCTGGGGGTGTACCATACCATATAATTACTTCCTATTGTGGGGGCACCTGACATCTGGGGCAGGAAAAACTGATGTAATGCCGTCGGCTGCATGTTTTATACCCCTGATGACCTGACGTCATGGAAGAGGTGACAGCATCCGACACAGAAATCCGAAGAGACTGATATTCAGGCTGGCTGAGAGATACCTGCAGGCAGATAACCCAAATGTGATGACTGCAACAGTGAATACACTCAAACATCTACATTTATGGTAAGTGTACACAACTGTACTTTTTAAACCTCTCCCTGGTGGACAAGCTTTGCTTTGTTTCTACTGTTAGGTTTTAGATTGGCAAGCTGCTTTTAACTGTTTATGGTGCATTTTTACCTGGATTTAAATTAAAATCTATACAAGTGGCATAAAAACCCTGTTATTAACTGTAATAAGTTCATAGGTGTGTACTGGGCTAATGGCCGTGGAGCCTTTACAAGCCTATCCCATATAAGTGCCCTGGCATCGTTCCACCCACTGTTAGTTCCCAGTGCCTCTATCAAGTAGAGACACTGGAGTGATCCCTGAAGTGAACTTTCTATTTCCCATCCACTCATCAAGATTCCTCTTGAAGAAGACCAGTGAGGTGCTCTGCTTGACATGTATGGGAAGTCTATTCCAGAGCATGGGCAATCTCTGGGTTATGAACCTGTCTCTGGGTTGATCTGTATAACTGGACTAAGCAAATCTGCAATATATGCACATTGCAAGAATTACTTTTAGCAATCTATAATTATTGTTTGTAGTTGTTAGGAAGTATACTTGCAGCTATATTTATCTGAAGTATTATATTTATTATTGTGATAATGCATTTTATGTCACATATGATGGTACTAATTTTGTTTTTCTCTCAACACAACCCTTATCTGTTTTTTTTTTTAATGTGTCATCAAATTGTCTCCATGGGCTAGGCTTGTAAAGGCTCCAGGGCCATTAGGCTGTAACAGATAACTAAATGCTTCACAGCACAGCAAGGTAGGTGAACCCCAGTGGGTCAGCCTGTTCCCACTTCACTGGCTCCAGCACCGACAGCCAGCACATCTGGGACCCAACCTGGCAGTACATCCTCTGATGCACCTGCAATACCTGTTCCCTCAGGCACTACTCTGGCAGCTGGTGCTATGGTACACTCTGGGAGTACTGGTGGAGGTGGAAATGCCAGGGTTGGTGTGTAGGGTCATGTACGGCACCATTGGTGTACACCTGCACCAGATGGAGAGGCTGCTCTCCCTCATGGTCTGTAGGACCAGACAATGTCAAGCACTCCAACAGAGTGAAGGGACTGTGATGACAGTCCTGCAGATGAGGACTAGATTCTTAATTTCCCCATGTTTGGACATGAGCTTGCATTGCCCCCTCCCTCAACATAGCCATGG
The DNA here is from genome assembly GCF_019279795.1 of Protopterus annectens. Lineage (NCBI taxonomy): Eukaryota > Metazoa > Chordata > Ceratodontiformes > Protopteridae > Protopterus > Protopterus annectens. The sequence continues at coordinate 1,704,332,564 of NC_056744.1, forward strand.
TGTCCCCCAATCTTCTGTGTCCCTTTTCATCCCTGTGTTTTCTCTTGTTTGTCCTGTTTGCATTTGCTTCCTCACCTACCCAACTTACCTGACTCAGAAATACCAACATCCCTTACCCAGCATTCCTCTCTTACTGAAGTAAAAATGGGCACCTGTCCTATAAAAGGAAAAAAATCATCCCATACATAGCTCTCCATTTCACACATGTCTTCTTGAAGTACTTGATTTGGTCCAATTGGCTATACAACATGATTGCATTGTCACCCCTCTTTGTGAAATGACAGTCCAAATTCAGCTAATATTCTGTATGTATTTTAATTTTACACTGCTGAGGGAATGGGTAGCTATGTTTTTTTTTACCTCCATCCTGTAAATTCCTATATTGCTTTCACTTTGTTCTTCCCTCTGCTTGCCCCCCATTTTGGCATTTTCCTGTCTACCCTATTTTTAGCACCAAAAATTTGGTCAAAAAATAGAATCACACTCAACACACAACTGTCAAAAAAATGGAGCCCTTCAGTTTTTGGCCTGTATGTGCTTAGTTTTGGCATTGCTCACCAACACTGAATGACTCTTTTTTTGTGTGGTTACCGTTGTGCAATGCTGCTTAAACACACTGTACTACACACACACAGTAACACAGTGTGAATGAAGTGTAAAGTATAATTTCATTGCATTATCACAACTTTTTTTAAAAAAAGTATTGCATACACCTGGATTTGATCTCTATATCATTGGGGCTCAAATACATTTACACCTGCTGCCACAGAGTCAGCTGAGCAGCAGGTGTGTTTCATACTCTCAATACTCAGCATTTTTAGAAATATAGCATTGAGGCTTGTGTTTGCACACTGCTTAACTTCATGCAAACAAGGAAAGGGGTTTCTTGCATGTGTAAACACTTTGCCAACCATCACACAAATCTGCTGCTCAGTGTTATGCTATGCAAAGTATATGTATCATGTATTACTTTTGTTTACTGTCCATTTAGTGTTCGTGACATGAAACTACCTGCAGAAACAGAAAAAAATGAATGCCCTACAAAATGTCACACATTTACAATGCAACCATCTGTTACCTCCCCCATGCAGTACAACACTGGTCTCACAATACTTGTTAACTAATTTATCAATTACACTACATAAATTACTAACAAGTGCCGTGTTCTATACCACACACATCTTTAAAATGAAAATACACATTCAGAGTTTCTGATACTTGTAGCAATGTGGTCACCTGTTTGCATATAGTTTGTAAAGCTGTCTCTGAAAGTATACCTGCACATTGGAACATAACCAGCAAATACTATACATTGCACACTTGTCAATCTGGTAACATGCAGAACTTAAAATATCTTGACAGTTGAACATGGTTAGTTATCTGTTTCATGCAAGCCTCCCAACATTTTCTCTCCAGCAAGCAGTGCTGATGTCATCCTCTATAAGTTGTCCTGCAGCTTTGTAAAAGTCAGGCTTCTGCCATAATGCTGAGTTCTGTAGTCTGTGTAATTAGGTAGGGGTTCTGTTCTCACTGCAGTCAACTGGGGTGCCTGTGTGTATGTTTGTGCACTTGCTTGACATTAGAGAGAGCATTTTACATCATGTGGGACACTGCTTTTACCATTTTCTCCCCACCAGACACTGCTGATGTCCTCACCTATAAAGTGCTATCTGACACTCTTCAAGTCAGACTTGAGATGTGGTGCTTGCCTTAAATACAGAGTTCTGTAGTCAGTGTACTTGGGTAGGGGTTCTGTCCTCACTGCAGAAAAGTGAGATGTCTGTGTGTTTGTGCACTTGCTTGACATTAGAGAGAGTACTTTACACCAGCATGTGGGACACTGCTATTAAAATCTTTCTCTCATCAGACTCTGCTTATGTCATCAGCTATAGCTAATTTGTGGATGTGCAGTATTCCCATCAGAGCAGGGTCAGAGACTGGCTTGTAGGCCAGGCACAAGTCACCTCATTCTATATGATACAGATTACAGTGACAGGGCTTTCAGTCTAACCACATACATCATGGCATGGTTTGTAGGCCCTGTATTTTCTTGGTGAGAAACCCCTGTGGTCTCTCCAGCTGCTGTAGGTGTCTGGTGAGGTATGTGCAAAAGGGAGCATTATACTGTATTAGTGTTCTGATGAGGTTCAAGTACAGTGTTATGTCATCCTCAGATCTGGATATGATGGTCTGACTTATAGGGTGCATGGCGTGGCCTTTCCATACCACTGTGGACACTTGATGGTCAAAGTTCAAATTGATATCTACATGTGTTCTATGGTCTTGCACCACTAGATTTCAGCATAGGGAGAGTGTTGTCAATGTTTGCAATTAACGTGGAATTCCACTTTGCAGAAAGCCAAAATAATGACAAATTTTGCATTTGTTTGTAGACTGTGTGGCCTTAGCACCAATCATTTATCTGTTAGACCCTCCTGTAGTATGTTAACATTATTGATGGACTCTGTGATTGCACCCAATGTGCTAAAATCAACAAACATGGTAAGTCAAAGGCCTTGTACTTTAGCCTGGACTGCTGAGAAATAGATCCTCAATAATAAAGGACCCAAAACAGATCCTGGGGTATGCAAATGGTGACATCTCTACTGGTAGAGGTTGATTAATTGACTTTCACAGTATGAGTTCTGTCAGTGAGCCATCTGGTTCATCATCTGGTGATGAAGGGGATAAGCTCAGCTGAGAGAGTTTCTCAGTGGCAGCTAAGTGGGAGATTATGTCCAAACCCTAGGTCAGATTAAGACAGGCAGTATACACTGTCTCACCTACCTTCATCCAGGCCTATCACACAGAATCAATGGGTTGTGACAACATCACAGATTGCCTATAGTGTGACTCAGAATATAAACCTAGCTAACACAGTTGGATAGACACTTCAACACACCCTTCAAATGGTTCAGCAAAAAAGAAGAAACTGCAGGTACTCCACAACAATCGAAGCCAACCAGTTGCTGAAGTAGTAAAAAAGCTTTTATCACATAAAAGTAAGCGCTTTCACATCTACTAAGGATGCTTCATCAGACTTAAACAAAACATTTCATTCAAACTATTTAAATACACACCATGTGATTCATTCAGCCAATAAAATCACACAAACAATTATCAGGCTTTCATTCATCACTATGAATAAAACCACATATTCATAAATAAAAATATATATATATACACACATTTCATATATCTAAATACTAACATTCATATGAGAATGGTGAAACACTCAAAAATATATAATCACATATATCAAAAGAGTATAATAATAAAACATACAAAGGCATTATCCAAACCTTAAAAATGCTGCTGCTCATAAAGGACTACTCATCAAAAAACTAGTGTGCCAAAGGACGATCAATCAGAAAGGGTTTAAGACTGACCCTATCATTAAGGCCATGCCCTGAGTCTGCTTGCAGTCTAATAATCCACTTTCCTTCTTCCCTCTCAGTGTTCCTAATCTCATAGTAGTGTATATGAGTTCCAAAACCATAAATTCAAAACTGTGTGTAGTGCTATGTGTCAAAACATGTCTCGCTAGAGCATTATTTTCGTTCTCCCTATTAATAGCATATAAATGCTCTCTAATCCTCTCTCTGAGGGTCCTATTCATTTTACCTATATAAAAAACACTGCATTTTCTGCAGACAGCTAAATAAACTAAATTCCTTGTCTTGCAATCTGCATAATGATTAAACCTGTAAGAAACGTGTATCTGGATGTATAAAAATATCTTTGTTGGTAATAAAACTGCACTGATTGCAACTACGACAAGGAAATGTACCCTTTCTTATTGATAATGATTTATTAACTGTGCGTCCCTCATAACAGAGCATATTTTTCAAGGATTTTGTATTTTTATAACAAAAACTAGGTCCTGGACCTACTAAACCTTTTAGCCTATCGTCTAGCTGTAGAATGCTCCAATTCTTCTTAATAACTTCTGTTATACTTCTATTTCTTTTAGTATAAGTGATAACCATTCTCTTGTTCTTCTTCCTAAGGGGTCTCTCCTGTCCATCAGGTGCTAACATTTATACAGGGCAAAAAAAATCATTGACGCAGGCTTTTTTAAAAGTTTCAATGATAGGATGTAACTCAGGAATAAATGTAGATGGTTTCCTATAACTACAAGAAAGAATCCTATCATGCAAGAGATGTTATCTGACTCTAATAGAATAATGTGTTTCTTTATGACAATGAATATTATCTACAAACGCTGGGAGTGGCCATGGGTACATCATGTGCCAATTCGTATGCCAATTTGGTATTAGCCTATTGGGAATTTATGTATGTATTGACTCATGAGCTTTACTCCAGGTTCATTAAGTATTATAAGTGGTTTGTAGATGATCTTTTTCTTGTTTGGAGTGGTGATTTAGCCACATTAGAATACTTAATAATTTATATCAATAACACTACCACTTTTTTGAGATTAACAGGTGAGAATTCATATGATCAGATTAATTTTTTAGATGTTACCCTTACTAAAAAGAATTGGAGATTAGTTACGAATATCTATAGGAAACCATGCAGGAGGAACACCTATTTATACCGTGATAGTATGCATCCACCACATGTACATAGGAATATTGTTAGGAATCAAGCTACACAATGCTCACGTTTAGATAGTAATGATTCAGATTTTGTGGTAATGTTAACACATTTACATCGGGATTTTATAGCTAGGGGCTATAATGAGACAGACTTATCAGCTTTGCTAAGAGTAGAACGTAATGGTGCGGCGTCACCATACATTCGGGGTACTATGTTAGCACCTGATGGACAGGAGAGACTCCTTAGGAAGAAGAACAAGAGAATGGTTATCACTTATACTAATAGAAATAGAAGTATAACAGAAGTTATTAAGAAGAATTGGAGCATTCTACAGCTAGACGATAGGCTAAAAGGCTTAGTAGGTCCAGGACCTAGTTTTTGTTATAAAAATACAAAATCCTTGAAAAATATGCTCTGTTCTGAGGGACGCACAGTTAATAAATCATTATCAATAAGAAAGGGTACATTTCCTTGTCGTAGTTGCAATCAGTGCAGTTTTATTACCAACAAATATATTTTTATACATCCAGTTACACATCTTTCTTACAGGTTTAATCATTATGCAGATTGCAAGACAAGGAATTTAGTTTATTTAGCTGTCTGCAGAAAATGCAATGTTTTTATGTAGGTAAAACGAATAGGACCCTCAGAGAGAGGATTAGGGAGCATTTATATGCTATTAATAGGGAGAACGAAAATAATGCTCTAGCGAGACATGTTTTGACACATGGCACTACACATAGTTTTGAATTTATGGTTTTGGAACTCATATACACTACTATGAGATTAGGGAACACGGAGAGGGAAGAAGGAAAGTGGATTATTAGACTGCAAGGAGACTCAGGACATGGCCTTAATGATAGGGTCAGTCTTAAACCCTTTCTGATTGATCGTCCTTTGACACACTAGTTTTTTGATGAGTAGTCCTTTATGAGCAGCAGCATTTTTAAGGTTTGGATATGCCTTTGTATGTTTTATTATTACACTCTTTTGATATATGTGATTATATATTTTTAAGAATTTTTAAGAGTGTTTCACCATTCTCATATGAATGTTAGTATTTAGATATATGAAATGTGTGTATATATATTTTTTTATTTATGAATATGTGGTTTTATTCATAGTGATGAATGAAAGCCTGATAATTGTTTGTGTGATTTTATTGGCTGAATGAATCACATGGTGTGTATTTAAATAGTTTGAATGAAATGTTTTGTTTAAGTCTGATGAAGCATCCTTAGTAGATGTGAAAGTGCTTACTTTTATGTAATAAAAGCTTTTTTACTACTTCAGCAACTGGTTGGCTTCGATTGTTGTGGAGTACCTGCAGTTTCTTCTTTTTTGCTGAATCTTTTGACTTGGATACAGCAGGTACCTTACCCCTAGAGGATTTGTGTTGGATATATACACCCTTCAAATGAACTATATTCTCATAGAAGGGTGTACATCAACATGCAGCCATCTGAATGGGGGACACACCACCTGACGCATGCATGTATAGACGCATCTTGACTCTCCTAATCTCTGAGGTAGACCAACATGTCTTCATGGACACTAGTAATATTCCGGCTGTGAGCAACAGATGTCTGAGTTGTTAATGCTACATTCCTGTCTGTTTCATCTGTTAGATATCTTTAAAGAGGTCATTGAGGGCATGATGCTGACAACACTGTCATCCTGTGGAATTTGACCAGGCAAAAGCATTTGATGCAAACCCATACTGAGGTATTCACTCAACACTGTCAGATGTGGACAGAAACACCTATGCTACCAAGCAGGTAGACCACTGGATCACATATGTGGTATCTAAATATGTTGAAAAGTGTGAAGTGACCTATATCTTGGGTCCAGTGACTAGGTTAGAACATCAGGGCTGTCTGTTAGGCCCTTTCCTGTTGATTATTTAAGTCACAGATCTCAAGAATGATATACACATCCTGTGTCAAAACAGCTGTCTGGAGGACTACAGAGTGTGGGCAGTAATTGACTCTGACTGTAATATTAGTATAATGCATGCACTTGAGATAGAACAAAAACATGGGGGGGGTTGTTACATTATGAAAACAAACATACAACCCAGTAATAATGTAGACCTCACATCCTATAACCAGTCCAGCTGGTATTTGACCTGTGTCTTGGGGTAGATGGTATGTTGAACTTCCACCAGCAAGTGGCCAAAGTGGTGACTACTCCCTTGTATGTAAAACAACTACTGACTATGTGCAGGAAATCCACATCAAGGGCCATAATACCTCCATAGGTTACAGCCTTCATCACACCAATAACTGATTACAGTGCACCCTTCTTCATGTACCTCCTGACACATCCTCCAGTGATGTGTAACTGAAGTGTACTACCTTTGCCACAGTGAGCTGTTGCACATCTTATTGGCCATACCTAAGTATTCTTTTTGTTTTATAAACATTACTGTCTGATGGTGCAGAACTCCCAGCAAGGTGTTATACCAGATGCATGTATGATACCCATTCCATTGATGTAAACAGTACATACATCGCTGTTTGAGAAAATTGATGGCATGGGTTCCATTCATGACAGTATGGATTGTGCCATACACACCAGTCAACTAGCCTGTATTGATCATAATGTCACATACAGGTATAGCATAGTCCATCCTACCACCTTCAGCAGATGTTACACTGTCAGGAAGCTGTGCTTGATTACCCTTATAGATTGTTGAGGTATCACAGTAGTTGTACAAGTGTGTTTGTGCAGAACCATCTATCATCACTCAGAACCACATATGTTGTGTCAGAGACATGGGATTACTGGTGATATTATTCTGATATTGTCCATGATTGTGTGTGCTTCTTTTACTGTTGTCCATGAACCTGTAACTGTGCCCTACTTGTTGGAAACCTCTGCTGACATTACAGTCATATTCAGCCAAATCAGTTTGCACAGCTTCACAATATGCATCCAGCCATGATTGTATATAACATCCCTGATATTCCCTGTTTTTCCATTTACATGCCCTCATCTGCAGTATCTTACGATGTTTCACCTGTCCTCTTTCTCTGTGTTCATTCCTACAGTCCACCTGTGTGTCCCTATTCAATACATACACTTCCTGTGACTATTTATTTTACATGGCAGCCCATATATCCTTACAGATCATTTACACAACTTTTGTACAGAATGCCTAGAATGGGATTCCACAGTACTCTGCACTGTATACACTATCCTGTACTGTGTTTGGGCCATGTACATTTCTATATGATATACAATAGTAATAATTGTAGCGTTCTGCACAATCCCGCTAAGCTAGTTTACTCTAAGGTAAACGTGTGTTATCTGTGATGGATTGTACGATATCCTGGCCAGTAACACTGTTTCTGCAATGAGCCCACACTTGTTTACATTTAAACATGATGCACGGCATGAATATATAATCACTGATGCTACTCACCTCGCAAACATGTAAACTCCATGTAGGCTTTGTGTGAAGCTTCCACACAGTTTATTGAATTCCACTGTAGAACTTATTTTGAACTTGTATGTTTATGTTGTTTCAGTTGGGGACTACTGTAGTATTATAAGTGTCTGATGTTCTTCATCTCACATTGCTGCAGTCCTTACTTATGGGTAGTCCGCTGTCCTGGTCCGGCGGACCCAAAGTATTAGGCTGGCGTCGGTCATGGGCGCCTAGATCTGACATCAGGCGTCAGGGTATACAAGCATGACCGGCGTCATATCCTCAGTCTTTTGCCGCATGGTCCGATGCAGAAGCAGCGTTGCAAGTGCCATTCCCTCGAAATTTTTTCGTTTTGGAGTTTCAGATCGATACCAAGTTGGTACCTGCTAAATATTTTTGTTTTTCTTGCCTCAGTTACTTACGGATGTCAGAAAAAGTGAATAATTGTATTTCTTGTGGGAAACAGATACCGCATAGGGATTACCACTGCTTTGTATTCCTTGTTTGGGACGAGCACGGCGTAGTTGGGTGTCGGTTTTGTGCTAGGTTTAATAAGCGCACTATAAAACGGAGGTTAGATTGCGCTAGGTTTGTCTTTGGCAAGAGGTGTAATTATAATATGCCGTCGGATGTTCCGGCCTGCTTCTACTAAGAAGCGCAAAGACAAATCTTTAAAGCCTAGGCAGGATGATTCGTCCGTTACGGACGCCGGATCTTTAGAAGCTACAGCTGAACAGGTGGATCCGGCTGAAGTTTCTGTTGAGGCCCAGGGGGAAACTTTGATTTTACATGATGTGGCCTCTCAGGAGGCAGGTCAGGCTGCAGAGGCCTCTCAGGTTACTATTCTCCCTTCTATGCCTAAGGTGGTTAGGCCTTCTGTTACTGTTTCTAAGGCTCCTTCTAAGGGCAGGTCTGTTTTGCCTTCCTCTGGTGTCAGTTCTGGTTCTTCAGGGTCTGTGCCTAAAAAGCACATGCTTAAAATGGCAGAGGATTTGATTACTTTAATTAGAGGTTCTATGCCCCCTCCTGATAAGAGGCCCAGGATGGAGCCAGAGTTGGAAAGTTTGGAGCAGGCCTCAGATGATTCAGAGTCTTCTGCTGAGGACATTCAAGATTTCCCTCCTTATTCTGATTCTGATGCAGAGGATTCCACTCCTTCTGCTTCTCCTCCAGAGGATTTTTAATTTTCAGAAACACTGCATTCCATGAGGGAGCATTTTAAGTGGGAAGGACAGGATTACTCTGATTCACGGAAGAGACTTAGGGAGTTCTTGTTTTTACCACAGCATAGACCCTTAGCTATACCTCCGGTTTTGGATGTTGTTTCAGATGTTTTCTCTGAAGCTTCTCTTAATCCAGATTCTGTGCCTCCTGCTCCAGTTAAACCGGACAGGTATTACAGGGTGCCTGAGGCTCATAAATATCTTTATAAGAGTCCTAGGGCGGACCCAGAAACTATTAGTCAGGGGCCTAAGGGTGTTAGAGCCTCTGTTGTTAAGAATCCGGTTCCTCTGGATAAGGAAGCTAGAGCTTTGGATAGATGGGGTAAGAAGGTGTATACCTCTTCTACTTTAGCAATGAGAGCTTTGAACTGCCAGTTTCATATGTTGAAGTATCAGAATTTCCTCCTTTCTCAGCTAAGATCTAAAGTGGATGCTTTGGCAGAGGGCATAGAGTGTAAAGAATTGCAGGATTTAGTGCATGTTTCTGAACAGGTGGGAAAGCACTCTTTGCAATGTGGTTTTGATGCTTTACAGGCTTCTTCTAGGGTGGCTGCCACTGGTTCAGTTATTTGGCTTAAGGATCAGAATTTGTCTGAGCATGTTAAGTCTAGAATCCTGGATGCCCCCTTACAGTCTGAAGTTTTGTTTGGTCCTCCTGTGGAGTCAGTCTTAAAGAAAATGGAAGACAAGGCTAAGTCTATGCAGACTGTTAAAGATTTTTGCAGGTACAACCTCCAAAGTTTAGTAGAAATTGGCCTACTAAGGGGTGTTCTTCTGATTCTCAGTCTAGGGGTATATCTAGGCGTGGTAGGGGCAGAGCTCAGAGTACCTTCAGGCCGAGACAATGGAGTTCGCCTGCTCAATCTGCTGGTGATGGCAGGGGCCAGTCCTTTCGTAAACAGGCCCAATGACCTGCATTTTCAGCTGCCAGATTCTTCTTGCCTGGCAGCTCCTTTGGGAGGAAAGTTGGCGCTTTTCAAGCAAAATTGGCATTTAGTCACCCAGGACAAATGGGTATTGGACATTATAAACCGAGGTTACAAGTTCTATTTCCATACCATGCCTCCTTTCAAGGGCATCCCAGACGTCCCTCCTTAGCAAAGGATAGAGGCTCACAAACAAATTTCTTTACTTCTTCAAATAGGAGCTATACAGCCAGTTCCTCTGTCAGAAGTGGGCCTAGGATGTTATTCTCGCCTGTTTCTAGTTCCAAAGAAAGGGAACACGTGGAGACCAATTTTGGATTTATCTATCCTCAACACTTACCTGGACATTCCAAAGTTCAAGATGCTGACTTTACAACAACTTTTACCTCTGTTGGGAAAAGATCACTGGATGGTTACTCTGGATCTCAAAGAGGCTTACCTTCATGTTCCTATCGGGCCCAGTTGCAGGAGGTACCTGCGTTTTCGGGCTGGAAATTTACATTATCAGTTCTCTGCATTGCCCTTTGGCTTATCTACTGTTTAGAGTGTTCACAAAGTTTCTGGCTCCAGTGATAGCTTTTTTCAGACTAAGAGGAATACAGATTTATCCTTATTTGGACGATTGCCTGATTATTGCACAAGAAAAGGACGAACTTCTTCATCATCTACAGTATGTGATGGCAGTGTTAAGATGCCTAGGGTATTCTGTGAGCGAAACAAAGTCCAGTCTAGTACCCTCTCAGGACATGTGCTTTCTGGGTGTGAGACTGAATACAGCTTCCCAGATGGCTTTTTGACCCCGGACAAACAAAGAAGCCTTTCTCTTTATTTCCATCAAATGTCTCTACGGTCCAGGCTGACTGCAAGGACAGTCCTTCAAGCCTTGGGGTTCATGGCATCTTGTATTCTGGTGCTTCCCAATGCCAAATTGCATATGAGGAAGCTTCAATGGTATCTCAAAAATGTATGGACACAGCACTGCCAAGATCTAGACACTGTCATTCAGATAATACCTTGCATTCAGAAGGAGTTTTTGTGGTGGGCTCAGGAATGTCACCTAAACAAGGGACTCTCTGTGACCCAGCCAGAGGCGAGTCAGATTCTAACGACAGATGCCTCGGACAAGGCTTGGGGAGCACACCTCAATGGAAAATGGGTGCAAGACACGTGGCCTGTCAAACTCCAACATTTGCATATCAACTTGAAGGAAATGTTAGCAGTCCAGTTTGCATTGATGGCGTTCAAAGATTTACTTCACCCAGGGCAGGTGTTGATTCAAACAGACAGCACTACTGTCATGTGGTACATCAACAAGCAAGGGGGAACCCATTCTTACCCTCTTTGCAGGCAAGCGATGATTTTGTGGGAAACTGCTCTCAATCTACACCTCAATCTTCAGGCAAGGTTTCTACCAGGAGCACAGAACTCCTTAGCAGATGTGTTGAGCAGACAAATAGTGGATCCTCACGAGTGGAAATTGGATCCTCATGTATTTCAAAAGTTGACAGTGTTATGGGGAACTCCAGACATAGATCTGTTCGCTTCTCCACTAAATTGCCAGTTGCCAAAGTTTTGCATAAAAATGTTTCATCACACAGCTTGGAAGGTGGACGCTCTCTCATTCAGTTGGAACAATCTGCATGTATATGCCTTTCCACCTCTGCCTCTTCTTCCCAAGGTACTTTTGAAGGCCAGACAAGACAAGCCAACCATGATTTTGATAGCACCGGATTGGCCTCGACAACACTGGTACCCACTACTGAGGAGTTTAGTACGAGAACCTCCATGGCCTCTGCCTTTGATTCCGCACCTTTTGTCACAAGAGGGCAATCACTTCCTCAATGTCAAGATTCAGTCTCTGCACCTAACAGCCTGGCATATTCTGTTTTAGACTCTGGAGGGTCTCAGCTTCCACAACAAGTTTTGAATGTTATTTTGGATGCCAGGAGGCCTAGTACCAGGAAAGTTTACTCTGATAAATGGAGGAGATTTTTATTTGGAGCAAAGGAAAGGACTTTGATGTCTCCAAACCTGATTTAAGTGTTGCTCTTCAATATCTTACTGAGTTATTGGACAAGGGTTTGTCTTTCTCCTCGATAAAGGTCCATGCTGCAGCCATTTCTGCTCACTATGATTGTGACCCTCCTTTATTCTCTCATCCTTTGTTTAAGCAATTTCTTAGAGGGGCAAAGAATATAAGACCCCACGTAGAGCTCCTACTCCTGCTTGGGATCTCAATTTTGTGTTGGAAAAACTTACTCTACAACCTTTTGAGCCTGCAGCTACTGCCGAATTAAAGTATTTGTCATGGAAAACTGCTTTTTTGTTGGCCATTACCTCTGCAAGAAGGGTTTCTGAATTACAGGCCCTCATGGCAGTGGAGCCTTTCCTGATTTTTCATAAGGATAGGGTATCTTTGCGTACTAATCCTTCCTTTATGCCTAAAGTGGTTTCTAGTGTGGCCTTAAACCAAACTATTCATTTGCCTACTTTTATGCAAACCCCCAAAATAAAGGGGAGAAAATTTTGCATACTTTGGATATTCACAGACAGTTCGTTATTATTTGAGCAGAACCAAGGAGTTCAGACAGTCTCAGCAGTTGTTTGTTTCTTTTGTTTGGGTTCACAGGGTAAACCTGTTTCAAAACAAACTATTTCTAAATGGATTGGGTTTTGTATTTCTTTCTGTTATTCCCATCATGGTAAGGAGATTCCTGCTGGAATCAGGCCTCATTCCACTAGGGCTACTGCTACTTCTCGGCCTTTCTAAGGGGGTAGCTACGAAGACATTTTGGAGGCAGCTACTTGGAGTTCAGTGCATACTTTTTCTAAACATTACCACCTTCCTCTTTATTCTAAGTCTAGGGCTGGATTTGCCACTGCAATTTTACAGGGCATTTTAGCAGCCCCTAATGCTCTATGATTTTACCAACCTCCCTTTCCGTTGCTTTGGGATTCTACCCATAAGTAAGGACTGCAGCAATGTGAGATGAAGAACATAGTACAGTTTTGTACCTACCATAAATGTAGATGTTTGAAGATCCACATTGCTGCAGAAATACCCTCCCTCCTTCCCCACTGTAGTTTGACATGGTGCTATGCTTTAGGTGATGGTTGTTGTTGGGCTTGTTTTGGGAGGTATTCTGTTTTTGGCTGTGCCCTTTCTTGTTTGGCCTTCTGACATCTGGGGCAAGAAAAGACTGAGGATATGACGTCGGTCATGCGCCTTTATACCCTGACGCTCTGATGTCAGATCTACCGAGGACAGCGGACTACCCATAAGTAAGGACTGCAGCAATGTGGATCTTCGAACATCTACATTTATGGTAGGTACAAAACTGTACTTTACTGATATTGATAGTTGGTGCATGTACAATAATTAAAAGGATGAAACCAAAAGGGCCCTTGAAATCATATGTAAGAAGTCTGCTAGTAATGGAAATAACCAAATCTAGCTATGTTAAACTTTTTTTTTAATATGGAGTATGGCATTTCCACAGCATAAACCTTGGTCAAAGGGCCAAACAGTTTTATGAACTCACAATACCTGTGGCTCGTGATGTTAGCTAGCAGTCAACAGACAAACATTCAAAAGACGGCAAATATCTGAATGAGTAGTCTTGCAACTTTCCTGTATAATTAAACACCTTTTTTCATTAATAATGCTGTTAACATTATGGAAACATTCAGTTAGGTTATCACATCCCTTTTTTTTGCAAACTTTTACCCTTTAATTTTCTTTTCTTAACCCTTTTCTAAATAGTATTAGAAGCATCAATTGTGTTAAAGCTCACTTTTAAATAGAAGTTATGTCTGCGTGGCCACTTTTATCACCTTCATCATCTGTAACATTAGTACTATGTGAGATTTGTTCACCTATGTCACTCTGCAGTCAGAACATTATGCATATCAGTCTTAACCTCATATATTTTTGCAATACATAATGGAGCTATAATACTAACAGGTCAAGGCTGTTGCTGTTATGACAATTTAATTTGATGGTAGTCAAACCAAAACTGCTCAGTTTTCCTGCATTTTTATAGAATGTTTCACAGTTATGAATAGTATAATCAAACTCTCTGCACTGAGCACATTTTCTCTTGGAACATGTTTGTATTAAATGTTCATAAGAGCCACAATGAAAACAAGTCTTTTGTTGTCCTTGTAAGGTACAAAGGCCCTGTAACCAGAGAATAGTAGGCACACCAGGAATGTGCCCAAAACTGGGATGCAGACATTGTCAGTATTACCTAGGATTCCCAAGCAGCTGTCCATATTTTCCTGGCATCATGTTTTTTTTTTTTTTTTTTCCAAAACAGAATGGCATAATGCATAAAAGTGAGACTGAATCTGAGCTGCTTCTACATCAGCAGTTTTAAATTGCAAGATAAATACCTCTTTTTGGCTGTTTATTTAAACTTACAGTGTCATATGGTGCCGAAGGAGTGCAAAGTTTCTTTAATATCCCTTTAGTCAAAACTTCTTCAGCAAATGTTTCAAACATTTCATAGCAAAATGCATCTTTACCAACGTGTCAAGGCCTGAATTTCTTTAGTAGTGAATTGAAGAGCAACAGTATTGTCCCAAATCACATACCTGTTAAGTACTTTATTGTTTTTAGAAGATACTCATACCATAGGTAGTTTCCTTGCTTGTTATGAAACAGAAGAGTCAGTATCAGAAGTAGATTTAACCATATGTTTTTAGAAAAATACTAGTCTCAGAAGCAGGATCCCACGGTGGTGGTGCTGCGGTAGCGTTGTCGCCTCACAGTAAGACGCTGTCCGGTTCGATTCTCAACTAGAGCATCTTCTGCGTGGAGACATGCGTGAATGGGCGTTCCTTCGTTGAAGGTTGTGCGTCAGGCCTGGCAAGCCGGTACGTAAAAATCAACTGCCAATCATTAGCGGACCGGAGTTCCGCTGTGGCGACCCCTAACCGGGAAAAAGCCGAAAGACACAAACAAACTAGTCTCAGAAGCAGCAAGCTCTGTACCTGCAGATGGAGTCACTGAGGTTTAAACTGAGCCAAATATTGAACCCTGACATTTATAGCCTGATACAGAAGGAAGGTGTCTCCTCCTCCTGCAGCATACTGATCAAATGTTTGACTTCAATATTCAGCTTTGCAAGTAGCAGGTTCATTTTCATCCAACAACTTAAGCAATTTCTTATTCAATAATCCTCTTTCAAGTTCAGTATTTTCTACTGCAACTCAAGCAGAAATCTCTTCAGTAGATCCCTTTCTTTTCTGTGTTGTAATGTGACTACCCTCCAGCCTGTCGCTCCCAGCAAGTACCAAACATAGTACAGGAAGTTCTCCGATGTTCTGGCCAAATTGTCCATAGTGGTATAAATACCACCTTAGGTCTCCCCTGAAAAGAGGCCACTAGCATAATGAGACTCAACTGGTCATTAAAGGATAAATAAGTAAATACTAGTTGTAGGTAACCAAAGATGCTACCTTTCTTACACAGCTATATAATCAGGACTCTAAAGCTGAAGAAACTGTTAGCCCTGTTGCACCTTTCTAGTGCTCATTCAGCTCGCTAGCAGACTTTCCACAATCAGACTGCCTTGCTATTATAAGACATTATGAAAAGAGTATCAAAGACATTTCTTGGTGAGTTAGAATATGATCAGAAAATCCAGGGGTGTAAATGTCACTCCAAATTTCTACACTACACTGTTCAGTACTGTAATTCAGTAACTTGTTTATTAAAAACAATAAAACACTATAATATTTATCTCTCTCATCCACCAAGTTACCAAGCCTGGAACTTATTCAGAGCTAATTATCACTGCACAATCCTGTAATTAAATAGTATCACAGCCATATGACATAAAAATTATTTTACCAAACCATTAAAAACATTTTCACATTTTTATAAATTATTTTCTCGTTATTTTAATAAACTAATACAATTACTAAGTTCTCTAAGTGTTAAAACATTTGGCATACATATTTCATCAATTTATATTAACTGCTAAAACTTAGCTGCTCTTTTTTTTCATTGTTTAGCAGAAGTTGGTTAAGATTGTCTTCATGAAAGTTGCTCCTTTTGCTGAAGTAGCTTATCTGTTGAAAAATAAGAACCTTTTAACTTTTACAAAAAAATTTGAAAAGATGATCTGTTAGATACTTACAAATGTCATTCTTCAGAGGTAATGTTTTGTTCATGATAATTCTAAATTGATAACAACCGACACTAAATTATTCTTACTTTTCATTTCTTACCCACGTCTACTGTGTTATACCAGTTAGTGATTCTTTTCCATGCTTCCACGTTTACTGTGTTATACCAGTTAGTGATTCTTTTCCATGCTTCCACGTCTACTATTACACCAGTTAGTGATTCTTTTCCATGCTTTCACGTCTACTGTGTTATACCAGATGTCCTTCAAGGATGCATCTGCAGTCATAACATATGGGTTGTCCTGCCTCAGGCAGCCCTTCGGTCGGCCGGATTCCAAAGTCTGGGTCTGGCCTCGGCTGATGTCGCACTTTCCCCGACATCAGAGCGTCTGGGGTATAAAAGCATCAGCCGATGCCATTTTCCTCAGTCTTTCTTGCCGTGCGGTGCCCGAAGCAGAAGCTGTTCGCAAGTGCCAGTCGGTCAGATCCAGAGATTTCAGCTACCGAAGACTTCGAAAAAAGCTAAGTACCCCGTTGGGGACTCTTTCTTGCCTCAGCCGATGTCAGACAAAGTAAATAATTGTTTAACTTGTGGGAAACAAATACCTCATAAGGATTTCCATTCTTACTGCCTTCCTTGCTTAGGCCCAGACCACGACGTATCGGCCTGTTTAGCCTGTGCCTCCTTCAACCGACGGACTCTTAGACGTCGGTCGGAGTTTGCAGAGGATTTTTTCAGAGCCGCTTTTGCTTATAAAATGCCGTCTGAGACTCCGACTTCACATATGGTCAAAAAACGCAAGGAAAAGGAACGACACTCGCGGCCCGCGGTTTCGGCTGAAACCGCGTCTAGGCCTACCGCGAGTGTCTCTGTTTCGGCCGAAACCGAGTCCTCGACCATTCCTTCTACCGAAACCATACTTCCGACCGCCGAGGCCCGAGAGGCCCCGGCTGAGTCTGCTTCAGAACTACCTACCGAAGCTAGTGTTCAGGATTTGTCCGACACCATACCTTTGGACATTTCTACCCCTGCACGTGGGGCTGCTAGGCCCCCAGCTTCTATGTCCATTAAGGCCTTTTCTAGGGCTAAAGCTGCCAAACTTTCAAAAGCTTTGCCTGCCAAATCTACACCCCAGAGGCCTTCCTCTAGTTCACAGATCCTCAGCCTGGCTGAGGACCTTATCTCCTTAATTAGGGGTTCACAACCTCACCCAGACAGGGCCTCTCATCCTCCTCCAGACAAAAGGCCCAGGACTGACCCCTCTGAACCCCACTCCTCAGATGATTCCGCGGATGGATCTGAGTTGTCAGACCACCAGGAAGGGGCTTACTCGCCTTATGAGGATTCAGATGCAGAGGAATCTATCCCTTCGGCCTCCCCCCCAGAAGAGTTTTCCTTTGGGGAGACTTTACACTCCATGAGAGAGCACTTTCAATGGCAAGGTCAGGATTTCTCTGATTCTAGAAAAAGATTACGGACCTTTTTGCATTTGCCTCAGCATAGGCCCTTAGCTATACCTCCTGTTCTAAATGTAATTGATGATGTGTACAATGAAGTCAGTACAGCCCCTGATACTCTTCCACCGGCCCCTCCCAAACCTGACAGATATTACAGGGTCCCGGATTCTCATCTCCATCTGTATAAAGCCCATTCTGCAGACCCAGAAACTATTTCTCAGGGCCCTAAAGGGGTTGCAGCCGCTACTGCCAAAAATCCCCTACCCTCTGATAGAGAGTCTAGAGCTTTAGAGAGATGGGGTAAGAAGGTGTATACCTCTGCAACTCTTTCTGTCAGGGCATTTAACTGTCAATTCCATATGATACAGTACCAGGAGTATTTGTTAGATGAACTGAATAAGAAACTTTCTTCTCCTGAACCCCTAGACCGTAAATCCCTTCAGGATTTGGTACATAACTCACAACAGGTTAGTAATCATTTCTTAAAATGTGGCTATGATGCACTGGAGGCTTCATTTAGATCAGCTATGACAGTTATTCGTAGGCATGCCTGGCTGAAGGAGCAATCTTTGCCAGACCATGTCAAAGTTAAACTCCTAGATGCTCCAATGGAGAAACAAAATTTATTTGACTCCCCTGCTCAGGAGATTCTAAAAAAGGTTGAAGAAAAAGCAAAATCTGTGCAAACAGTTAAAGATTTCCTGCAAGTTCAACCACCGAGATTCAGCAGAAACTGGCCTACAAAGAATTGGTCCTTTCCAGATTCGGACAGAGCCCAGAGAGGCAGGAACAGGCACCCTAGAGGCAGAGGTCAATCGAAGGGCTCCTACAGAGGCCGTCAGTGGCAGCCTGCCAACCAGAGGAGTAGTGCAACAGCTACAACAACAACCACTACTACAGGACAGACTCAATGACTTGACTCTGATTCCGCCTACCAGGGATCAACTGGAAGCACCCTTGGGCGGAAAGCTGGCTTTATTCTCAAAAAACTGGCATTATATTACAAAGGATACATGGGCATTGCAAATAATAGACAAAGGATACAGGTTTCACTTCCACACTTTGCCAAAAAGAAGCGGAATGCCAAACCTTCCACCAAATCAGAAGGCAGAGGCTTTAAAACAAATCAACAATTTACTTCAGATGAAAGCTATAGAAAGCTATAGAAAAGGTGCCATGTTCTGAACAAGGCCAAGGATTTTATTCCAGACTATTCCTTGTACCAAGAAAAGAAAATCAATGGAGGCCTATTCTCGACCTGTCCGCACTCAACACTTATCTCATTGTGCCAAAATTCAAAATGCTGACCCTACAGCAACTTCTTCCCATGTTGGGCAAGGAGTCTTGGCTGGTGACTCGAGATCTCAAGGAGGCATACCTGCACGTCCCTATCCGACCAAGTTGCAGAAGACACCTCAGATTTCTTGCAGGATCAGAGCATTATCAATTCTCAGCATTGCCCTTTGGCTTATCTACTGCGCCCAGAGTATTCACAAAATGCCTGGCATCAGTAGTTGCGCATTGCAGACTACAGGGAATTCAAATTTATCCATACCTGGACGACTGCCTAATACAAGCGGACAACAAGAAGACATTGTTAAAGGACTTGGCCTATGCCATACACCTGTTGCAAGCCTTGGGATACACAGTCAACATCCAAAAGTCAAGACTAGTACCATCCCAAAGGATCACCTTTTTGGGTGCAGATCTGGACACAAACACCCAAATGGCCTTTCTCACAGAAGAAAAGCAAAAACAACTTCCAGATTACTTCATGATTTTGACAAAGCAAACTCAGCTTACTGCAAGGAAAATCCTGCAGGCCCTGAGTTACATGGCATCCTGCATAATTCTAATCCCACATGCCAGACTGCATATGAGGAAATTACAGTGGTACCTAAGGAGTGTATGGTCTCAACACAGTCACAGTTTAGAAACCATGATACCAATCATTCCATGTCTTCAAAAGGAATTCCTGTGGTGGGCTCAGGCCTGCCAGTCCAACAGAGGGTTGCCTTTCAACAAACCAAAAGCAAGGCAGACCATCACCACAGACACCTCGGACCGAGGATGGGGAGCACACATGGAGGACAAATGCATCCAAGGCCTATGGCCTCAAGGGCAACTAAGCATGCACATAAACCAAAAGGAAATGCTGGCAGTGAGGCATGCAATCGAGGCATTCAAACCCTTCCTCCAACAAGGACATCTGTTAATAAGGACAGACAACACCACGGTCATGTGGTACATAAACAAACAGGGTGGCACACATTCCTACCTGCTATGCCGGATGGCTATGAATCTGTGGGATCTATGCCTGAATCTCAATATCCAACCACAGGCCCAATTCGTGTCAGGGAAAGAAAATGCACTGGCGGACAGCCTAAGCAGAACTACTATGGATGCACACGAATGGATGCTACACCCAGACATCTTCAAGCTCATAACAAAGACATGGGGAATGCCGGAGATAGATCTGTTCGCCTCCCCACTCAACCATCAACTGAAGACATTCTGCTCAAGGACATACCACCCACAAGCTTGGAGGGTGGACTCTCTCTCTTTCAGCTGGAAAGCCCTAACAGTATATGCCTTCCCACCTCTCCCATTGAAGCACAAGGTTCTACTGAAAATCAGGGAGGAACAGCCAAAAGTGATACTAATAGCTCCGGACTGGCCAAGACAGCACAGGTATCCACTATTGAGAAACATGTCTCAGGCAAAATCATGGCCTCTCCCCCTATGGCCTCTTCTTCTAACGCAGAACAATTTCAAGACCCTGCATCCCAACTTGAAAACATTGCAGCTAACTGCCTGGAAAATTCCTTAAATCCCAATCAAACTGTCTTATCTCAGAGGGTGAAGGACATTATCCTGGAGGCTCGCAGGCCTTCCACAAGGAAGACATACTCAGCTAAATGGAAGATACCTCATTTGGAGCACATCAAAGGGCACAGATGTCACAGTGGCAAACCTAGCACATATCCTAGAATATTTAGCAGAATTGTTCCACAATGGCCTGTCCTATTCTTCCATTAAGATTCATGCTTCAGCAATTTCAGCAGAATACAATGTGGATCCACCTATCTTCTCACACCCTCTCCTCAGGCAATTTCTGAGAGGGATCAAAAATGTTAAACCTCCAATAAGACCCCCTCTACCTGCCTGGGATCTCAACTTTGTGCTGGAAAAACTGACACTACCTCCTTTTGAACCAGCAGCATCAGCGGATCTACAGTTTCTATCTTGGAAAACTACATTCCTTCTGGCAATCACTTCAGCAAGAAGAGTATCTGAGTTACAAGCATTAATGGCAGTGCAGCCTTTTCTTATTTTCCACCAGGATAGAGTGTCACTAAGAACCAATCCTACTTTTATGCCAAAGGTGGTATCTAGGGTATCCTTGAACCAAGCTATTCACTTGCCTACGTTCTTCCCTAATCCACAGAATAAAGGGGAAAAACTTTTGCACACCCTGGATATACACAGACACCTGGATATACACAGACAACTACGCTACTATTTGGACAGAACAAAAACTAGCAGAAAAACAGACCAACTTTTTGTAGCATATGCAACTGGGGTGCAAGGAAGAGCAATTTCCAAACAGACAATTTCAAAATGGATAGGAAATTGCATTCGCTTTTGCTACTCCTTTCATGGAAAGACAGTTCCTGAAAACATCAGGCCTCACTCCACAAGGGCCACAGCCACCACTACAGCCTTCCTACGGGGGGTGGCTACCAAGGACATTTTAGAAGCTGCTACTTGGACCTCCGTGCATACATTTGCCAAGCATTACAATTTACCTTTATACTCTAGATCCAGAGCAGGGTTTGCAACTGCAGTCCTGCAGGGGATCTTAACTACACCATCCTTTTCTTAGTACCACCACCACCCCCAGATTGGCTATGGTATTCTACCCATATGTTATGACTGCAGATGCATCCTTGAAGGACATAGTACAGTTTTGTACCTACCATAAATGTAGATGTCCGATAGGTATGCATCTGCAGTCAGGATTACCCTCCTCCTACCCTCTTTGGTATTCCTTGGGTGCTTACCCCTCTTTTAGCTGGCTGGGGGAATCTATTATGGTGTATTTGTTTGTTTATTCATGTATATAATTTGCAAATGTTTGGAACTTTTCAGCATTTATCCAAATTTAGCCTTCCTAGAGGGCACCTGGCATCTGGGGCAAGAAAAACTGAGGAAAATGGCGTCGGCTGATGCTTTTATACCCCAGACGCTCTGACGTCGGGGAAAGTGCGACATCAGCCGAGGCCAGACCCAGACTTTGGAATCCGGCCGACCGAGGGGCTGCCTGAGGCAGGACAATCCATATGTTATGACTGCAGATGCATACCTATCGGACATCTACATATATGGTAGGTACAAAACTGTACTTTAGTGATTCTTTTCCATGCTTCCACGTTTACTGTGTTACACCAGTTAGTGATTCTTTTCCATGCTTCCACGTCTACTATTACACCAGTTAGTGATTCTTTTCCATGCTTCCACGTCTACTGTGTTACATCAGCTAGTGATTCTTTTCCATGCTTCCACGTTTACTGTGTTACATCGGTTAGTGATTCTTTTCCATGCTTCCACGTCTACTGTGTTACATCGGTTAGTGATTCTTTTCCATGCTTCCACGTCTACTGTGTTACATCAGTTAGTGATTCTTTTCCTTGCTTCCACGTCTACTGTGTTACATCGGTTAGTGATTCTTTTCCATGCTTCCACGTCTACTGTGTTACATCGGTTAGTGATTCTTTTCCATGCTTCCACGTCTACTGTGTTACATCAGTTGGCGAGTCTTTTCCATGCTTCCACGTCTACTGTGTTACATCAGTTAGTGATTCTTTTCCATGCTTCCACGTCTACTGTGTTACACCAGTTAGTGATTCTTTTCAATTTTCGTGTTATTCAATATTTCTTATCTCAATACTGTGTATTTTAGCTTACGGTTGGTGTAGCCATGGCTTCAAAGGGTCTGAGGCCTAATTTAGTTAACCCAATAAACTAGCAACTAAATAAATGAGTTGTTTCTTGCATTAACTGATGTAAGCATGTCCGGCACTGATTTATTTATTTTTTTCCTGCTAGACGTATTGCAGTTAAACCACAAATTACAATTTACTGTCATTATACAAGATATAAAGACAGCTGTGTTTTGTGTATGGATTTCTGGACGCCCATGTCTAATATGTGAATTATGAAACAGGTCACTATTCCATTTTCTAATTGTTTCTAATTGTATTTTATCTGTAAGAAAAACTGATTATGTAATAGCATTCACTGTCCCATGACAGTAAAATTTGTAGGCATTTCCAAACTATGAGTTCATGTGTTGGTTCTGAGATGTAGATGTCATAGATACCTGACTACAACTGAAATGGTCTGGGATCGAACAGCATACAGAGCGTTGGGGGAGTTCACTGGGAAGGGTGGAGAATGAAAAGGCTGTCCCTCCTTGCATGTCTTGCATAGTGAGGCAGCATTCTGCTAAAATTAACTGGTGCAAATTGGGAAAACATTATAGAAGTATCTGTGCCTGGGGCAGGGGTCATCTGTGGGTTTTTATCAGATGCACATTAAGTTATAGCTCTTATACCTATTGCATGCCCATCTTCGAAGGGCTACTAGACATGCATGGGAACAGAAATTACTTAAGACCAGACCCTTTACTGGCTGCCTGGATGACAGCCCTGATTGTGCTTTTCATCAAGACTGCCAAAGTAGGAAGCCCTAAAAAGGGGGAAGGAGCAAACATTTTGTTACATCTAATACCAACGGAACCTGCCACTGCTGTACCCTTAACATCATTAAAGCATATATTATGTATTGTGCAATTTTTTATAGCATATTCATTATGGATTGCTGCATACATTTTAAACATAGTCTAAGTAGTGATTCATTTCTATAATTGTCCTCGTCTCTCAGTTCACCACTCACTTTATGTAAATGTGGATCATGAACAAGTAAATTGCCTAAATACCAGAAACAGTTAAAGAACTGTGTATTAAACTTGCAAATGGCATTTTCCTCTCATCTAAATAATATTGTCTGCTTCCATAGATCGTTTATTCTTCGTATAGTTCTTCAAAAT
Source organism: Protopterus annectens (assembly GCF_019279795.1). Lineage (NCBI taxonomy): Eukaryota > Metazoa > Chordata > Ceratodontiformes > Protopteridae > Protopterus > Protopterus annectens. The sequence goes on from NC_056744.1 coordinate 1,704,356,414, forward strand.
GCATTAAAATAGGTTCATAGGTTGGTACTGGTCTATCTGCCCGAAGGCATATATTAGCCCAGCCACGTTGTACAGTATTCACCGCCCCTTTAGTAGTTCCCTAGACCCTTGTACTAGCAGCTAGTACCCTTGGCCCCTATCTAGTAGTGCTGTTGGTGTGATCCCCGGTTTGAACTTTCTGTTACTCATCTACTCATCAAGGTTCCTCTTGAAGAGTTGACAGTGAGGGGCTCTGTCTTACGTAGATCAGGACCCTGTTCCATAGTAAGGGAAGTCTCTGTGAAGGGAATCTATCCCTCCAGCATGTTCTATTCATTGTTGTGTTGAGGTTTATATCCCTAGGGCATGTAGCTCAAGTAGATTTTGTTTTGCTAAGATGGAGCATGTTCAACAATTCTGGGTTGGACATGGCTCTGTACGTTAGACAGAGATCGCCTCTGCGAAAGCGGTATGCAACAGAGAACAGTCTTAGCTTTTTCAATCGTTGCACCAAACACCATTATATTGGGCGACTTCAACTACCCAGACATAGACTGGGAGCATTACTCTAGCTCCAACACCCTAGCCCAAAGGTTCCTAGAATTTATAAACTCAAATGCTATGGAACAGCTTGTTACCACTCCCACAAGAGGGGAGAACATACTGGACCTGATCATCACCAACATGGGGACTCTGTGCTCCAGACCAGAAGTGTATCCCTCACTGGTAAGATCAGACCATAAACTAATCTCACTGGATATTCACATCCCGACTCTACCCCCTGCCCAGAAAACCACAGTGAAAAACTTCTCTAAAGCAAATTTCACACTCCTCAAAACCGAGGTGGAATCCTTCAAAGCCCCCGGGCTTGTGGAAAATAGGGCCCAGACCGCAGAATCCTTTATAAACGCATTCTATGAACACCTTCAGGAATGCATGGATCATGCAATCCCAAATAAAACCAAAACCCAATCCTCCAAAGGCAGACGTCCTGTCTGGTGGACCCCAGCCATAAACAAACTATACAATAGAAGGAGGAAGCTACTACATGATAGAGCAAAATCCCAAAAAGGGAAGGCATCTCTGATCAGTATTAGCAAAAAACTACGGGCACTCATAAAATCGTTTAAGGCCAGCTTTGAGAGAAAAATTGCACAGGACACTAAGGATAATTACAAGGCTTTCTTTAGTTATGTAAGGAACCTGGGTGGGAATTCCCAGATTTGCTCAGAATTAGTCCAAAATAAAAAATACACCGAACCCACAGACATTGCCAACATCCTAGCTTACAGGTTCAGTGCAAACCCCCCCACCACCACCACCAAAAGGGCAAATATCTATCCCAGCAGAGTGCTGCCCCCCTGACATCTCAGATGCTCAGGTAAGAGCCGCCCTCTCCAAAGCAAAAAACACAGCATCAATGGGACCAGACGGTGTCCTGGGCTGCGTCCTACATGAACTCCAAGAAGAGCTAAACCCAAACATAAAATTACTGTTCAGTCTCAGCCTTACTACAGGATATGTACCCAAAGAGTGGCGTACAGCAACAGTGGTCCCTCTCCACAAAGGTGGTGCCTCAACGGATCCTGGAAACTATCGCCCCATAAGCCTGACTAGCTTGGTCTGCAAAGCTATGGAAGGGATCATCATGGACCTCATAAATAAAGATATTGGGGACCTACAGACACTGGATCCTACCCAGTTCGGCTTTGTTAAGGGCAGATCCTGCCTCTTAAACCTGGTCGATTTCTTTGAAACTGTCACCAAGGCCATTGACGAGGGGAAAGTGGTCCACACAGCCTACCTGGACCTCACCAAAAGCTCACTAGCTTAAATATAAACCCCTATGTCACTAGATGGGTTGCAAACTGGCTCAAGGACAGAACCCACATGGTTAGAATTGCTGGAGCCATGTTAGACTCCAAACCAGTTACAAGTGGCGTCCCACAAGGCTCAGTCCTGGGACTTCTCTTGTTCGGTATATATTTCTCGGAGGTACAGGCCAACATGGAAGGACTGTGGCTGACCAAGTTCGCAGATGACTGCAAACTGGATGCCATAATCGACTCTCCAGCTGACACAAGCATCCTCCAAAAGGGCCTCATAGAAACAGACAACTGGTGCCAGAGCCATGGCCTCAAGCTAAACGCCAAAAAGTGTAGTCATCCCCTTTGGCAAAAACAAAGTGCCCACAAATTACCACATAGGTGGTAATCCATTAAGTACAGAAGAAGTAATTAGGGACCTGGGGACCCAAGTTGATAGCAATCTCTCATTTGACAACCACATGGCCAAAGTGGTTAGAAAAACATTTTATATAGCCCACCTAATCATGAAGGGATTCACATCTAGATCAGGGGAGGTCATCATGCCTCTTTACTCATCCCTCATCAGGCCCATAATTGAGTACAATGCCCCTTTTGGGATGTACCTTACCAGACACCTGCAGCAACTGGAAAGACCCCAAAAGTACCTCACCAAGAGGATCAAAGGGCTCAAACAGATGCCATATGCTGCCCGGTTAAAGAAACTCCAGCTCTACTCAGTGGCATACCACCTGCTCAGAGGCGATCTGTGCCTGACGTATAAAGCCATGTCCATCCCGGAATTAATGGACATGCTGCACCTCAGAAAATCCAAATCCCATCGAGCTACACGCTCGAGAGACTTGAACCTCAGCACTGAAATAAATAGGACATGCTGGAGGGACAGATTCATAACCCAGAGGCTCCCTTCACTCTGGAATAAAATCCCAGTCCAGGTTAGGCAGAGTCCCTCATCGACTCTCTTCAAGAGGAATCTTGATGAGTGGATGGGAGATCGTAGGTTTACCCCGGGTATCACTTCTGTGTCACTGTTAGACAGAGGCACAGTATACTAACCTTGAAAAAGGGCATAGCAAAATTCATTTAAAATGGGTGGCGAAAGCCAAACACACTCTGGCTAGGTTTATAAATGCCCTAGGGCAGATAGCCTAGTATGAACCTATGAACCTATAAAATTGAACTTTAACAAATCAGAAAGAAATGATTGTATGTGGGCGTGCTTCTCTAGTTCAGCATTATATGTGGGTATGCTTATCTATTTCAGCTGATGTCTTGATAATCTCCCACTGACTCTCACCCTGAAATGAATGTGTCTTTGTAGCTGTTGGTTGATTTCCATTTTATTATGCTGGGCCTCGTGTCTGTGTGTATATCTAGCTGTCTGTATATGTAAGCATGGACAAAGCACAAAAACACTTATTTGCAGTGTCAACAAGATGGCACATTATTGTTATTAATAATAGCAATAATAATAATAATAATAATAATAATAATAATATTTAAACATGGATGGTATAAGAGAAATAAGACCCTAAGTATTCATCAGTAAAAATTAAGTATCTGTCCACATGGGTGAAAAGTTCAGTGTTCTTTTAGCATTTTTCTCTCTAGGCTGTGTGATCCCTCCTTCTTGTATGTTCTTCCATACTTCAAGGTTTTCTCATATGCAGAAAAAAAAACATTGTCCCATTTTTTCTTTCACATCATCAGGAGGGAAAGGATAAACTGTATGAATTTTCTCAAGAGTTTTTCTTTTTAAGTAGCTGCATGCAGTTATGCTCTTTGAAACTGGTGTGCAAACATGGGACCCATCCACGTGGGGACTTCATCTTATTAAAAAATAAACAAAAAATGTTTTTCAGAAAACTACATTAAGTCCTTACTTGCAGGTCTGTATCCCTGATTTCATTCCCCTCTTTTTTTCCATCAGTAGGGAAAAGCATTCTAAATTAACATAGTTGTCTGATTTGTAATGTGATACTTTTCTACACTAGTTTTAATATATTCCTTAATCTCTTGCTTTTTATATTCAAGATGGTAGTAGCAATTAAAACAATGTACCAGCAAAAGCTGCAAAGTAGGCTATATTACAGAATGTATAAAAGCAGAGTTTAAGGCATACTTCACTCGCAGTCACCTAAAGTCCAGTCTGAGTCCAGTCCAGAAGACTTTCTGTGGGCACTACAGAACATGAATCTTTGCAGGGCCCTTCTCCCAGCCTAGAAAATGGAGGCTGTAACATTCTTCAAAAATGTGACAGCCTTAATAAAGTAGACTGCTAGACAAACTTTTGAGATTCTAGGTAATGTGACTTCAGCTGTCCATGTGGCTTCTCTAGCCAGGTATCACATGAGGGAATTACAATGGTTTCTAAGGAATTCTTGAGATCAGTAGTTGGAACTCTTAAAAATTAAACTCTGATGTTTTGTGCAAATAGGGAATTAGTTTGATGGGTGAACCAGATGAAAAAAATGGATGCCCTTTAAATGACCAGGTCACAACCAGACCCAAACCATGGATAAATCGGACAAGGCCTGAGGTATTTCCACCTTAGAGCAGGACAAATGGAACTCTTAAGAAATAGAAAATGCACATAAATATGAAAGAAATGTTAGTAGTCATTTATGCTGTGAGAATGCTGAAGACACTCTTTGGGTCAGGGATTTTGAAGGGGGTTATAGACAGCACCACAGTGATGTAGTACATAAGCAGGGAGGAACTCACTCCTATCATCTGTGTAGGTTAATAGGTTAGATACATCAGCTATGCATTTCAAGTTTCTCCTAACCACTACATACATAACCTCACAGGAAAACTCAGTGAAGGGTGAGCTGACAGGATGCCAGCCTTCTGATACAGCGTGTATGTTTTCTGTCCACCCTGAATATAACAGCATGGAGGCTATGTCTATGCTTACCTTCAAACAAATTTACTCCAGTGAGGTGTAAAAAATCATGGTGAAAGCTAGGAGACCTAGTCCCAAAAGATCATAATTAATGAAATGTAACAGATTTATCCTGTGGTGCCAAAGGAGGAACTTGTACCATAAAAAGGGGGAAGTACCTATGGTGCTTCTCTACCTCCCCAAACTTCTTTCTTCTAGTTTAGAATACACCTCATTGAGGGTACACATCACAGCCATTTCTGCTTATCTGCTGCTAGACCTTCCCTAACATTCACACCACCTGCCATGCAGTTTTGGAAGGACATTCTGTACCTCAGAATAATTGGCTCCAGCCTGTGACTTTTGAAAAACTGACTTTGTTGACATTTGAAGTGATATTAAGTGCAACTGCAAAGTTTTTGTTTTGCATAACTGCACTTTTAATTGTAGTTGCAATCACCAAAAGAGTCAAATAGCTCCAGGCCTTAATGTAAAAGAAACCTTTAATGGCATTTCACAAAAACAGGGTGACTCTGCATGCTAATCACCTCCTTTCTGTCCCAAGTCATTATGGAAATAAGCCAATGCTAAGCTCTCCAGCTACCAGTCTTTTCTCTATATAGCTTAGAACAAGGAAGAAATACTTCTACCCTTAATGGGCTGAGATTTTATGTAGACCACATTAAGGACATTAGAAAGACAAACCAGTTGTTTATAGCTTTTACTGAAAAAAAAATACCCCATGTCCAAGCAGACTGTTACAAAATGGATATTTCCAGCATTATCATTCATCACACAGTCCATAATAGTTCTCCACAATGAAAGTCAGAACATGCACAACAGATCCACAGCAACCACTAGAGCCTACGTGAAAGGGGTCAGTGTACAGGACATTTTAGAGGGTGCCACATGGTCCTCGGTACACACCTTTCTTAAGCACTACAGATGGACGTTATCTTTATGGCTAGTGCTTTATTAGCTCCTGCCATATTGAAAGCATGTTGCCCTTCTGTCCTAAATAATTACAGCGTAAGCTTTAACAAGCTTCTTTGAATTTATGACGACTGCAATGATCCACATGAAGAACATGGTACAGCTGTGTAACAAACTGACCATAACTGGAGATGTTTGAAAGTGGTTACTGCTGCAGTCTGGTCCCCTCTGTCTTAGGAACCTAGGGCTGGGGTGAGTTCCCATGACCTTTCATCCTAAGCCTGATCCTTTGTTTCATTTTTTTTTCCTTATGCTTTCTTCTTGGTGGTTCTCCTTAGGAAGTGTCGAACTCTCTGGATCTCAGCTTAATATCTCTGGAGAAATTCCTCTACAGCATTGTGACAGACTGTGATTTATGAAGAGGCAAGAAATATCCAAAGATTTTATGATTGGATGTCACCTTTATGCCAAGTATGTGCAGATGTGTTGGGTAGATAAGGTGGCATCAGCCTGGCCAAGGTGGAAGGGTGCTCCTCTCTAAACTTCTGGATGTATATCGGACCTTATCCTGGGACAGAGCTCCCTGTTGCCATGACTACAACAGTGACCACACACAAATATCCACTGTTAAGGTGGTTATGCCGTGCTACTTTTTCTGGATGTGCAGTTTGAGGTATGTTACTCATTTCCACTCTCAAAAATCCTTTGCAGCAATGGCATGGCAATTTCAAGTGTTGAGAATGAAATTTAACAGTGTAAACGTATATTAGTAAATGATGGTCTGTAATCTGCTTATATTAAAGACATTGTTGCACTTCATTGTAACCAGTTGTTACATTGTTGCACTCAATTTCAGTGTGCTTTGCACTTCTGTTCTTATTTGATCATGTGTCACACATTTTGCCAGTTTATCTATTTTTTTATTTTTTGAAGTTTGGCAACCGGTGAATATCTGAAAGGACCACTTTCAGCCTCCCAGGGAAGTGCAGAATGTTGCATTTAAATGCCACACTACAAATAGGTTTGCATGTAAAGATGAAACAATGTTATGGGAGTCAAGGTTACATTACATCTATGGTTTGACTTTAATAAATATTAGGAAAAGTGGAGAAGTATGCCTGTAGGTATGATTGGTTGGTATATTATATATTCAAAACTATTGATTTTTGCAAATTATTTTGTTAGGTCTGTACTGTTTTTGTACCTCTTATAACTGTTCATAGAAGACTAACTTCTCATAAATTGAGTCTGAATTGTTTTTGCTTTTTTCATCATGTTAATAGCAGCAGAAAATGTTAACTTTAAAAATGGAAAATAAATTCATAATATTTAAAATAGAAAAAACTGCATGTGTGCTGTTAGTAAAAGGAAACACATTTATTTCATCATTGTGATACTGTACTAATAATTGATCTTTTTGTAGGCAATGGGGGCAAAGAATGGAGCATTTGCTGGAGTCAGCAGCCATCACTTGGAGTATCTCAATTACATTCTCCTACAGAGAACCTGCAGCACTCTGTTCAAACTGTGAAGGGCTCTGAGAAGCATCCTGTTAAATCTGTACCACAGCTTCATCCTGGATACACCTTCTACATGAACTCTGAATGTGAGCGAAGTTCTATAGTTCAGCAAAGTCCATTAGTACATCAGAGAGCTCACGAAGAAAAGAAACCACATAAATGTCCTGAATACAATAAGCGTTTCAAACGAAGGATCCATCTAGTAACACATGAAAGGATTCACACTGGGATGAGACCATATAAATGTCCTGAATGCAATAAATGTTTCAAACGAAGGATCCATCTAGTAATACATGAAAGGATTCACAACAATGAGAAACCATATCAATGTCCTGAATGCAATAAGTGTTTCAGACAAAGGACTGCTCTAGTGCAACACAAAATGACTCACATGGGAGAAAGTGAGAGACCATATACATGTCCTGAGTGCGATAAGCGTTTCATAACAGGTAGTCACCTTAGAAAACATCTGTCAGTTCACAGTGGGGAGAAACCATATAAATGTCCTGAGTGCAATAAGGGTTTCATAACAACTAGTCACCTTAGAAAACATCGGTCAGTTCACAGTGGGGAGAAACCATATAAATGTCCTGAATGCAATAAGTGTTTCAGACTAAGAGAGAATCTAATAACACATGAAAGGACTCACATGAGGGAGAGACCATATAAATGTCCTGAATGCAACAAAGGTTTTACAACAACTAGTACCCTTAGAAATCATCTGTCAGTTCACAGTGGGGAGAAACCATATAAATGTCCTGAATGCAATAAGTGTTTCAGACTAAGAGGCCATCTAGTAGTACATGAAAGGATTCACACCGGGACGAGACCATATAAATGTCCTAAATGCAGTAAGTGTTTCCGACAAACAGGTACTCTAGTAAAACATGAAATGACTCACACAGGGGCAAGACCATATAAATGTCCTGAATGCAGTAAGTGTTTCAGACAAAGTAGTGCTCTAGTAAAGCATGGAAAGACACACACAGGGGCAAAACAGCGTTGACATCCAGGAACAAAATCCAAGCTATAAACCAATTTGCTCTGCCTGTCCTAACTTACAGTTTTGGAGTGATTGATTGGCCTCAAAATGTGAAAGATAGATTAGATATTAAAACAAAATGGGTGCTCCATGCTCACCAGATCTATAAAAATCAGTGCTTACCAAGATATATTCCCCGTTCTGAATGAGGGATGGGCCTCCTTGAAATTGATTAGATGTATAGATCTGCAGTGATGGGACTCCACACATATCTGCTGATCAAACAAGACCCAACTGTAGTGAAAGTTTTGAAACATGAGACTAAGTCTAAGATGACTTCTCTGCTTAACCTAGCTGAAGCATATCTGTGTCAAGTAGGAATGGAAGACAAACCAGAAGTAGATAAAATCAGGCAGCAACTGAATGTGCCAAAAAACAAAAGAAAGAATATAAGGTGAAGGACCAGATGAAAAGGCAAAAAATTTGGAAAATGCATAAATACAGTTGCAAGTATAGAAAATTTCTGGAAGGACCTCATGTTGATCAGGAATGAATGCAGGAATCATTAAGGAGAGGTGAATTCAAATCATGAGATAAAAGGTTAATATTGGTTGCACAAGATTCTGGGCTATGTACACATTGTTGTACAAACTCCACTGAACAAGTGGGAGAAACAGACAAATGCAGGTTTTGTAAAACAGAATTGGAAACAGTTGCACACCTCATTGCTGGTTTGGACGTACTAATTGCAGAGGCCCGGTACACTGAAAGGCGCAATAGTGTGGCGAGACTGTTGAACTGGGGATTGTGTAAACATTACGGTATTGAAGTGGTTGAAAAATACTGGGAACATGATCCACAAAGCATCATAGGAAATGATGAAGTCTGCATCACATGGGATCATCCATTACCAATAGTTCAAAAGATAGATGCTAGAAAACCACATATAATGATCCAAGAAAAGAAGATAAAAATAGCATTGATCATTTAAATTGACACACCCAGTGACTACAGTATCCTACATACAGAGAGGCACAAACTTATAAAAATATCAGGATTTGCAAGCAGATTTGAGAGCAATGTGGAAGAAAGATACCCAGATAGTTCCAATAGTAGTAGGAGCAATGGGTCTTATAAAAAAGAGTCTACAATCATATTTAGACATGCTACCAATGCATGTAACTCTGTACAAACTGCAGAAGGAGTCATTACTGGGCACATTGTAGATGCTTCGAAGAGCAATATTGGCTGACATCAAAAAGTGAAACAATACTAATTTCATGAACTTTAATTGTACTTTGACTTAGGAATAGGGTATTAGCAACCCAAAAGATTTGGAGAAATTAAATAAAGGAAAAGAACATATAAATGTCTGAATGGAGAGATAAGTTAGCAAGTAAAGGAGAGTAGTATAGCTGAAACTGAATTCATCCTCGTGTCTTGGTGAGTACTGTCATGAGGTGGACACTGTCTTTCATAAAATCTCATCAAGATGACACTGATATATAAACTGTAATTTATATAGCGTATATCATGGACAGAAGTAGGCAAAAATTAAAAAAGACAGCTGGGTGCTGTAGACCCAGGGTAAAAAAAGTGCTCAATCCTGGTAGGCATGCTGGTGCCAGGACTGGAAAAAAATGACAGTGCATAATCCTCAAAATACAGAAACATTCCTGCAATGGTGCCAGACCAGGCCTAGGGGGAAGATGGACCTCCTGTTGTAGAAAGAAGTAGTTGTCCACAAAAGTCACAAAAATGATAGGCCAAAGAAGAGACATGCAGATGATAGCGTGGTCTATTGAGGATAAAGAAATTGTGCATTGTTACTGTTATGCAAGAAGTCCAGAGTTTTTAGACAAAAGATATCCAAAAAGAAAACTGGCAGAAGCTTCAAATAAAAATGTATGTTTACTAATGCAACAGATTTGTGAAAAACATTACATAGACCAAGAAAGATTGAGCTGTTTAAAAAGGGGGCATCTGAGTAATTGCAAAATTATAAACAAAACCTAGAGATTTTTGAAAAGTATAAAAAGAAATGTGGACATGGGAAAGAGAGAGATTTGATTTGGTGTAATATTCATGCAAAGTCAAAATCCAAATTAATCGGTACAAAAAAGAAAGCTCCAAACATGTTCATAGAAATACAGGCAAAAGCATCCAGATATGGAAAATTTCACAATAAAAATATCACAGAGGAAATGTAGAAAAAAAGATTAGTAAATTAGAAGTTAAAAAATAGAATTTGAAGTTATGAAATGCCTGTAAAGTGACAGATTTGGTCTAGAAGGTCTAACACAGTTTACATCACAGCATGATGGAACTAGTCCCCAAAGTATGCAGAAACGGGAAGATTGGGAGACCTCTGAAGAACAAAATATGGACATGAGAAATAAAAAGACATTTAATACGATGTAATATTTATGTAAAGGAGAAAGCAAAACTAATCAATAGAAAAAGATCAGTACCAAAGATATTTGAAGAGAAATATAGACAAAGGAGTCTGGACATGGAAAACCTTGCAATACAAAAAATAAGAAGACAGAGGAAAAGTGGAAAAGAAGATTAGTAATGGAGAAGTTAAAGAAATAGAAAATGAGGTTATGGAGTACCTGCAAAGTGAAGGATTTAGTGTACAAAATCTATTTCAGCAAGCACCACAAAAGGAGAGAGCAATGGACATCCAAATTAAGGAAAAAACAGTGGAATGGGATGCAGTTGGTCATTTGCCATATGAAGATATTTTGGAGCATTCCTCTGGAAACCAGTATACACATTCACTAGAAACTAGACAGCAAGGGAAGGAGCAGGAAACTGTGGCAACTCTGACGCAGTCAATGTTGGAGTTATAGGTCAGTGAGTTCCCAAATGACAGAGCAAGGTATGACACAGGATGGAATTAAGAGTGTACCACAGGAAGATGCTATAGAACTTTCTATAGAATGTCCACAGGAAATGGATAACAAAAAGTGTGCCCTCAGTTTAGAAGAAAATGACCTAAGAGAAGAGTTGCTTGATTTAAGAGAGATATATATATTAAGATCAATGAAAGAAATGGACCACAGAAGGGCAATAAAACCCAAAAAGTCAGAAGTTTGATAAAACAAATGAACACAGTAATTAGGACTGTGCATAGAGATCCATGTGATATAACAGGCATAAACAGGATATATTACTGTGCAGCTAAAGCAATAGCCAATACACTTCTACCACAAGAACACAGGGTAGTAAGGCAAAGGAAGGGGAAAAATCGAATACCATCATGGAAGTATCAAATAGAAAAAAAACTATAAAGCAATTAAGACCAGAAGTGTCACTATAAGAGTACAGAAGAGGGAACAGATCAACAAAAATGCTCAAAGATAGAAGTGATAAAAGCAATGTACAGTATTATAAAGGATAGGTATTTATCATGCACATAGGTCTCAACCTCTTAAAAGGCCAATGTGGAACACAGACCTTAACAATGTGTGACAAATGGTCAAAATGTGGAACACCCTATTTTCGCACAGTGCGAAACTTGCCATTAACATGGATCATGGTAGAGACTTGCATTTCACATTCACCACTGTAGATGTGTTCTACCCCTGTCCTACCGCCAGGTCTGGGCTTGGCAAAGGTGCCTAAAAGGGTACTTAAAAGCAGGCCCCTCTACTTTGACAAGAATGTGTCATTTAAGACATCATGTCTTGAAACAGTTAAGACCAAAAGGATCTCATATCTTTAACCATGAAAAATAAAAACACACTAAGCAGAAGCACACATACATATCCCAACATTTGTAAACCCTCACATTCCTGCCAGTATCACTACAGCGTTGTGTACTTTGAAACCGAATTTTTGCCATTAGTGTGCCATTTATATTTTAAGGTAGGGTCCCTACCTTAAAATCCAAATAGCACGCTAATGGCAAAAAATCTGATCCAAAGTACACAAAATCTGTAGTGATACTGGCAGGAATGTACTTGGTTTCCAGTTGTGGAAATACTACTGAAAAAATGTCACTGAGCAAAGAAAGCAGAGCAGAGTGAAGGACAAAACCAGACTTGACAAAAATACTGTTATAAACCTGAGGCATTGACAGGAGAATTCAAAATAAAATGTTTCTGAATTAGAAGTTTGAATTTAAAAATTAGAACTTAATTAGAAAAAATGTCCCATTTTCTAACATGTCAACCAGCAGCACAGTACTGTCACTTCAGTATTTTCCTTGAGCAGTTCAGCATCTTGCCATTATGAAAATACACTGAAGTTAAACACAAACTCATAAAGCAAGAATGACAATAAAAGTAGATTTTATTAAAACTATAGTACTTGTCAGACAGTGGAACTCAATGCTTAAGTGTTCTAACCTTAATGGACATCTATCTGTGTGTTACATTTTTGTTTGATCTGTTTAGTTACACATTTTATTAATAGTCCACAACATTAACAATCCATACTAATACATTTCAAACATGTCAGAGGTTGCTTTGCTTGGGATTACAAGAGTTATTATGCTAAGGATAAACTGGGATGGATGTGGCATGCGCTTTTGAGGAGAAGATATAAATTACAACACCAGAACTGTTACTTTAAGGATTTGGTTCTTATTATGGCGTCCGAACTCCTGGAGATCCCAGTTCTGAATTTATTTTGTGTGGTTGTTGCAGTGTGTAGTCCAACTTACCAATTCAGAAATTTAGTTTTCATTTAGGCATTACTTTACTAGAAGTAACATGAGCAAAAGCATGAAGTAAACTGTCTGTCACTAGTAAATATTATTTCTACCACAGCAGGGGTGGGAATGAAATATCAAAATCTTGATACAAGTTCAAGAAAAGCCATGAAATACCTGAACAGCAAGTATCTTTCAAAATACTTTTCTCCACTGAGCCAGAAAATGCACGTGATTTTCAAGTTTAAAAAAAAGTGTCTTAAAGTGACTATCTTATCTCTGTCACAGCAAAACGGTTACTACATGTCTGGCTCTATTGAAAATAATTCGTCAGGACTTTGCTTTATGCCAACTGTAATACTAGGTCTACAGAGGTACACCTTAGCATCTTGAAAATTCAATGAGGAATTATCCTGTTCAAAATACAGACTGCAAAAGTAATCCCCAAACCCATGAAACAACTACATGTACTTTTAAGTGATGCATACAAACTTAAGAAGGCAACATAAGTGCAAAGCATCACATAGTTATAACTCGTCTATATGTTACAATATTAGAGGATCACGCATGCAGATATAGCATGGTGTTGCAGCTCATCAACACCTGAAAACACTTCTAATTTGAACACAGGATACCAGATTTTGGTTTGAACAATACACCCCTGATCCCGTGTAGATGACACTAATCTAGAGTATTATTTCCTAAATAAAGTTATCAGCAGATCACTGCTTCTTGGAAGCCTTTTTCAAGCCATTATTTTGGTGGAAAAAGGCTTCCCGGAATGTGATTGGCCAATGCATTGGTTTGTGTGCCACGATGCTGATTTGCAGTAATTGCGGTACACAAACCAATCAGAATGCGTGTAGCAGAGCCACTGCTGTTTAGTGTGGAACAGCGGAACAGTGGCTTCACTCATCATTAAATGTGGAGCGTTCCGCATAATCTGGAGCACTTGGATGCTCAGATCATGCACTATCACAAATAAAAAAAAAATCACCACAGGCAGAAAAACTTAGAAAATATGCAGATAAATATAAAAGAAAAGTATAAAATAAGCAAATTATTGATGACCCAAAAAAATTTTATAGAGAATTAGGAAAGAAGGTAAAAGGAATTGAAAGACCACCAAAAAAAAAAGAAGAAGAAATAGATACATTTTGGAGAAGTATTTATGAAGATCCTGTGGGACATAACAAAGATGCAAGATGGATAGAAGAAATGAAAGAATAGGAAGTTTAAAGGTACAAGATATGAAATGGTATGAAATAACAGCCAGAGAGAAGCCGACAATTGGAAAACCCCAGGCCCAGATGCAGTTCCTAACTTCTGGTTAAAAGAATTAACATCTTTGCACAAAGATGTAGCCATGAGTAATAACTATTTATATGTGCATCCTGAGCAAACAGCAACTTGGCTAACAGGAAAAACAATGCTCCTAACTAAGAGTGAACATGCAAGCTACCCTAAAAATTATAGACCGATAACTTGCCTTCTAGCGACGTATAAACTGTACACTGGAATTGATGATGACAGAGTTTATAGTCATTTAGAAGAAAAACTCAATTATGGCAATAGAACAAAGGGGCAATAAAAGAAAGTCATATAGAATGAAGTATCATGTGTTGTTAAATAAAGTCATAGTGGAGAAGTGTAAAAAGTGGAAGAATCTAAGTAGGGCATGGATGAACTACTAAAAAGCATTTCACAGTATCCCACTTTCCTGGATAAACAAATGCTTACAAATGTATAAGATACCCCCTACAGTGATAAACTGTCACAGTGACCATGAAACAATGGAAAAACACTTTGCCATTAAGCCATGATAAAGGACAAATTATTATTCCGGGGATAATAATTCAAAAGGGGATATTCCAGGGTGGCTCTCTGTCACCATTGCTCTTTTGCCTTGCCCTTAACCCAGTAAGCTGTCAGTCTCCCAGAAAGTAATAAAGTGTAAAAGCTTCTCATCTTCTCATTGTCAATGATTTAAAACTGTATAGCTCATCAGATAAGGAACTGAAAGCACAACTACTAGTAGTCAAAACTTTTTCAGATGATACAAGAATGCCACTTGGTCTCAATAAATGCACAAAAGGAACCTTTAAAGCAGGAAAGCTGTAACACCAAGAAAACATCAGTTCTCATTGTTATTATTTAATGCACCAATACCAGTATATATCCCAAGGACATAAGTGCATCTTCTCTGGCGCCTTCTTGCAATTGCAAGAAAAATCATTACATCAGATTGGAAGAGTAAAAATATCCACTCATTCACTGAATTTATTTTACTGACCAAAACTGTATGTAACAGAGACTATTAACCTTTGCTTCAAGAACAACAAAAATAACTGATAAACAATTATCTTGGATGAAACTTACAAAATGTAATTATTCTAATGTTTGTGTATAATTATTATGGGCTTTGTATATAGTTTCATTGTATATAGTTTGCTTCTATGTTAATTTGTTCAAATGATATAGAAATTGCTTCTATTTTGCGAAAATCAATAAAAAAGTGTTTCAAAAAAAAAAAAAGAAAAGAATGTGATACAAAAGAACTTGACCAAGTGAGAGTTTATAAATATTTGGGAATTGATGACGGATCAACAGTAAACCATGAATGAATGCGAATAAAACTTAGTAAGGAATATTTTAGAAGACTTTAATTCTGAAATCAGTGTTGATATCTAGGAACAAAATTCAAGTTATAAACCAATTTGCTCTTCCTATCCTAACCAGTTTTTGATTGACTGGCCCAAAAAGGTGTTGGATAGATTAGACGTGAAAACAAAAAGAATGCATCATGCAATTTATAAAAATGATTATATATCCCTATTCCAAAGGAGGTATGGGCTTCTTTGAAATTGATTACATGTGTAGATCTGCACTCGTGGGACTGCATACATAGCTGCTGACCTCACAAGACCCAAACATAATGGAAATTTTGAAACATAAGGAGAATAAATCTAAGATGACTTCTCTTCTCAGTCTAGCTGAAGCATATCTGCTATCAAGTTGGAATGGAAATCAAACCAGAAGTAGATAAAAATCAGGCAGCAACAGAATGTGCCAAAAGACAAAAGAAACGATATAAGGTGAAGGATCAGATGAGACTGCAAGAAATGTTGGAAAATGCATAAATATAGTTGCAAATATAGATCTTGGTTTACAAAGTGCATTGAACATGTGGGAGAAAGACAAATGTAAGTTTTTTTTATAACATAATTGGAAACAGTTGCACATCTTGTTGCGGGTTATGATATACTAATGGCAAAAGGACTGTATATTGAAAACCATAATAATGTGGCAAGACTGTTGCACTGGGGATTGTGCAAATGTTATAATATTGAAGTAGCTGAAAAGTACTGGAAACATAAGCCAGGAAGCATAATAGAAAATGATGAAGTTTATATCACATGGGATCATCCATTGCCAGCAGTTCAAAAAATAGATGCTTGAAAACCAGATATAGTAGTCCATGAAAAGAAGACAAAAGTAATATTGATTAATGAAATCGCTACACCTAGTGACTACAGTGTCTTACATATAGAGAGACACAAAGTCATAAAATACTAGGATTTTCAGGCAAAAACATGGGTAATGTGGAAGAAAGATACCCAGACCATTCCAGTAGTAGTCAGAGCAATGAGTCTTTAACATTTGTTAACTGGAAAAGTCCAACTTGGAATGAAGTCAGTTTTCAGTGGATCCCACAGGAGAAACACTTCAGATGCATGTCTTTTAACGTGGGAGGAAAGCAGACCACCTGTAGGAAATCCACAGAAATGCAGGGGAGGACAGGCAGACTCCACACAGAAGGCACACCAGCAGAGAACTGAACTGGAGAACTTCTTGCTGTAACGTGACAGTGCTACCTCTGTACCACTGCACCGTCCTAAATTGTAAATAAAAAAGAATTTACAATCATGCTTAAATATGTTACTGATGCATGTAACTCCATAAGAATTGCAGGAGGAGTCATTACAGGACAAATTGCAGGTGCTTTGAAGAGCACTTCTGAATAACATCAAAGATTGAAACAATACAAAGTTCATGAACTTTAATCATACTTTAATTTAGGAATGGGGTCTATTCCAGTCTTGATATTACAAACCCAAAAGTCTTGGAGAGATTGAGAAAAAGATCTGAACGGAGAGATGGAATAATCCAGAAAATGAGTGTGTTATTGCTGGAACTGAAACTGTTCTTAATATTGGTGAGTACCTTCAGATGGTGGAGCCTGTTTTTAGAAAATCTCACCAACAAGACACTGATATATAGAGTGTATTTTAAATATAATGGAAAAAGGTAGATAAAAAGGGTTACACAGGTCACAGGGCAAAAAAGTGCCCACTCTTTGATGCATTGGTTCCAGGACAAGAAACATTCCTGCCACAGGGTTAGCAGGTTGAAGGTGAAGGTAGCATCTCTGTAGTAGAAGGAAGTAGTCCACCAAAGCCAAAAAAAACTATTAACCCAAGTAAGAGGCACAGAGACAATAAACTGCACTGTGGAGGAGAAGAAAGAGATTATATACTGTTACTGTTATGCCAAGGGAAAAAAAAGAGGAAAGAAAAAGACTTGCAGAAGACAAGATCAATTAAAAAGTATAGATAACAATTTGACATCCTTAATGCACCAAGTCAGAAAAAAAATACCTAGATAAAGAAACTTTGGGCCAACTGGAAAAAGAAGCAACAGAAATAAAACAGGAAAAGGAACAAAAAACAGAGGTTATTTAAAGGTATAGAATGAAACACAGACATGAGAAAGAAAATGAGATTGGATAGAGTTTAATACTGATGCAGAGAAGAAAGCCAAAATAATCAGTACAAAAATGCAGCTCTATAAGTATTTGAAGAAAAATACAGGTAAAGGCATCATGACATGGTAAATTTCACATAGAGTACGAAGGTGGATTGTTCTAGGGAGGAAAAAGCTTTTCTTCCTTGAGTGAAAGTCCTCCCCCCTCATCCCCTCATTTTGGAAGACACCCCTAACTTTTATTTATATCATCTCCATTGCTGCATAACAGTGGAGAAAGGGCAACATCATGCCTTCACTAAAAGTGATTTTGACAGACAAAGTCAGTAGGTGTTTTCAGTGTTTTAAACAGCCCTTGGCATAGGAATAGTGGCATAAATTAAATTAAACAAGTAGAATTTGTGAGGTGATAGATTATCTGTGCAGTGAAGGCTTTAGTATGGAAACTCTGACACGGGTAATATCACAACATGATATGTCAATGAGTCTCCAGGAGGAAGAGCAACAGATGAAGCAGGATGTGTCTGAAGAAGATACACCACAGGGTGATGTGATGGAACCTTTTGTAGGAAACTTGCACAGAGTCCAGTTAGAACTGCCCAGCAAAGGAAAGAGCAGGAAATGGCTAATACTCTGACACTGACAATATTGCTACATGATGGGCCCAGTTAGAGTTGCACTGAAAGGGAAAGAGCCGGAAATGGAGAGCAAAGAAGGTGCCCTCAGTCTAAAAGAAAATGATCCAGGGGAAGAGCTGCTTGATTTATTATACAGATGGATAAGACATACTGAGATCAATAAAATAAATATATTACAGAAAATAAATAAGACCCAAAATGTTAGAAATGTAGTAAACCAGGTTAACAGGACTATTAAGAGGAAGTCATGCAACATAGCAGAAATAAGTAGGATATACTACCATGCAGCTAAACTAATAACAGTGTTAGCACAAAAAATGTAGACCAAAAGGGACCAAGTAGATTGTTACCCTGGAAGAACTGAATAAAGAAAACTGTAAAGCAATTAAGACAAGCATTACTGTCAAAAGAATATAGAAAAGGCAACAGATTTTGTAAAATCCTTACAAAGATAGTTACGGTAAAATCAGTGCACAGTATTAAGACAGACAACGATTTATCATGTGCTATTTCCAATAATAAACTAAAAATATCAGTGCAAGTAGCAATACCTAAATGGCATGCATATAAATGTAAAGAGAAGTAGAACATCGAGAATTTGTTGACACAAAAATGATTTATAGAGAAATGAGAAGCAAGGCAAAAAGCAATACAGACATCACAAAAAAAAGAAGAAAAAAGTATTTATGAAGATCCTGTTGAACGTAACTATTCTGAATGGATGAAAGAGTTAAAAGAAATGGAGTTGAAATATCTAACATAAAAGAGAGGAAATGGGAGAAAGCTATGACCAGAGAAATTAAAAGAAAATTAAGCTCATAAATGGAAAACCATGGGTTCATATGCAGTGTCTAACTTCTGGCTAAAGGTATTAACATTTTTACATTAAGGTTTAACACAGTAAAATGACTTGTCTTCATATCACAAGCAGGCATTAATCTTAACAACAACAACAAAACACCTATTAAGAGTTATATACTGGATTTGATGCAGACATGGTTTGTAGCCATCTAGAAAAAAAATTAAACACGACAATTGAACAAAAAGGTAAACAGAAGTCATATGGAACAAAGGATTATCTATTCTTAAATGCTTTTAATAACAAATTTTACCACCAGATATCAGGGGTTGTGATGGATACAGCCATTGTAAATACTTATGCCAATTTGGTATTGAATAAATGGGAAAATGATTTTGTGTACAGTGCTGCAAATTGTTACTCAGGAAAGGTTGCCTATTTTAAATGCTTTGTAGATGTGTGTTTAATTTGGGAGGGTGGGCAGAATGAATTTTTTCTATTAGTTAAATAGGTGAATAGCAGTGCGCAGTTTTTGACATTTTCTGTGTCTGTTTCATCTACTAGAATTTTTGGATGTGGAGATATTCTTCAATGGATGTGACATACAAACATCTGTGCATAAAAAGCTGTACACAGAAACAAATATTTATACTTTAAAAATGTGCATATGCCACACAACTTTAAGGGAACTGTCAAAGGACATTTTTTATGTAACAAGAGGTGAAATGCCAATATTGATAGGGGCATTGCACAAATGAATGAAATGATTAATGGATTTAGAGAGAGGCTGCGATGAAACACTAAGTAATGTGAGTACTGATGTTCTAGGGATGAGAGAGACCCATGCTAAGCCATATTATAGTAATAAAACATCAATAAATGAACAAATGGCTGTGATGATAAATTATGATATCTCACTACCTATAGTAGATGTACAAATAGTATAAAGAAAATTATAATGGATAATTGGGGCATGCTAACAACTTTAACAGAGTTACACAATTTTCTTTACTTTAAAACAATGTTATGTTATAAAGGCACTAGACATGCCTTGATATCTAAAACGGCTACATAAAATGGGTACTTAGAAATGCTATAACTGTTGTTGCTACTCTAGTATTAATAGTGATCAGGCTTTTACACACCCTATTACAAAGAAAGTATATGTCCTTAAATGCTCTGCTGCATTTACATCTAGTAATGTTATATACCTTGCAACTTGCAATGTATGTTCTAGATTTTACATGTGTAAAATCAGCAAGACTTCTAAAGGACAGAATAACTGAACACAGATCAGAGGAAAAAAATGAATGCTTCAACAAATGCATTAGCAAAACATATTAGTGAAAATAGTCCAATGTGTGTTTTTAACTTTAGGGTGATTGACATAGTATAGAAAATGTGAGGTGGTGATATAAATAAACTTGAAATTAAAGAATATGAGTGGATTATAGGACTACAAGCTGACCACCCACCAGGTATTAATCAAGCTACAAGCCTTAAACCAATTCTTAAATGTAAGCAGTGTTGCTTAAAATAAAATGTCATTCTTTAATTGTATGTTAATTGTTTAACTGAATATTGTGTATGATTGGCTGCACTTTTATGAGATTGAGCTTTTAAATGAAATGTATTCAACTGTTTTAATTTGTACTGAAGAAGGGTTTTGTTAACCTGAAAACTTGCTTTAGTTTATTAAATTTATATATTCAGTATGTTGCTGAGTTAGTTTTTTTTTATACTATTCTTAAATAAAGCCATAACAGAGAAAGTATAAATGGGAAGAATCTGAGTAGGCCCAAGGGTAGCTTACAAAAAAAACCTTCAACAGTATCCCACATTCATGGGTAAAGGGGTATTTGCAGATGTACAAGATATGCCCTGCATTTAGCAGTTACATTGCAGTAACAAAAAGTTCAAAGGTGGGATATTCTGGGGTGATTCTGTGTCATCACTGCTGTTTTGTCTTGTCCTTAACCCATTAGTCATTTTACTTAATACACTTTGGTATGGTTACATTTTAACTTCAAAAAACAACCTTTTTCAAAGACATCTCATCTACTCTTTGTGGATGTTATAAAATTGTACAACTCATCAGAGAGGATCTGCAAACACAACTAAAAATAATTAAAACTTTTTAAGATGCTGTAAGAATGACATTTGGTATTGATAAATGTGTAAAAGTAACATTTATAAATGGAAAGCTGAAACGACAAGAAAATATCAGCTTGGTACAACAATCCAGTATAAATGAACTTGAACAGGAGGGAATATACTGTTTTGGGAATAGATGAAGGGTCAACAATAAAACCTAGACAAATGAGAGCAAACCTTAGGAAGGAGTACTTCAGACGAGTGCAGCTTATACTGAAAACTGCCTTAATGTATATAATTAAAATCCAAGCTAAAAAATAAATTTACTTTTCCTGTTCTAACTTACAGTTTTGGTATGATTTACCAGCCCCAAATAACATAGTATCGGCTGGACAAGGAAATGAGAAAATGTTTCCTGCTTATCAAATGATTTATAAAAACAGTGTGGATCAAGAGTATGTACCCCTCACTCTGAAGGAGGTTTGCACCTCCCCAAAATTAGCTGCATGCATAGGTCTTCATATTTGCTGACTGCATCATATCCAAACATAGCTGAAGTTGTAAAATATGAAAAGAAGGAGTCTAAGATGATGATTGCTAAGATTATTAGCTAGCCTAATACTTACCTATGAACCTATAAGAAGAAAAGTGGCTCTCTTATTGATTACTAACCAGTGAGCTTTGTCATACAATACTAACCAGTGAGCTTTGTCATACAAGTTACAGTGATGTCAGATGCTATCTGCAAACACAGCAAGTTTGTCATTTATTTTCAATTACTTGCATTTGTTGTGCACTTTTTGCACACAATTTGACCATATTGTGTCTGTCCTGGATGGGTTTGACATTGTATGTATGTTGTAGTTCATTAAGGTTTCATGTCTTACTCCACTGTATTTTTGTTCTTAACATTTGGAGTACTATTCTTTTTGAAATCTGTTATTTGTAAGGACATCAGTGCCCCACATTGATGAACTATTCTTTGCATGACTAATGAAATGACAAACTGAACATAGCTTTTAAACTACCAAAATGTATACAATATAAAGAATATATGTGTGTGTGTATATATATATATATATATATATATATATATATATATATATACATATACATATACACACACACATACACACACACACATACGTCTACTTGAGTAGATGAATTTTCACTTACCCGAATTTGCATTTACTAAGATGACAACCCTGAACTGTCACTAAATCGAAACTACATACTGCCGAAAATTGTAACTGGGAAATGAAACACTTTGTGAACAGTAAAACTGAACAAACACCTCACTATGTCAAATCCATCTAGGTGGGGGGCTGTGCCTCCACCCACCCAACTAAGTATACCAACTCCGGGACTGGAATACAGTTGGGAAAAGATCCAATTTCACCATGTTGGCCACATTTAGCAGAAATGTTTTGGAAGGGAGTTGGAAAAGAAGTAGATGAGAATTAAACAGCCACTAAAGTGTCAAAAAGCAAAAGAAAGACTTTAAAGAAAAGGACTAGATGAAAAGTAAACAAAGTTGTAAAGCCCAAGTATAGTGTCAAGTATACAGAATTCCTGGAATAGCCACATGTTGACCAAGGTTTGATTTTAGAATGGTTAAGGAGAATTTAAACCAAAATATGTAAGGCTAGCAATGGCGACCCAACGTAGTAGGCTATGTGCATTCTTGTTTAGGAAAAAAATGGGACAAATCAACAAAGTTGAAAACTGTTACACATCTTATTGCTGGTTGAGGTATACTCCTGGCTGGATTCATGATTATTTGCCTAAGGTCTTTTATCTGATGGTCAGAAAAACAAAAACAATTGCTAAAGGCCACATTTAGTGAACATAATTTTAGGGAGCAAGCCCCCCCCTGCATCTCCCACTTGAAGGACCCCGCACACACCCCTTAACTTTTATTTCTACCATCTCCATTGCTGCATAACAGTGAATACAGGGCAACACCATACCTAGTTGAAAGTGACTTTCAGTGATAAAGTCAATGAGCTGTTTTCAGTGGGACAAACTGTACTTGGTAAAAACAGATGTTCCTTAATGGCTGAGGGTCTGAATACTGAAATGCACAACTGCTTCACTAAAGATTTTGCAAA
This sequence comes from Protopterus annectens, assembly GCF_019279795.1. Lineage (NCBI taxonomy): Eukaryota > Metazoa > Chordata > Ceratodontiformes > Protopteridae > Protopterus > Protopterus annectens. Next base: position 1,704,379,604 of record NC_056744.1, read on the forward strand.
CATTGCAATATACATGTAGCAGTGGCAAACCTCTTTAGAACTGAATCATGATAAATAGCAAATTACAGTTCTAAGGATAAAAATCCAGAGAGGGAAATGCAATGATGATTCTTTGCTACCACTGCTGTGTTTACTTAACAAACTAGGCTATGGTTATAGCTTTACTGCCAGAAAACAAACTTCCCAGTACCTCGTATACTTTTTGTGGATGATTTAAAACAGTATAGCTTGTCAGACAAGCAACTCTAAGAATATTGCAAATGTAAAAACTTTTTCAGGTGATATACAAATGACATTAGGTTTTGATAAATGTGTGCAAACAACATTTATAGCAGAAAAGCTCCACCATCAGGAAAATATCAACCTGAGAGAAGAGTGTGAGATATAATAACTTAAGGGGAGTATATAAACATATGTGAATAGATCAAGAAGTACAGCTAGAGAAAATAGGAACAAAGCTTACTAGGAATTATTTTTTAGATTATTTAAAATTAATATTGAAAATTGCTTGTACATCTGAGAGTAAAGTTCAAGTCATAAATCAGCATGCTGTTCCTGTACTAATTTATAGATTTGGCATAACTGACTGGCCTAAGAGGTTAGGAAAACAAGAAAACTATTTCATGCTCATAAAATGATATATATGAACCACTGCATTGCATGATTGTATATCCCACAACGGGAAGGAGGCATGGGCCTCCTAGAAATATATCCTGCAACGTGAAGGAGGTATGGGCCTCCTAGAAATTTACATTGTGTACTTGGTATTCAAATTTAGCTGCGGTGGTACAGCAAGAGGTTCTCCTATTTGATTCTCGGCTGGAGTGCCTTCTGTGTGGAGTCTGCATGTCCTCCCCGCAGTCGAATGGCCTATGAAAAACATGCATGAATAGGCATGCCTTCGCTGAAGGTTGGGCATCGGGCTGGCAACTTGGCACCATACAAATTGACTGCCAATCAGTGGACCGGAGTTCTGCTGTGGTGACCCCTAACCGGGAAAAGCCAAAAAGACAAACAACAACTTGGTATTCAAATTTGTTGTTAATCAGATGCCCAGGTTTTAGTTGGATGTACCTACTTTTCAATGCATTTGTTCCTATATTTATTGTCCACATCCTGAAATACATGTGTAGTAGGAACAACAGGGTAAAAAATTCATTCTTTCTTGAATATGTTGCCAGTACAGGTAACCTGATATGAACTGTACACTATGGTCCAATGTCGTACTAAGAGGAGCACTTTGTGCAAACATAAAAACTAAAGCAAAACTAATTTTATGAGTTTCAGTCACACTGTCCCTTTCTTCTTTCCACTTCTCTGTTGTCAAAGAATTATGGAAGGTGGGTCCACTTTAAATTAATGTAAATATTGTACATTACACTCTGCTTGTTTACAGGCAGTCCCTGGGTTAAGAACAAGATCCGTTTTTTAGTCTGCCCTTAAGTCAGATGTGTATGCAAGTTGAAACACGTACGTATGGTTCTTATTAAATGTCACTTAGTCACATGTTTGCCTCAATCTAATACTTATTTTACTTTTCAGTACATATAAAACACTTTAGAAATACTTTCAAATAAAAAAATCTTAAACATAGTGCTGTATATTGTAGCTATGCTTCCTTACTTGTATCTTTTATTAAATGCAGTATTTGAGGACTTTTTTTTACATACACAAACACCAAACCTCCCAGCTGTACAGTTTTGCAGAATGTCCACACTGTTGCCTCATATTTTTAGTCATGTTTCATAAAATTGTGGTTGACTAGCAAAAGTAGAGGCAAATCATTAAAGACTGAAGTTAGAAAATAATGACAGACATTTGAGTTTCAGAATTCATACCCTTAAAGTTTAAGCTAATGCAAAACCTGATATTGTATGAACTTTCTAAGTTTGTAAGAGCAATATTTATTAAAACTGCCCCTATTTTGGGGCATTTGTCCCACTTTTATTTATGACTTTGTCCAGATTTCTTGCTGTAAGAGGTTTAGCAGTATCAAACACACACACACACCCCACAAATCATTTAAAATATGCTCCTATTGTGAGCCATGGTCACTTGTTAATTTTAGGCTTATCCAGATTCCTTGAGTTAAGAGAAGAGGTACACAAACTCATTCATCTCAACTGTACAGATTTTGCCTCATATGTTTGGCCTGTTCTCATAAAATTGTGTTTTTTTAGCAAATCATTGAAGGTTATATTCAGAAAATAATGGCAGTTTGAGTTTCAGACAATACAGGGCAGCAAATTCATGTTAATGCAAAACCTGTTCTATGTACTTTCTAAGTTTGTAAGAGAATTAAGTGTCTCTATTTTTGGGCCTTTGTCCCCACATTATTTATAGCTTGTTCCAATTTCTTGCTGTAAGAGGTTGAGAGATATGGGTGAAATATCAAGTCCTCTGATAAACACACACGCGTGCACACACACACACCATACTTCTCAACCTCTTTGAGAAATCTAGATAAAGCCATAAATAATGGGGGGACACTTGAAATATTGCTCTTACAAACTTAGAAAGTTGATAAAATAACAGGTTTTGCAATTAGCAAGAATTTTCAGACGAGTATGAGGTCTGAAATTCAAATGTCTGGCATTGTTTTTTGAATTTAATCCTCAATGATTTGCCAGTGATTTGTCAGGAAAAGCACAATTTTATGAGAAGTAGACCAAAAATATGAGGGAAAATCTGGGCATTTTGAAAAAATCTGGACAGTTGAGAGGTGTGAGCACACACACACACACACACACAGTCTCTTAACCCTTACCTAGTCCATAACTAACCACCTCCCCTTATGCAACCACCCACCTCTTAACTGCTGCCAGAGGATCACCCACTTGCTCTCACTTTACTGTCTCTGTCACACACACACACACAGTCACTTCCTCAATTATACCTGGATTCACTGACACACCGCTCTCACTCCTGATCTGTCACACACACACAGTCACTTCCTCATTCATACCTGCATTCACTCACACATTGCTCTCACTCTCTCCTCATCTGTCACATACACAGTTACTTCCTCATTCATATATACAGTCACTCACACATCGCTCGATCTTTCGCACACACAGATTTGGGCAACTTTAAGGATTTTATTTTATTTTTTTTTATTTTTACAGTTTATTTCTGACATTGCGGAAACCAGTTTGTATCTATGGGTTGTCCACATGTGGGATGTCTGTTGCCCTGCGACTACCAGTACTATAATGTGTGTGTCTCTCTCTCTCTCTCATATATATATATATATATATATATATATATATATATATATATATGTGTGTGTGTGTGTGTGTGTGTCTCATTTTCTATGCAGCTAATCTAAACTATTTTGTTATTACTTAAATCTGCCTTTTTGTGTGAAATGATTTGTATTTTATTTGGGCTAAGCATGAAATTGGTTAATACTGATAGTGCAGAACCCTGGTAAACTAAATATGCACACAAACACAAAAACTTCTGAATTGGCTACATTATTGTCAGGGTATTAGAAATGCTAAACATATGGGGAAGCTAAAAAAAAAAGGATCCATACTGAGAGATTAAATCAGTATGCAGAAAAAGATTGCTGGAAGTGGAATTCCTCCTCAAACCATGATAAGGATCCACCTTGTGTGTGCTTCTTTGTAAAATCTTGCAAGATGATACTGATATATACATTATTTGCATTAAATATCATGGAAGAAAAATAAGAAATAAAAAGGAATACTGAGTGTATAGGTCCCAGGATAACAAGAAAGTGCCCAATCATGGCATGGCACTGTGGCTTGAATTTGGAAAAAAAAAAAAAAGACACTGTAAAATCCTCTGAAAATATAAACATTGGATATGTAGGATCAGGCCATGGTGCAAGTAGTCCCCTCCCCCACTGCAGATGAAATCTATACTTCACAACCACAATTATCCAAGGATTGTTGTTAGTTTCTATATTTGTTTGTTATCCAGAGCAGAATCCTGATCTATAGGAACCATTTTTTTTGTAGTTTATCCAAGGGTTATAAATTAAAACAAGTTTTGTATATAGTCACATAAGTTCTTTAAAGAGAGAGCTTGTGTAACAACAAGCCGCACAAATACAGTAATAGAGATGATAAAATGGATATTTGAAGATAAAAAGCAGATTAGATACTGCTTCATTTATGCAACAAATCCACATTTTCACTTAGATGTTCTGTAGCAGGAGTATGAAAGAAACAGAAAATTTTTGTTCTAGGAAAAATGCAAATTTTGTGGATAAAAATTTAAGATTATTGATAAAACATATCATAACAAAATAATACCTAGATAAAGAAGTATTTGATCATCCAGGAGAAAAAGTGACTAGAGTAGTAATTAAGAAAAAGAGCAAATAGAGAATATGAAAATCCAAATGGAAGACTCATTGACTCAGCAGAATAATTAGGCTAGCTGTCCTTGCAGGCCATTTTAAGCCTAGCCAGTTTCCCTTTTTTTGCTAGAAATAACCTATTCCATTTGGTTAGAGATTGACCTTACCCATCCAGTGGGCAATAATTATACATTGTTTAATTATAAGTATGCATTAATTATATATAATCCTTAATACACTAACCTTCAAAATTCTAAGATGTGGATACTGGCCATTGTTCAAACATGAACTCCAAATCAGGGAAAAAATTACTTCCTAAGGAACACCCAAAAAAGTGCACTAACATTGACCAGAACTAGATATAATCTAGCCATAGGAGAAAATGCCCTGTCTAGCATAGAACCAGCTACATGCAGCCAGCTACCTACTAATATAAGAAACATAAACATTTCAAGGATTCAAGATAAAAACACAGACAGCACCTACAAAATAAATCTAAATGCGCATGCTAGGTCTGCAGCTTTATAGTGTCAGATAATCACTTGTGTATGTGTTTATTCTTTTTCATAATGTAACTATTATATATTTCTTACTATGCAATCCTTCTGCAGCTGCATTATTCTTCTGAATTATACTACTGTACACTGTTTTAGATGTACTGAAGCCGTGGTGGTACAGCGGTAGCATTGTTACCTCACAGCAAGAGGTTCTCCTGTTCAATTCTCGGCTGGAGTGCCTTCTGTGTGGAGTCTGCATGTCCTTCCCGTGGTCGAGTGAACTTCGAAAGACATGCATGAATGGGAGTGCCTTCGCTGAAGGTTGGGCGTCGGGCTGGCAACTCAGCACCATAAAAAACTCCTGCCAATCATTAGCAGACTGGAGTTCCGCTGTGGCGACCCCTAACAGGAAAAGCCAAACAAACACTGTTGTAGATGTACTATTGTACCTGGGTCATGGCTGAACATGGTCATGAGACCAGCCCACCAGCTGGTCAACAAATTGTAAAATAAGTAAATGAAATCAATAAATGCTTTCACACCAATGGTTGTTTTTTTTTTTTTTTTTTTAAATAATACTTAACTGGTCTATGTTTTAAACAACTTTATTGAATCATCACATTTTAAAGACTGATATGAGTGCAAATATATTAAAAGAAAAAAGTAATATTTCCACAGACATTTTCATGTAATATGTTTGATTTCTACAATTTTCACTCACTCCAACATTGTATAAATTGCTCACTGCCTGTCTTCCCTTTAATATCATTCTTCCTCCAGAACATTTTTCTGCATATATTCTTGTCACAAAATTATCTTTATGTAATTTACTCCATACCTTTTGTAAATTCCTCACCTCTAGTTCTTTTATCCCACGTGTAATATTCACTACTTCAATTACTGTTGGTTTACATCTCAGTTTTCATTTTCCAACAATTGCCTTTTTTGGCTGCACTGTCGGTTCCAGTGTGCTCTTAGTTTTGTAACCATTAAAGGTCCCATGCTGTTTGTCCTGCTTGAACAGCCTAACAGGAGGCTGTGATAATATAAAGTCAGTTTATTTTCATCTCAGTTTTATTCTGTGAAAAACAGTTCTACGAGAAGTTACAGAATATACGATATTGATTGTCAATTATTCATTGGTATGCCCATTAAGTAGATTACTGCTTTTATTTTCTGTTAATTAGTTCAGAAATGCAGTAGACCCCTGTTACTTCATGTTAATTTGGATTTGTAGAAATAAGCTGTAGAGAAAAGAAGTGATTATGGTAATTTATCTCATGCACGGTTTAAGCTTGTACTGTGTATGTATGTATATATATATATATGTATATATAGAGAGAGAGAGACAGTGAAAATTTGTAGAATATTTTAATAATAAACAACATTTTTACCCTGCTTTATTTTTGATTTCTAACAAAAGTCTCAAATATTTGCATCATGTGTTCACCTAATATATTCAACCTTACGTGATTGTTCATAAGTTTGAAATTCCCTGTGTTTGATTCTAAAGTTCACCTAAGGACAGCAGACTCATTCAAAGTTATGCCATTCCCATGCTCTTGTATTAACAGCTGTTCTAGCTACTTGGACTGTCTCTCTCAGTCTTGGAAGTGTTTGTGTTAAATACTCTCCTCTTTAGACTCTAATGATGTATCCTTGAGCACACCTCTGGGGCTATAATTTTACAAGAATGACAAAACATTTAAACTAGGAAAGAAAAATGTATTGTTAAATGATTGTCATTCTCGTAAAACTCCAGCTCCAGTTGTGTTCTAAAGGATGAAGCCCTAAATGCTTTGTATGCAGGGTACAGTTTACATATAACTATTCTATACATTTTACTAAGCACCCCAGTATGTTCATCATAATATTCAGTGTTGCAGGTATCTTTTTTTGAAATTTTTGCCTGCAGGAACCCAGTGGATAGTCTTCTTCTAGGAGTTGTAACTTCCCACTATGATCCTCAGGTGATACCCTCTCACTTGGATATCTAGACATATGTGATATAATAAAAGGGGTATTGGCTGGTGCCATCTTCAGATGTTTGTTGCCACTGTTGTTTGTCCCTTGCAGTCAGTACTCCCTGTCATCAGTAGTTCATGTTAGCCTGCCCTCTGAGAGGCAAGGATCCCACTGAGTAAATTTTGTTTTTCTTAGTAATTGTATCTTGATAGATGCCTGATAATGCCAAGAGTAAATGCTCTAGTAAATATATTGAAAAAGTGAATAATTGTTTAGAGTATAGAAAGTATTTTCTGTTTTGTATGTGCCTGGGGAATGAAATGTGAAGTTGTCTACATTGTACCAAATTCATCCTGAGAATGATCTGTCAAAGTCTGGAATGTCTCTGGGAATATCTAGGCCAAAAGAATGAACATGCCTAGTTTCATTGCAGCATGATGTCTGTCAAGGCCTCTGACAGCCAGCATTTAAAATGCAAGCATGGAGAAACTCCAGGAAATCAATGACAGTCATTGAATCTGAAAGCTTCTTTCGGATTGCTGGCATAGAGACTGAGGAGGGACATTCATAGACCCTGTTCTCAGCATTAGTTGTGGCTGTGGCTGCTGGTGTGCCTTCTTTGGAGGCTGCTACTTCATCAGCTTTAGGTACTTTAGGACTGTAACTGATAAGCTCACTGGCCTCTCTGAGGGTCCCTATAGCTGACACCAACATAGTCATCAGAAAAGGGGAGGGTGATATTCCTTCACTGTTGAAAATATTGAAAACTACAAATCAACTATAAATAACATCCCACACACTGTTTGCTACATTTATGCGGGGGGGGGGGCAAGCCCCCTGCACACCCATGTGGGGCTCCCCACACACCCCGTAAATTAAATATGCCAACTCCAAGGTCGCACTACAGTGGGGGGAAAAGTTAATTTCCTAACCCCACTGTAGTGCGACCTTGGAGTTGGCATATTTAATTTATGGGGGTGTGGAGGGTGCAGGGGGGCTTGCCCCTCTGCATAAACATAGCAAATAGTTTGTGGGATGTTATTTATAGTTGATTTGTAGTTTTCAATGTTTTGAGATTCAATGTTATGAGTTTTAGATGTTTTGAAGTTTAGATGTTATGGTCTTGTTTAAGTTTAGATGTTATGAAGAGTAGATGTTTTGATAGGTAACCTAATTTTACTGTAATAAATGTTTTTTTTTTTACCCTGAAGGGGATAGTATTTTTGTATAATAAAGTGATGGATCCTTAATAAGGAAAGCCAAACGTGGCTGCATAGGCTGAATTTTCTAGTGGGAAACTGCAATTAGTGGCAGAGTATACTCTAAATGTAGTATGGAGAAATTCTGTAGCATGAATGAAGGTTGTCAGGCACCTTATGATAGGATCCAGAATGAAAATGAGGTATTAAGTTGTCATGGGGTGGAGGGTCAAATGTAAAGAGTATTTTTCAAGACTTTTTGAGTAGTAGTGAAATGCATAACTCTGAAATTTTGTGTGTTATTGCCAGTTTATTCTTTGTTATAAAACAGCAAGTTTTTTTTTTATTTTGCAGTGTGGCTAGCCTAGTCTAGCTCATGTAGAAAAATAGTTGCTGGGCAAAAAACAAGGTTAAGTTAATATGCTGTAATCTTGTGCTACTGGAGTGAGGTGCGCATGTGCACTGACTGTATTATAGGTAGAATTGAGATGTTTTCTCTTATTTTTGCAAATTTATTGTCAGAATTAATGCTTTTGGTTAATGTAAAAACAAGTAGGCCTATTATGTTTGTCAGACTGACTATACATACCAGCAGTCTGCATGCTTCTAGTTAAATCAGATGCAACACATTAAAGCAAAAGTCAAGTCTGGGTTACACTGATGTTGCGTAGAAAACAACTCTTACAAATCCACAAAAGAAGAACAGAAAAAAGCTAATTTATTCCTCTGACGTCTCGGCCGTAGCCTTCAAGGAGTAAAAAACATAATAGCACACTCCATTTATATATACAAAGTTAATTAATAAAACAATAATTCAATTAATCAATATAACCTAATTTAAATAAGTACTCTCCAATTTAAGTCTTCATTAAGACCCTGTGGATACATAGTGTTAAATTTTAAAATATACATAGCTTCCTTATGTATCAGTGTATCAAAGCTTGTTTGATGTACAAAATATTGTGCCAGGAACAATTTATTTTTTCTAAAACTGTGGCTTGAAGTTCTTCATTTTTACTATTATGAAAATCTTTGAAATGTGCAGCTACAGAACTTTCTTCTCTGTTATTAATGATGTCCCTAGCATGTTCCAACAACCTAACCTTAAATACCCGTTTGGTCTCACCAATATAAAATTTATTACATGGGCATTTAAGGGCATAAATCACCCCCTCAGAATTACAGCTGAAAACACCACAAGTGTTAAATCTAACTTATTAATATAAGAAAAATTATTAACCACAAAACCACAAGCTTTACATTTCCCACACTTCAAGGTACCACTAAATGATAAACTGCATTGTAAACTAGCCACAGGCATCACAAATCTACTCTTTACTAAAAATGTTTTTATATTCCTACCGCTCTTATATGAAAATCGTAAATCAACATCCAACCATAAAGACACATTATGTAGGGAACTGAAATAATTCCAATAATGATTAACTAACTTGACCAGTTCCCCACTAAAGCAACCATAAGTTGAAACAAAGTATAGAATATCCCTCGGCTTAACTTTAACATTTTGCACATCTGGACACCTAGTATAAACATTGTTAACAATTTTTTTACACCTATAACCACAAAACCTATTGTAACCATTTTGTATAACTTCCTTATTATATCCCCTTTGACTAAACGTATGCATTAATAAGTTCAATTCCCTATTAAAAACAACTTTACTATTACATAATCTGGAAATCCTAAGAATTTCACTATATGGCAAAGCTTCCAAAGTATGTGGAGAGTGACAACTAGTGCCATGCACATACTGTGTACCTCCATCAAACTTCCTATTGACAGAAGTTACTAAACTCTTTCCATCAACAATGTTTAAAATAATATCAAGGAAAGGAATAGATGTACCCTTTTTAAACCCATCAAATTCCAAGGAGAACCTGTTTCTGTTTAAATCTAAAATAAAATTATCCACTAAAGCTTCACCACCTTCAACCAAAAAAATTAAATCATCCACAAACCTAAAATATTTAATAACTTACTTCTGAAAACAATATTTTCTATATAAAAATTCTGATTCAAATAAACCCATAGCTAAATTTGCATACATGGGGGCAAAAGCTGTCCCCATGGCTGTACCTCGTTTTTGTCGATACAATTATCAAATTCAAAAAAAATATTTGTCAAAGAAAAATGAATAAGCTCTAAAATATATTCTGTAGCAGGATAATCCCCCAAGAAAAACCTGACAGCCTCCATACCAAATTGGTGACATATTCGTATGGAGGCTTTTAACATAGATGGTAATCCAATACATTTGCTTATTCCATTTAACATCTTTAATTTTTTCTATAAAATCAAAAACATCAGTAATATATGAAGGTAAAGTTTTTACCTTAGTTGACAAAAAATTATGTAAAAAAAGGCCCAAATTATGCAAAAAATAATTACATCCCGAAACAATGGGTCTCCCTGAAGGTGTTGTCAAACTTTTGTGTATTTTGGGAAGACAATAAAAGTTGGCCATTTTACAACCTTCTCTGTTAAATTTCTTCTTTAAATCCATTTGAGAGAAATAGCCTAACCTTTCACCCTTCCCAAGTAACTCATAATATTCCTTTAAAGCATTATTATGTAAACTATGTCCTACCTTTTCATAAACATTTTCATCATTTAAATGATCAATACACATTCTAAAATATTGGGAATAATGCATAACAACAAGCTTATTGCCTTTATCAGATGGCTTAAAAACAATTTTATTCATTTTATTCAGTTTTAATAAAGCCTTCCATTCTTTGAAACATAAATTATACTGTATATTAGCTCTACATTTCATATATTATTCAAATGCATGTTCAATGGAGAAATTTAATAAATTAACAAAATACACGACATCATTATTTAAAAGTGGAGGAACAAAACTACTAACTTGCTTAATACAATTAGTATCAAATTTATAATATGCATCATATAAGTCTTCAGATGCATGTGTGTGAAAACTGTCACATGAAGAATCCAAACTATCTAAGGAAGACACAACACTAACATTATTAAGTGAATTATGGAAAAAAACTTTTTAAATGAAGCTTCCTACCAAATCTGTAGATATCACTTTTCATTTCATGCATACGGGACACTACCGTTGGAATGAACTTCAATCCCTGGTTAAGAACAGTTAACTCTATTTCCGTAAAAAGATGTCCCGACAAATTAATTGCATAGTCTTCATTTGGAGATAAAGAAAAAACATCACCATTTACCTCTTTTATATTCGCCTTGTGGAAATTGTTCTCTTTGTGACTAACCTTGTACTTCCCGCTGGTGTTTTCTCCCCTGGAGACCTCCACGGGCATTGTTCGTCTCTCCACAAAAAGTTTGATGAAATCTCTCAGCTTGATGAGGCTTTGTTAGTGTTGGAAATTCTATATTAGTATGAGGCTTTGGTAGTGTTGGAAATTCTATATACACTGATGTTGCCCCCAGCAGCAGCAAGCTGCATGTTGCTGTAGTAGCATACAACCAGCTGATAGGATCAGTGCACATGAATATGACTAGTGGGAGCCTGGTATGGCAGTAAAAGGAGCTAATTAAAGGGAAAATACAAGAAGAAGAAAGCGGAAACCAGATGTAGCATTCAAATTCTTGACTTAGGGAGCTGAGACTAGGTTAATAAGTAATGCCTCCATTTTATTCTTTTATTGTATTTCACTTTGTGTACCATTTGTAAAAAAGATAGTTATTTTAGCTACCCTTTGAGTAAATCAAGAAAATGCATAATATTCAGAATTATAGAACCTACCGAAGATATTCTGAGCTGTACTGTGAATTGCTTGAACTAACCTGTTCCCATTTGATGTTAGAATGGCTTTAACCATTTCATGAATGATAATTACATATTACCCCTAATGAGAATAACTGGGTTCATACCATTAGTAACTGGAGGGGAATCATGCTTGGGCTAAACCATTTAGGAGCTGCCTCTGTACCTTAGTAGTACAGGAGATGGTCCTAGTGTACATTTTCTGTTTCTTATCCAAAGTTTTAAGTTGCATTTGAAAAAGGACAGGGATGAACTTAGTTTTATATGGATGGGGAGGTTGTTCCATAGCAGTGGTATCCTCAATAAGATACATCAGTCCCCCCCACACCATTCTACTGATGTTGCAGAGTAGGCTTAAATCCCTATACCAGTTATTTCTGTTTACATTTCACTTACTGATGTGCAATAAATCCATCAATAATGCTTTGGAGGATGCCTTGGATGACAGAGACAGGTAATCTCTTAGCAGTCTGTAGGTTATGGAGTACAGTGACAGGGCTTTAAGTAGGTCCACATAGAATATGTTGTTTTGACCTTGTATCCTTTTTGTAAGTTATCTCTCAGGGTGTTCCAGTTGTTGCATATGTCTAGACAGATACATGCCAAAGGGGGAATTATACTCAATGGACTGGCCTGATGAGGGTTGAGTAAAAGGAGGGAGGGCAACAGCATTCCTAGATCTACATCAAGTCCCTTTGTTTATAAGCTGAGCAAGATAAAATGACTTTCTCACAGCAATAGACACAGGTTGGTCAGAGTTTAGGCCATTGTCAACATAAAATCCTTTTATTACTAGATTTGTTTATGTGAAAATATTTATTGATTTGGTTTCTCTTGTATGAACTTGATCATACCACTCAACTGTCCCCGATTTTCATAGATGACCATGATTTTGACTCAATTTATAGCCCAGTCCCTCTTAATCACACCTACAACTAGTTACATTTGGAGAAAAAAGTGATGAATTATACTTTATATCCCTGATTACTGTCCTAATCTTTTGACTGCTGTTACTTCAGAAAAAAAAATCATATTAATTCACATCATCTTAAACCGTCAATGCTTCAAGTGAATAGCAGTGATATTTTAAGGTGTCCGTGATTATTTCTTGCTTTATTCCAGATTGGCTGAAAGCTATGACCTTGACTGCAGGGGCTTCTGTGAATATGTTGACAGATACATGAGAGTTGCCTGTTTTTCTAATGCTGATTGCTTTCCTGTGTGAGAATCAAGAAACCTACTTATTGAAAAATGTTAAGTACAGAATGAAATTAACTGTTAGAAATTATTTTCCCAATATTTAGATAAGTTAGAACTTAAATGTTTATATATGCTTCAATGTCACCACTTTCTCACTGTGATAATTGGATGGTGGTGGTTAAAGTAAAGGAAATCTGTAAGGAAATTATCATGTTTGGGTGGCTTATTATATTATTCAGAATATGAAGCATGGATACAATGTGATGACTGCTGAAAGCCCACAGGAGACAGTATTCTTGTTTATGTAGAAAGGCTACAGTCAGAAGCAGAACTAGTTGCATGAAGTTACTTTTGTATTGAATTGTGGCAGTGATATTTCTAGTCAGTAAGATTTAATGTACCGATGACTATTAGTTTACAATGGGATTATTATGGGAAAATTGCAGTACGTGATCGACTAGATTAGATAGTTAAAGGAGAACCGCACCCACAGACTCAAAAAAACATGTTTATTTCATCAAGGTTTGACGTTTCCTACATTTTAACACCACTCTAGGACTATTTAGAGCTTTTTAGATATTTTATATGCAATTTCTGACTGACCACATGGGGCCTGGCATCTTGAAATAATTCTGATTGTTTAGTCTGCCTCTAAGTATCCCATAATGCATTGTTTGTCTCCAAAAAATGCATCATGTCTGCCACGTTTTCCCTAAAGCTCCTGTCAGTGCACTGATTTTACAGGCATTCACTGCTGTGCTACAGTCACCTACTTTTGGTTAAAATGTTGTCCTTTTTCAATGACTACTTCAAACACAAGCAGTGCAAATGCTACAGAACAGAATTAAAAAGTGCATTTTATTGCTCTTTCCTCCTAAATGTTAACTTGAGTTCTTTTGTGAAGGCTGAAATCTATTTCTTCAAGGTATCTCCCCTCCGCTGTTCACACCTACCTTCCCTAGCTGTCAAAGAGCTAAGGGTAATTTGACCCATTATCTGCATGTGATTGACAGCTCACAGCAGGTGACCAGACTAATGTACTGTTTTTTTTTTGTCAACCTTTCTTTCCTTACAGTGGGAGACTTTTTTTGTTGCACTCCTGTCAAATTTAAAACCAAACTCCATAGCACTGGGAATAATCACTGTTCTGCAAAGCATCAAACTCCCACTTATTTTTCCTTTCTGTTTGGTTAAATAGCTAACAAATGGTAAACTATAAACACACGCACACTTGCCCCTAGCTTGCATTCACACACACTTGCCCCTTGCTTGCATACACACACACACACACACACACACACACACACACACACACACACACACACACACTCTTGCCCCTTGCTTGCATTCACACACACACATACACACACACTTGCCCCTGGCTTGCATTCTAACACACACTTGCCCCTGGTTTGCATTCACACACACACACACACACACACACACACACACACACACACACTTGCCCCTTGTTTACATTCACAGACACACACACACACTTGCCCCTTGTTTACATTCACAGACACACACACACTTTCCCCTTGCTTGCATTCATATACACACACACACACTTGCCCCTTGCTTGCATTTACGCACACACACACACACACCCCTTACTTGTATTCACACACACACCCTTTGCTTGCATTCACACACACACACACTTGCCCCATGCTTGCATTCACACACACAGACATTTGCCCCATGCTTGCATTCACACACACAGACATTTGCCCCTTGCTTGCATTCACACACACATACTTGCTCCTTGCTTGCATTCACACACACACACTTGCCCCTTGCTTGCATTCACACACACACACTCTTGCCCCTTGCTTGCATTCACACACACTCTTGCCCCTTGCTTGCATTCACACACACACACACACACACACACACACACACACACACACACACACACACACACACACACACACTCTTGCCCCTTGCTTGCATTCACACACACACACACACACACACACACTTGCCCCTTGCTTGCATACACAAACTCACACTTGCATACACACACACACTTGCCCCTTGCTTGCACACACACACACACACACACACACACACACTTACATACACACGCACACTTTCCCCTTGCTTGCATTCACACACACCGACATTTGCCCCTTGCTTGCATTCATACACACACACACTTGCCCCTTGCTTGCATTCACACACATACACACTTGCCTCTTGCTTGCATTCACACATGCACACACACACTTGCCCCTTGCATTCACACACACACACACACACACACACACACACACACACACACACACACACACACACTTGCCCTTTGCTTGCATTCACACACACACACACACACACACACTTGCCCCTTGCTTGCTTTCACACACACACACACACACACACACACACACACACACACACACACACACACACACACACACACACTTGCCCCTTGCTTGCTTTCACACACACACACACACACACACACACTTGCCCCTTGCTTGCTTTCACACACACACACACACACACACACACACACACACACACACACACACACACACACACACACACACACACTTTTGCCCCTGTGCTCTACAAAGATGTAAACTTGGATTCATTTCCAGCTTTTCCCATGCATGCATGCCCACCCAGCAAAGTCAGCTGCTTAGCACTTGCCATTATAGTTTGATAGAGAGATTTATCATAAAATGATTACTGGCTTCAAAAATGCAGCCTCCCAAATCCCAGAACTGGCAACTCCTTCAAAAGATTTCACATAAATTGGTTATAGACAATCAACAGAAGTGAGACTTTTGTTCACCTTTATAGGGTGTAGGGGGCTGGGCAAGGGAGCTCTGACATCACAATGTGGGAGGTCCACTGGCTCTTCTACAGAGTGTGCAAATCAGCCAGTGCTTACGTCACTTTGGGGGAGGAAACTCCCTGTAACTACAGCAAGAGCTCTGACAGATGTGACATCATCATTTAAGAGCCAGCTAGAGGATTTTCAACTTGGTTTTCAAAGTGAAAGCAAAACAATACGGAAAAGTAGCAAGCCTGAAAGGTAAAACAATTGAGTGGATTACTTTTTAAAGCTGTGGTTCTGATTTTTTGAGGCTGTATCAACTAACGGGGACTAAAACAAGACATCCGGTTGAGCAATCTGCTTGAATATCCCATTGTTGTCTTTTAATATTGGATTAATGGCAGTTCAGTAAGGGCATAGTTTACAGTGGCAGGGAAATGTCTTTAAAGGAGAAAAACTCCCTATTTGCAATCAATGCATAAATAATGTGGTGGTACAATTACCAGGGGTTTGTCCTTTGGATTTCACAGGCAGAATTACCATTTTACATGTCATTGTTTATGAAATTCATAATATGATTGTTTGCCTTCTTAAGACACTCACAAGCGAACATGTTGTGGTGATGGGCCTTAAAGTAGTACAAATAAAAAAGTAGAGAAAACATTTTCCATATAACTTTTTATTTTTTAACACCTTTATTGAAGTATCACTTGTGACATAGACAAATTTACATTTCTGCAAAAGTAATCATAGGTTCATAGGTTCATACTAGGCTATCTGCCCTAGGGCATTTATAAGCCTAGCCAGAGTGTGTTTGGCTTTCGCCACCCATTTTAAATTAATTTTGCTATGCCCTTTTTCTAACAGTGACACAGAAGTGATACCCGGCATAAACCTACGATCTCCCATCCACTCATCAAGATTCCTCTTGAAGGGAGTCAATGAGGGACTCTGCCTAACCTGGACTGGGATTTTATTCCAGAGTGAAGGGAGCCTCTGGGTTATGAATCTGTCCCTCCAGCATGTCCTATTTATTTCAGTGCTGAGGTTCAAGTCTCTCGAGCGCGTAGCTCGATGGGATTTGGATTTTCTGAGGTGCAGCATTTCCATTAATTCCGGGTTGGACATGGCTTTATACGTCAGGCACAGATCGCCTCTGAGCAGGCGGTATGCCACTGAGTAGAGCTGGAATTTCTTTAACCGGGCAGCATATGGCATCTGTTTGAGCCCTATGATCCTCTTGGTGAGGTACTTTTGGGGTCTTTCCAGTTGCTGCAGGTGTCTGGTAAGGTACATCCCAAAAGGGGCATTGTACTCAATTATGGGCCTGATGAGGGATGAGTAAAGAGGCACGATGACCTCCCCTGATTTAGATGTGAATCCCTTCATGATTAGGTGGGCTATATAAAATGTTTTTCTAACCACTTTGGCCACGTGGTTGTCAAATGAGAGATTGCTATCAACTTGGGTCCCCAGGTCCCTAATTACTTCTTCTGTACTTAATGGATTACCACCTATGCGGTAATTTGTGGGCACTTTGTTTTTGCCAAAGGGGATGACTATACACTTTTTGGCATTTAGCTTGAGGCCATGGCTCTGGCACCAGTTGTCTGTTTCTATGAGGCCCTTTTGGAGGATGCTTGTGTTGGCTGGAGAGTCGATTATGGTGCCCAGTTTGCAGTCATCTGCGAACTTAGTCAGCCACAGTCCTTCCGTGCTGGCCTGTACCTCCGAGAAATATATACCGAACAAAAGAGGTCCCAGGACTGAGGCTTGGGGCATGCCACTTGTAACTGGTTTGGAGTCTGACATGGCTCCAGCAATTCTAACCATGTGGGTTCTGTCCTTGAGCCAGTTTGCAAACCATTTAGTGACATAGGGGTTTATATTTAAGCTGGTGAGCTTATCTATAATGCCCGAGTGGGGTATTGTATCGAAGGCTTTTGCGAGGTCCAGGTAGGCTGTGTGGACCACCTTCCCCTCGTCAATGGCCTTGGTGACTGTTTCAAAGAAATCAACCAGGTTTAAGAGGCAGGATCTGCACTTAACAAAGCCGAACTGGGTAGGATCCAGTGTCTGTAGGTCCCCAATATCTTTATTTATGAGGTCCATGATGATTCTTTCTATAGCTTTGCAGACCAAGCTAGTCAGACTTATGGGGCGATAGTTTCCAAGATCCGTTGAGGCACCACCTTTGTGGAGAGGGAACACTGTTGCTGTATGCCACTCTTTGGGTACATATCCTGTAGTAAGACTGAGATTGAACAGTAGTTTTATGTTTGGGTTTAGCTCTTCTTGGAGTTCATGTAGGACACACCCCGGGACACCGTCTGGTCCCATTGATGCTGTGATTTTTTTGCTTCGGAGAGGGCAGCTCTTACCTGAGCATCTGAGATGTCAGGGGGGCAGCACTCTGCTGGGATAAATATTTGCCCTTTTGGTGGGGTGGGGGGGGGAGAAGTTTGTGCTAAACCTGTCAGCTAGGATGTTGGCAATGTCTGTGGGTTCGGTGTATTTTTTGTCATTTTGGACTAATTCTGAGCATATCTGGGAATTCCCACCCAGGTTCCTAACATAACTAAAGAAAGCCTTGTGATTATCCTTAGTGTCCTGTGCAATTTTTCTCTCGAAGCTGGCCTTAGACGATTTTATGAGTGCCCGTAGTTTTTTGCTAATTCTGATCAGAGATGCCTTCCCTTTTTGGGATTTTGCTCTATCATGTAGTAGCTTCCTCCTTCTATTGTATAGTTTGTTTATGGCTGGGGTCCACCAGACAGGAAGTCTGCCTTTGGAGGATTGGGTCTTGGTTTTATTTGGGATTGCATGATCCATGCATTCCTGAAGGTGTTCATAGAATGCATTTATGAAGGATTCTGCGGTCTGGGCCATATTTTTCACAAGCCCGGGGCTTTGAAGGATTCCACCTCGGTTTTGAGGAGTGTGAAATTTGCTTTAGAGAAGTTTTTCACTGTGGTTTTCAGGGCAGGGGGTGGAGTCGGGATGTGAATATCCAGTGAGATTAGTTTATAGTCTGATCTTACCAGTGAGGGATACACTTCTGGTCTGGAGCATAGAGTCCCCAAGTTGGTGATGATCAGGTCCAGTATGTTTTCTCCTCTTGTGGGAGTGGTAACAAGTTGTTCCATACCATTTGAGTTTATAAATTCTAGGAATCTTTGGGCTAGGGTGTTGGAGCTAGAGTAATGCTCCCAGTCTATGTTTGGGTAGTTGAAGTCGCCCAGTATAATGGTGTTTGGAGAGAGCTTCATATTTTCCAGTGTTCTCAGGAAGGCCGAGTGGGGTTCCTGGGTTTGGGAGGGTGGTCTGTAGCAGGCTGTAAACTGGAAGGCAGTTTTATCCACTGTTAGTTGCACATGGATAGTCTCTGATGCTTCGTGCTGTGCCACCAACCTGGAGGTGTGGGTATCTTTGACGAATATTGATACTCCCCCTCCTTTTGTAGAATGGTCCAAGTTTTGGGGCCAAAAAGCATGGTATGAGGTATAACCTGGTAGTGCTGGGGTGCTCTTGGGAGCCTTGAACCAGGTTTCTGTTACTGCACAAATATCGATGTTCTCCGTGCTAAGGAGAGTTTCGAGTGCATGCATCTTGAGGTTTAGACTTCTGGCAATGAGTAGCATTACTCTTCGTTTCTTATCCCTTGTGATACCTATGGAGGTGGGTTTGTCTTTTGAGCCTTGCCTAAAAAAGGCACTATGGGGGTAGCAAGAGCCTTTGCCAATATCCAAAAGCCCAGGGGTGACAGGTGCAAGCCGTCCCTAGCGAAGCATCGTGGCTTGTCGAGCATGTCATCCCAGGCTGACAGGCATTGGATCCCCTTTGAATGACACCAATACTTAAGCCAATTGTTGAAACTGATCATCTTGTCTTCATATTGTGGCATCATTCTTGGTGAGGGTAAGATGCTACTCAAGGTCAGGGTCATACAGGCCTGGGCTACATGCTCAGAGAGCTCCTCTGTCTCTTTTCATGTAGTCCAGGGAGGTACGTCTCAGGTCATTCACACCAGCATGGACAATGGCTGAGTCATATTTGTACTTGCCTTGGAGTGACCTGAGTGCTTGTGTTATGTGGTGGATCCTAGCGCCCGACAGGCAGCTCACTGTGACCTTCTCCTTGTTCAGCCTGGTGAGCGGGACATCAGTGTGCCTGACAGTAGAGTCACCTATTATAAGTGTATCGGGTGTGTTGTTTAGCCTTAAGGGCTGTGACTGTTCGGCACACTGGCTTTGTGAGCTATGTGTTGCACGAGTTTTGTTTTGGGGTAGCGGTTGCTTGGGTGCCTGCTTTGGAGGTCTTTGCTGCTTAGGCAGATTTTTATTTAAAGCCTCCACGTATGTTTTTGTGTGTTTGGTTTGCTGTCGTGGTAGGTCTATGTGAGATTGGAATTGTAGTGAGTGTGGTTTCCTTCTCCTCCTGACTGGTTTCACCAGTACTGAGTTGAGAGAGCTTAGCCTACAGTATGGCTATATGGTTGTATCTCTCACATGTGTTGGAATTTGTTGGGAGGAGGAGAGGGTTGTCTGTGTACATGAGGCAGTTGTAACATTGCCTCAAGATTCCGAGATTCACCAGCTGGACCAGAGAGGAGATTGACAACTGACCTTTGGACATTCTAGAATAGTAATGGGAATTCCTTTATAATTGAAAAAAAAGGGCCAAAGGGGAACGAGGTACTCAAGGGGAGTTTGTGAGGGTGTAGTGCTTTTAATATTTTAGTGCTGACTTATATAATTGCTTTAGTGAGCAAGTGCCAGGTAACTTAAATGCAAAAACGACAAGCAGTAACTTTCTTTCAAGTGAAACAAGGAAATAAGTACAGTAAGCAATGCAGATATCACTAGGGATCCACAGAAGCGCTGAAAAGCAGCATTTTAGGTGGAATTAGCATTTCAGGGAAATAACAAGCAAACAAACAAGCAGCATACAAATAAAGCTAGATTCAGCAGGCCTGGATCTAGTCTATGCTACAGCAAACAAGGTGTACCAATTTCAGTAAGAAACAGTTCAACTATGCTGGCACTATAAGCCTTTAACCAGAAATTCCCAGCTCAGAAGGGCAGAGTCCAGCCTCTCCTCCCACAAGAGTGCAGACCACAAACCTTCTTAATGTAAAATAACTGGCCTGAAGCCCAAGTGCTTAAACCAGAACTAATACACTTTTAGAATAACAGACACTGAGCCCTCAATCAGCAGTTCACAACTTAGAAGGATGTAAGCTATCTGTCCTGCCACCACAGTGCAGGCCACAAACCTTCCTAATGTAAAACAACTGGTCTAAAGCCCAAGTGCTTAATCCAAAAGACTTAGAATGATAGCTACACTTTAATCAAGTTACTACCAAGCAGTAATAAATACATTTGAATACTTTAAAGAATGCCTGGATTAGCGCTCAAATTATACAAACAAAGCTAGATTCAGCAGGCCTGGATCTAGTCTATGATACAGCAAACAAGGTGTACCAATTTCAGTAAGAAGCAGTTCAAATATGCAGGCACTATAAGCCTTTAACCAGAAATTCCCAGCTCAGAAGGGCAGAGTCCAGCCTCTCTTCCCACAAGAGTGCAGACCACAAACCCTTTTAATGTAAAATAACTGGCCTGAAGCCCAAGTGCTTAAACCAGAATTAATACACTTTTAGAATAACAGACACTGAGCCCTCAGTCAGCAGTTCCCAACTTAGAAGGATGTAAGCTACCTGTTCTGTAATACAATCAAATTGTATTAAATTAAGAATAAACATTATACGTCACATATATTGCTATACATCATATAACTAAGCAAAATTACATAAATTAATCAATTCCTGCCCTTTTTAAACAAGAAACATTCTTATTAAACCATCACTTACAACAAAAGCAATCATATATTAATATAAATGAAAACAAACCACATTGACACAATCCTAGTTGCAAGCATTTTACATCACAAACCATACTGACACACTTCCACTTGCAAACATTATACAGCACTTATATTCTACCCAATAATTTTCAGTCAGCATTCATTAAACTGAGTGGATGTTTCCAAAAGTAGACACGGCTAAGTTTGATAGACCTGAGTAAGTAATTTTTCTAACCTTTCATAGAAAAAGTTTAACATCCCCAAAGCCCTAGCAGGTAGGTATTATAACTTATTTTTATTCTTCAACAAACAGTAAGCGCTTTCACAGTTTCTCTAACCGCTTCATCAGACTGAATGTCTGTCAGTCTGTTTGTTGAAGAATAAAAGTGATTTCTACAGAATTACAGACGTGGTGGAGTGGCTCATTCATTGTTTTTGGGATTGTTTGCTTTTTATGAGCCTATCCTTTACCAGAGCATTGGTATTGTTTTTCCATTAGGTATTATAACTTATCAACTGTTGCACTGAAGTTTTTTTTTTACTTTTTTTTCTGTATTACATTTGCAGATGGTTGTTGTGAAACCAACAATCCGTAATATAAAGGTGTCCAAGTTTTTGTTCTTGTATGTCTCTGCTGACTTCAATTTGTTTGGCATTCATAGGTGTTTACTAGGCTTATGAACACAAGGGCCCTTTTTAAGCCTAGCCATGCTCTGACAACTTCTGATACCCTGTAAGTATAAACAGGGGCTTGTGAGATGAAACATTTACAAGCCAGGTCTGGGATGTGTGCCATTTCCAAAGTGCCCTGTCTGAAAACTGCTTGCAGCTGATTCTGGCAGCTAGTGGTTTATGCTATGGCCCGACTTTCACTGGGGATGACTTTATAATCATTGATTATGCCCTGGTACCCTTTCCTTACTAGCAGACATCTACCTGAGTTACATATTGGCCACTCTTGTATGTAAACTGTGAGCAGGAATCATTGTCAACTCTAATATGCCTGCTTTTCATTTGGTGATGTGCCTTTGTTGATGTGCCTTGCTTAAGCAGTCTGTATGATACACCTATAAGGAAATCAGTAATTGATAGTCAGCTGATACAGTGGAATAGAGACTGCACAAAAATGGATGTATATTTATGTATTTATTTTATTACAGTTTGATTACTGGGATAGTTCACTGGACCTAGAAGTGCTAGTTTTAGTGGAGGCCCGGGGAGAAAAGCTCCAAAGGAATATAGACAAATTGTAATAGTTATACAAAGTAAGTAGAGAAACATGCAGAGATGTATACATTTAGATTAAAAAGACATTGACTTTTCCAGTCCTGGGTATAGATTTACACAGTGAGATAGTATAAACATATTTAAAGTGTTGTACAAGGTAAGTAATGAAACAGTCAGAGATATATACTCTTTGGTTAAAAAGACATGACGTTTGTAGTCCTAGGTAATTATTTACAGAGTGAGGTTCACTCTAGTCTAAACATAATAAATATAGGCATTTCAGATGAAAAAGCAGATATAAAAATAATAGTAATAAAAAAAATGTAGGTGCAGTTAAAGTGATAGAGTTAAGGGGGTTATATGGTAGGGGTACCGGAACATTCCCACTTTGACCTGAGGTGAGATTGGAGAAGAGATTTGAAGCTTGAATTGCTGCAAGTACTTTGGAGAGTGTTAGGAAGGGAATTCCAGAGTTTAGTTAGGGAGTAGGATAATAGGTGGACAGGGGGTCAACTAGGCTTATAGATTTTTAGGAGATTGTGGTTGCGTGACCTAAGAGAGTGATTGGGAATGTAGGGGGTTGGTGAGGTGGACAGAGAAGGACAACTAGAGGGTTTGAAAATGAGCTTGTGAGCAGTAGTGAGTTTAAGGAGATTGAGGTAGTTAGGAAGTTCAAGCCATTTCAAAGAGTGGAGAGAGACAGTGATGTGCTGAGTTTCTAGAGTTGGTGGCACATTTAGTGATTTTATTGTAGCAGGCTTCCAGTTTAGCCTGTAAGCCTAGCTGAAGATTAGTGAATGGGGGGTGCCATACATAAGAGAGGGAAGAAGATAAGTAGAGGTAAGAGTGTACTTGGTGGAGGGGGTAAGGTAACGATTGTGTCTGTACAGGAGACCTAGTTTTTGATGCGTTATTTTTTATGTTCATGTGTATATGGATGTCATATTTTAGGTTTTCATTGATTATCACACCGAGCAGTTTAGTATGTGATACTATTTCTATGAAGCTGTTGTTATGGGCAGTCACTGTAAAAGAGATTTTGTCTAATCTGATGTTTGGCTGTATATTTGTTTTGAGCTTTTTTTCTGGTGAACTGTCCATGCTTAGATATAACTGTTTGGCACAGGCACCATGTGATTATTAATGTGTAGCTTCAGTTTGAAAACTGGTTTTCAAAGTGATACTTCTCATACCTCATCTAATGCTGTTGTAATGATACCTGTGAATATGCTAAGCCATTGCTTGTGAGTTGGGGTTCCCATGCTTATGCATCACACCACTCCTTCATCTTCTGTTGCTGAGAAGTCATTTGAAATTAATCACTGAGGAGTTGTGATGTCTGCCTTATGCATTCATCTACTCAGCATGATACTTGTTAGCTCAGCTTGTCCCTTCCTGTGCTTAAAGCCTGAGTCATTGTTATTCATCAGGCTTCACAAGTTATGCACTTGTAGATGCTAAGATATCTGAAAGGTGTCATATCATAGGAGGTTACTAGGCTATTGGCCCTGAGGTGCTTATAAGCCTAGCCAAGAGTTTAGCCCATGTTTAGACAAATCAGCACTCAATGCCCCTTTCCATCAGGGACATGGGTGGAATCCCAGGAGTATATTTTCTGTTTCCCATCCAGTTATCCAGGTTGTGCTTAAAAATGGGTAAAGCAGTACTTTGTCTGATGTGGAGAGGGAGTCTATTCCATAGATGAGGAAGTCTCTGGGACACAAATCTGTCTTGAACTTTAAAGAAACTCTTATAATCTTTATCTTTATGCAGTGCTGTTGCCATGGGCTGCTTCTACATTTGCTAGCTTGCCTGTACTTTGATATTACACCTCAGCTGTTTAAAACCAAAATGTTGCCCTTGGCACTAATTTATTTTTATGCAGCCATAGCCCATCCTTGTGGTACATATGAGTTGATGTTTGTGTTTAATCCTACTGAGTGTTGCCATCACATTTTTTTGTTGATGTTCCTGTGCAAAATGACCTTTCATTCTTGATCCCTGCGGTAAGAATTCAATTTGTATGATAATTGAAATGCAACAGTCATGGTTAGACAATAAATGACTATGGTATAAAACTTATTGTTGGAAGTAGTCTGGTTTATCTACCTTCCTGATAAAATGAGTGAAACTTTGGATGTTGGTGAATATAAAAGCTTGTTGTGGCAGCCTGCAATGGAAAACAATATTGAGAGTGAGCAAGAACAACATGCACGCTCTTTGGAACAGTGAAAATAGGCACTGCATAGCATGAAGGAAAGAATATATTTAGTTGCATCAAAAAAGCACAACACCAATGAATGTGTGTGCACAAAAGCAGTAATACCTACAAATATAAGGAGACATCAGTGGTATGCCTAAGGGATAACAAGGCAAAAGACTGCAATTCTGTGCAACACAAATATGAATATTCTTTATGATTGCAATAATTTGCAGATACCTAAATCTGTCAGTGACCAAGATGAATTGTAATCTGTGTATGTTACAGGCATGTTTAGAGGAAAACTTGGACACCTTTATATTAAGGATTGCTAAAAGCATTTTTGTAATGATTTAATTTGAAAGTGCTATTCAGATGATAGGAGTAAGTAGAGAGATGAGGGAACACTTTTTCTTGGCACACAGACAGATTGCAAGCAAAATTAGCTGAACTTTGCAAGGCGGGAAATGTGCTACTCTTGCTAGCTGAGGATTGGAATATGGGAGGAGTAAGTTGAGAGAGAACCAAAGCAGATCAAAGTTGAATTTCTAAAGAAAAGCCTGTTCTCTCAGCAATGAGCTGGGAGTTCTGGAAGCTTTTTTCTCACAGAATGTGTAACACCAACAGGAAACATATTTGTCAGAGGCACCATGTGACAGTAAATTATTCTTTTACTGAGGCCTCTCAAAATTAGCTACTGTCCACTGTTCCTCCATTCTAAGCGAATGGAGCTGTCATGTGACAGTCCAGTTATGGGCATTGTAATCTCAGAAACCGTGGACTCCCAGTGCAATATGGGAAATATTTTTCTTTAGAAGAAAACAAACTCTCAGCATGTCTGTCCCCAGGAGGGCATGCAGGGTTACACACAGAGTAAAATTAGTAGTGACTATTTCTATCTGGTATAAACAGATTTGCTATGATCCAGACTTAAGGAAAAGTAAAATATATATTTTTTCTTCAAATAGCTGTCCTTTAAGCATGCAATGAAAAGGCAATTAAATGTACAATTCAGAACAACAAATGTAGGAAACTGTGAGTTAAGAATTTTTCCTATCTTTCTAGTAAAGTACATGATAATATTATATTTTGTTAAGAAATTGTAAGATGAAAGAAAAGTTTAGAAAGGAGGGTGGGAAGTCTGGATAACGGAATGTGTGTGAAGGAAAATGCAGCACATATTAAACAAAATAATGGTAAATGGGAAAAAGTGCAGTGTTAGATACTGGGGACAACCAAAAGCTTTTGTGTTTGTGTGTGTGTGTGTGTGTGTATATATATATATATATATATATATATATATATATATATATATATATATACACAGCACATTTTTTGCAGGACTGTAACAAAAGATGTGGGAAATGTAGCATACTACCAGGAATTGTAAGCCACTATGTAGAAAATGTAATGAGAGTGGGCATTTCTAGTTGGACTGCCTTTTGTCAGAACAAAAAAGGGAAAATGAAAAGAAGAGAGGTGATTTATTGAAAATGCTACTGAAGGTATTTGTGAAAAAGAAAGTATTCTGGTGAAATAAGTGAAGAGAATGTTGAATACTGGAAAGAATGGTGTTAAATGGGGGGGGGGTTGGGGTGCAGACAGAGAGTTCTCAGACACAACATAAACATAAGGATGCAGTATTAGAAAGTGATGAAGGTGAGAAAGGAGGGTTGGATACTGGAGAAGAACAAGAACAAAATGATGAAAAATTAATTGGATATGCTGAGAAGCAGAAAATGAAAAAAAGGAAGTAAGAAAGAACTCAGAAAGGAGAAAGATGGTGTAGGAATATTGGGATTAAATGTAAATAGTATACAAAATTATTTCAGGAATTGTTTAATGACTGAATGGTTTAGGGCATTGAATATGGATGTTACATATTAGTTGGGCTCAAGATGTGTGAATAAGGAAAAAAGAAAAAGATCTGAGGCAATATGGTGCAGTAAGATTATGCAGCTGGCATAACAGTTAAGGTCTTTGCCTCCCTTGCACAAGATACAAGACTAACCTCCACCCAATGACTGTGTAGGGGTTTCATGCTCTGTCTGTGTCTCTGGGGGTTTCCTTCCACCTCACAAAACATGGTGGGTGTTTCCACCTGAAACTTCCCAAAGTCTAATGGAACAGACTCTAGGTGATACCTATTATGGGAACAGTTGTATAGACCAACTGCTTTACTCTGGTGCATGGTATCTTCTAGACAGGAGAACACAGGTCACAGACTGTACACCAATCAGGGCTAGTCAGTGAGTGTATAAACTGGATCTAGGTGATTTGATCACATTGCCAAAAATGGGCTTGGGTATTTGCTAGTGGTAAGTGGGTTCAAGACCAGCCTTTCTCTGATCTAAACCAGGGACCCATGCTAACAGTGGTAGGGGGGTTGTGTGCCTCTTTTGACAAATATGAACCCACCGTAAAGCACAGCAATCATATGTCACTAAGCTGCTATCTAGCTGGTGCACATTTGCCAAGGTTAGGTTAACTGGTGTAGCTCTGTTCAGCAAAATTTGGATGTAAATACTTCCCTGTTCAGTGTAAGGGTAGGGCAGTATTTATAATCTCAGCCTTTGCCCCACAGCAGGGCTGTGATAGTGAAGAAAAGAGTGCATTCAGGTAGCAGTTGTAGGACCTACCAGATAAAGCAGGACAACAGGAGCTGGGGATTTGAATGCTCATATAATGACAGACAGACCAGGATATGGGGACTTCCGTGGTCTACATGGGTAGGGCAACATGAATAAAGAAGGAAAGGACATTGTAGACTTCTATGTAGCAGTTGGCTTAATGGTCACCAAAACATTGCTCACTAAGAGAGAGAATCACATGATTACATACAAGAGTGGCCAACATGCAAGTCAGGTAGATGTTTTCCTAGAAAGAAAATGGCACTGGAGTAGAATTAGTGATTCTAACATCATTCACAGTGAAGGAAGTCTGCCCACAGCTTAAATCATGGGAATAAGAACTAGCTGCAAGCAGTGGTCAGAGATTTGGTTGAAGAACTTGAGGTTAACTCTAGTGAAAACACAAGCGATCAAGGAAATACTCTGGGCTTTAGCACCTCAGGAAGAAGAGGAAGACGAAATTGATGGAGTTGCAGAAGAATGGCAGAGTCTCAAAACAGCATGTTTGGGGACTACAGAACAGCTATGTGATGAAAGGAGTTGCTGCCAGCCCAACTAGTTGGAATTTTGTAAATAATTATGTCATTGTTGAATATTGAAGTGATTTATACAAGATGCTTCTGTAACAAATGTATTAGAACTGTATGTCATGTGTATGCCAAACTGCTTGTACAGACGTGTGTTGAAAGGGGTATGTGCAAAAAGCTTGGGTTTAAAAATGGAGCCACAGTGTGCTCTGCTGGAAAAGAACAGAAATGTACATGCACTAATGTAACTGTCTAAATGTATATATTTTAACAGTGGAAACTGGGATAGAGGAGGTTAACCCCGTTTAGTAAATTTTAGAAAAACACCTGAAATTAAATTGCTTTTTGGCTAGGCCATAAGAGATGATATCTTGCTGTTTTCAGTATGGCAAAATACACAATGTCTATACTAGGAAACTTTCTGTATTGTCCTTAGGGTGAATTAATTACTTGTCTTGAAAACATGAAGGAATGTAAATTGTTTTACGACTTCCAGCATCTGCCAAAAATCTGAGGAGAAGCCTTTCTCTATGTGTTATTAGAGGTAGATGCTAAGTTTCTAGGGTATAGTAACTCTCTTAGTCAGGAATATAGCAAATCTTAGTTTAGATGTTTTTCTTTCTTTATTTGAGACTGTTCTGTAATATTGTTTTAAATATTTCCTGTGGCTTTGAACTCTGATGTCACTGTGAATATATACTGAGTATTTTCTCGTTCATTATTTATTATTAAATGCATCTGAACCTTTCTTTGTGGTTGATCTGTCTATAGATATTTAAGTTTTGAGAGCACTTGCATATTTATTTGGTGACACTGTGTGAGCTACTGATAATAGCCTTGCTTTTGATCAAATGTATATTAATATTACACAGTGAGATTGGACACCCTTTGTTAAGAGCCTTAAAGTAGCTGAGAAGGAGTTGGCTGGTGGCAGTGATAACATCCTTATAATCTGGGCAAAAGAGGGTATAACTAGTAAACCTGTTCCAGCCTTTTCCAGGTGTGTGTGTGTGTGTGTGTATGTAAATCAAAATCTCAGAGAGTGGGTGTGGGTGTGTCAGCTACTTGAGCAGGGACATGAAGCAGTAGTTGGACAGAGTGTTGGAGGACTTGGCATGGAACCCTGGTTAAGGACTCAACTCTATAACTGTGCAAGTGGGGAGTCTTATTGTGGATCTGGAGAAAGGTAGAGGAACCAGCCCTGGACTGACTGTGGTCTCTGTTTGCTCTTAAGGGGAATTGCACTTGATGCAGAGAGCTGCATCTGGAAATACTGTGTGTTCCTGCTATCATCTCAGTGAACATCCCCCACCGTTGCCAGTGGTGAGGATTGAAGCTCCTTGATTACTGGCCCAGTGGTGGGATGTCACTTATTGGTTGGAAGTGGTAGGATATCCACATCACATAGTAGTGAGCTATCCACATATTGGGATTCAGTGGTATGGATATTGAACTCCTGTAGTCTATAAGCAGTGGTCACTAAAGAAGGTGTTTGTACTCTCAAGCAGCCAAACAGTAGACATTCAGAGTTTCATGTCACAACAGTTATTTATTTTTTGTTAGCTTAGCTAGTCAATTAGAGCAGGCAAGGATTTCAGTGGAAGATTATGACAAGCTGACTAGAAACCATTTTGCTGAGATGTGCCAAGCCAAGGGACTGGGGCTTGCCAACCTGACTAAAGCAGGACTGATTGCAGCCTTCACCACAGCTGCATCACAGACAAGCAACCAGGAAGACAACCAGACTGGCCTTGGGGATGTATAACTCTCAGAAAATGGACAGTTCAACTTTGCCTCAGAGGACTTAAAAATCCTTCTGGAGTTAGAGATGAACAGGAGGCCAAACGTTTGGAAATAGAATCAGGAGAGAGACATCTGGAAACCAAAGAAAATTAGAGGCAGAGGCAATATGAAAAGGAAATGCTGACTCTTCACTAGGGTCATAGAGGTAATTGGGAAGGGAATAACCAAACATCAGAAGCAGTAAAGGTCAGTAAATTTCTTTCAGAATTGACAGTCTGATCATTTTGATAGTTTTACTCATATGTTTGAAAGCATATGTAAACAATATAATGTTGACCAAGGGCTCTAGGTACAGTTTCTGACCCCCTTATTCCATGGTAAAGCTGTAACTTCTGTTTCTAAATTACATGATGTGGTGTGTCTCTCTCTCTAGTTATTTATTTTTCTATTTAATTGTTTCATAGAATACTGTGGTCTCTATCTCTTTCTCTCTCCAGTAAGTGGGGGCTGTTGTGTTTCACTTCATTGATATTCAGTGTTAAACGCTTTTTAGCCTAGAGGGTTTCTCTGTATTTATAAGCGTTAGTCACATATCTTTGAATTTATTACTGCTCAATATCTGAGTTGCTTGGCTTCTGCTACATACCTACAATCAACTGCATTACTAGCTGAGTTAAGTACAAACTTGCAGTGTTAAAGATTGTACTGCATTTTATTTTTTTGTCTATGTAATTGTTTCATTGAATATTGTGGTCTGTCTCTCTCTCTAGTTATTTATTGTTCTATTTATTTGTTTCATAGAATACTGTGGTCTCTCTGTCTCTCCCTCTGCAGTTGGCTGTGGAATTGCCCGCCCCTACTGTAAATTTGTGTTTGAACACTCCTCCTGGGTCTATATCATTTGCTCACTCAACTGAGTACAGTGAGACCATATTTTGACTTTAGACACTCCTACCAGTCCCATCTGTTCAGCTCTATCCCAGCCTATTCCAGTCTATTGTCACTAGCTCATTCTACCTAATACAGAGAGAACATTTGTGAAGGGCAAGCCACTTAGGTCCTTAATTTTGAATTATCTTCTGTTTCTCCTTTCTCCATTTCCACTTAAAAAAAATAATTTCTAAGCTTGTTTCCTTCCCTTCCTGTAACTAGTAGAGTCTAGATGCAGATTTGCTGTAAACAGGATTGTTTGTAAGCTTCTGAGCCCCCAAAGCTGTTTTGTGTTGGTGGGAAACCTTCTAGCTTATCAGTGGGAGTGGTAAGCACTAGGTAGTCTATCTACCACAAGAGTGGTTTCTGGCCCAGAAATTGTAGTTTATTGGCCATTTGGGCAGTTTTTCCATATCTTTCAACTTTCTGGTTTAAAAGCCCATGTTTGCTCTTGTTTCCCACCTTTCCTGTAACTAGTCTAGTCCAGATACAGATTTGCTGTATCCAGGACTGTTTATAAGCTTCTGAGCCTCCCAAGCCTTTCTGTGTTGGAGGGGAGCATTTTAGCTTATCAATGGGAGTGGTAAGCACTAGGTAGCCTATCTACCACAAGATCCAGGTACAGATTCTTAGTTTTAGCACTTGAATTTGCTTACTCATGCTCAGCACTTGTTCATAACTTGTTGTAAGCACTAAATAAGCTACACATTACTACAACACTCAACCTTCCTCTTTACCTAGAGGAAAACAGTTTTTGTAGTTACTTTCCTTACTTGCTTAGAGAAAAACAGCTCTTGTACTCCCTTTTCTCACTTGTCTAGAGGCAGCTCTTGTACTCCCTTTTCTCACTTGTCTAGAGGAAAATAGTCTTTTATGCAGGCATGTCCAAGGGTCAGCTCCCAGTGTTCTCTCCGGTCTATCTGATGAATCTGGGCATCTTGGGGCAATGTAGAAATTACCTCATGTACACAGACAACCATCTCCTCCTACCACTTAGCACTACAACCTGTGAGAGATACACTTATCTAGCCAAACTGCAGGTAAAGCTCTCTCCAAACAAGACTGAACTTGACAGTCAAGAGGAGAAGGTAAACACTTGCACCACACCATACTCCTCACATAGTCCCATTAAACCTACACCACCAAAATCCACACATAGAAACACAAAAGCATTCACAGAGGCTCTCAATAATAACCTGCTCAAGCAACAGAGACCTCCAAAACAGAAATGCAAGCAACCTCCAACCTCCGACACAACCCAAATGGCACATAGCCCACAGACTCAGTGTGCCAATAAACCACAGTTCATAAGGCAAAACAACGTACCCAACACACTAGTTATAGGTGACTCTATAGTCAGGCACACTGATGTCCCACTCACCAGGCTAAACAAGAAGAAGGTTACTGTCAACTGTCGGGTGCCAGAATCCGCCACATAACCCACACACTTGGGTCACTCCACAACAAGTACAAATATGACTCTGTCATTGTTCATTTTAGTGTGAATGACCTGAGATGTACCTCCCTGGACTACATGCAAAGAGACATGGAAGAGATCTCCAATCTTGTAGCCCAGGCAGGCATGACCCTTGCCCTGAGTAGCATCCTGCCATTGCCCAGAATGATACAGCAGTATAAGGACAAAATGATTGACTTCAACCATTGGCTAAGCTTCTGGTGTCATTCTAAGAGGATCCAGTATCTGTCTGCCTGGGACAACATGGTCGACAGACCACGATGCTTTGCCAGAGATGGCCTGCACCTGTCACCTCTGGGATTCCAAATACTAGCTAAGGCTCTTGCCGCCCCTATAGTGATTTTTTTAGGCAAGGATCAAATGACAAATTCACCACCATAACAGGAACAGGCAAGCAAAAACTGAGAGTAATGCTACTCAGTGCAAATCTCAAAATGCACTCACTCGAGGCACTCCTTAAAATGGAGAAAATCGATATCTGTGTAGTGACTGAGACCTGGTTCAAGAATCTAAAGAACACCCCTGCATTACCAGGCTACAACTCGTACCACAATTTTTGGCCATCTAACCTGGACCAGAACACCAAAGGCGTACGTGTGTCCATATTCATTAAGGATATCCACATCTCCAGGCTAGTTGTGCAGCATAATGGATCCGAGGTTATCCAAGTGCAACTAACTCTGGGCAAAACTGCAATCCAAATTGTAGCTTGCTACAGATTCCCACCATGCCCCAGGAGTCCCACTCCTCTTTTCTTGATATACTGGAAAATATTAGGGTTCAATCAAACACCCTAATAATGGGCAATTTCAACTACCCCACCATTAACTGGGAAAATTACTCATGTACCAACTCCTTCACTCAACACTTTCTGTAATTCATAAATTCCAATGCCCTGGATCAACTTATCCACACCCCACCAGGGGCAGCAATATCCTAGATGTAGTCATTACCAACATGAGTGACTGGTGTTCCAAACCTGAAGTCAACTCCTCGTTGGTCAGATCCAACCATAAGCTAATCACCCTAGATATCTACACCCCACCCCCACCCACCATTAGAAAACCATGGTAAAAAATGTCTCCAAAGCCAACTTCATGCTTCTTAAGACAGAAGTGGTAAACCTCATGACACCCATGCAGATGGACAATACAGTTACCACTCCTGAATCCTACACAAATGCATTCTATAAGCACTTACATGAGTGCATGGATAGTGCTATCCCAAACAGAACCAAGACACTATCCTCCAAAAAAAGGAAGCCAATCTGGTGGTCCTCTGCCATAAACAAACTCTACAACAGAAGGAAGAAACTGTTGCAAAAGAGAGTAAAAACCCATGAAGTGGAGGAGCTCCCTGGTCAGCCTCAGTAAGAAGCTGAGATTCCTTATAAGATCCTCCAAATCTAGCTATGAAAACAAAATTGCCACTGATTCTAAGGGCAAACATAAAGCATTCTATAGCAATGTCAAGAATCTCAATGGCAACACCCAGATCTGCTCTGAGTTACAGCACAATGGCACGGAATTACAGAATCAACTGATATTGCCAACATCCTGGCAGTTGTTCAGTGCTAACTGTACCCCCCTCAGGGCCCGTATCTATACAGGAAGAATGCAGGGTCCCTGTAATCACATCTATGCAGGTAAAAGCTGCACTCTCTAAAACAAAAAACACAGCATCCGTGGGACCGGACAACATCCAAGGTTGCATTTTACATGAACTTCAGAATGAACTGGCTCCCCACCTAAGCACCACTTTCAGCCATAGTCTCATGACAGACTTTGTGCCCACTGAATGTCACACAGCAACATTTATCCCACTCCACAAAGGGGGAGCCACCACTGATCCTAGGAAATATCGCCGTATTAGCCTGACGAGCCTGGACTGCAAGGCCATGGAATGCATTGTCATGGAACTCATAAACAAAGACTTTGGTAATCTCCAAACTCTGGACCCCACCCAGTTTGTGTTTGTGAAAGGCAGATCATGCTTTCTGAAACTGATTGACTTATTTGAGGCAGTCAACAAAGCCATAGACAAGGGTAAGGTCGTTCACAAAGCCTATCTTGACCTCACCAAGGCTTTCACTACCATCCCCCATTCTGGAATTATAGCTAAACTCACTAAACTAGGTATAAATCCCTACATCACAAGATGGGTTGCCAACTGGCTCACTGACAGAACCCACACTGTAAAAGTTGCAGACTCCTAATCTGACTTCAAACCAGTGACAAGTGGAGTACCACAGGGTTCAGTCCTGGGACCTCTCCTGTTTGGTATCTACTTCTCTGAAATACAGGCTAACACTGAAGGCCTCTGGCTAATGACGTTCACAGATGGCTGCAAACTAGGAGCCATAGTCAAGGCCCCAAATGATGTGAACATCCTACAGAAGGGCCTCACTGAGACAGATGCCTGGTGTCAGAGGCATGGCCTCAAGCTCAATGCCAAAAAGTGCATTGTCATCCCCTTTGGTAAAAACTTTGTACCCATGAATTACCACATAGATGGCAGTCTACTTAACGATGAATGTGTGATAAGAAACCTTGGAACCCAGGTGAACAGTAGCCTCTCCTTTGATGATCACATCACCACAATAGTCAGGATATCCTTCTATGTGGCACACCTCATCGTAAAACGGTTCTCATCCAGGAAAAAAGAGGTCATTGTTCCCCTCTACTCTGCACTCATTAGACCCATTATAGAGTACACTGCCCCTTTTGGAATGTACCTCACAAGACATCTGCAGCAGCTGGAAAGGTCACAGACGTACCTCACAAAGAGGAATACTGGTCTCAAACAGATGCCCTACACTGACCATCTCAAAAAACTCCAGCTTTACTCTATAGCATATCACCTACTGCGAGGAGATTTCTGCCTAACATATAAAGCTATGTCAAACCAGAGCTGTTGGACATCCTACACCTAAAGAAATCCCAATCCCTCCAAGCAACACAGTCTAAACATTGTCACCACAGTAGACAGGACAAGCTGGAGGGTTAGATTCCTGTCCCAGAGACTTCCCATACTCTAGAATAAGCTACCCATCTATGTCAAGCAAAAGTTCCTCATTAGCACTATTCAAGAAAAATCTAGATGAGTGGATGGGAAATAGGAAATACACCCTGGGGATCACTTCTGTGACTCTGCTCAACAGGGGCACAGGAAATTAACTTTCTTGGGTGGCATAAGCCAGAGAACCTTGTTGGCTAGGCTTACTTAGGCCCTTGGGCCAGTTGCCTAGTACCTACCTATGATACTGATTGCTTAAATTATAATACCATTACAATTGTTTATAGCTTATGGGAAAAGGTTCAAGCAGCATCATGGCAAAAAAAAAGTGTGTGTGAATAATATATCTCAAACAAGCAATTATTTTCATAGGTGGTGAGTGGATGTCAGGTCACCACTTTTAAAGAGCTGGCAGACCTTTTGGTGAGGGAACACGCCCTTAGCACTTTGCCTGAGGACATGAGGATCTGGTTGGTAGATAGGGTGTTTTAAGTTAACCATTGAAGCTTATGGGAAAAAGGTTCATGAGCATATGTGCATGGCAAATGAAAGTGTGTGTGAATATATTCCTCAACTAAGCACTTATTTTCATAGGTGGGTGAGTGGATGTCAGGTCACCACTTTTGAAGAGCTGGCAGACCTTTTGGTGAGGGAACACGCCCTTAGCACTTTGCCTGAGGACATGAGGATCTGGTTGGTAGATAGGGAATGCCATACCACAGATGAGTGGGGGAAAAGGGGAGACCTATACCTAGCAAGCAGGGCATCACTGCATAGGAAAGGGATACGCAGTGCTGCTCATTGGTCTAAGGGAACCCATGGTGAGCAGCCTAAACTGCAGCAAAAGAATCTGCCAGTAACAGGGGAAGTCACTAGTTCAGGTACAGCCAGGATCAAGGGTTAAAAGTTTTAAATGTAACCAGTATGGCCATGTAGCTTATAGATGTCCATGGAGGCAAGGTGGGGAACAAAACGTAGGGAAGCCAGCAAGTGGGAATGACAGAATGCCAGCAGTAAGCTATCTGGAGATAACAAGAGTAGAAAATTACCACAAGTGGTCATCTTAATAGATGGGAAACAGGCCATTGCTAAGAGAGAGACACCCTCTGACCTAACCATTGTGAAGCCTACAATGGTTAAAGAGGAACACTACTTGCTTGGGCAGTCTACTTTAATCAGAGCTTTAGGAGGGGCACCATTCCAAATACCTTTGGCTAGGTTTCACCTTGACTGGGAGAGTGGAAAAGGAAGCAAGCTAGTAGGTTTTTTGAGGATATCCCTGCAGATGTCCTGATAGGGAATGATTTTGATAAGGCAGTACCTTGTGTGCATGCAGTTATATGCAGTCAGGCTTGGAAATGTGCATGTGGGTCTGGTAGCCTGGGGGGACCCAGACAGACCGCACACTTGAGGCTAGGACTGGTGAGGTGGTTACTTCAGAGAGGGAGCTACCTTGTAGAAGTGAGATTGAAGGTGAGCCACAGCTGCTGGCGGGTACTGATGTTCCCTTGGACAGAGTGACTGCAAGGGCAGAGGTGAGTAGTAGTATCCAGGCTGACAGTGAGGCACCTCTGTCAAAAGATACCAAACATCCTGTGGAAGGGGAGCTGGGAAGGGTTACAAAGAAAGATTTGATACAGGCTCACCTCTCAGACCCTGCATTATAAGGCTTGAGAAAGGTAGCCAGGGAGTGCTTGATTTTCAAGGAAAGGGGAATCTGCACACTGGAACAAAGGTTTACTGTTATAGAGAGAGTGTACCCTTGAGGGAGGGCTAGAGGTGAGGTAATACAGCAATTGATAGTGCCCAGAGCCTACCATCTGTCATGTCTAGCCATAGCGCTTGACATTTGCAGGTCATATGGACATAAAGCATACTATACCAAGGGATGTATTATGCAGAACTGTTATTGGCCAGGGATTTCTTAGAGATGTACAGGGTACTGCAGGACCTGTGAGCAGTGTCAAACAGTAGGCAAGGCAGGAGACAAGGTCAAAGTTCTTTTGGTGCCTTTTCCTGTGATTGAGGAGCTATTTCAGAGGGTATCTATGGATATTCTAGGGCCTCTAAGTACCCCAAATTGCACAGGAAATAGGTATATCCTAGTGCTAGTAGATTATGCTACCATATACCCTGAGGTGGTGGCTCTGTCCTCCATCAAGGCAGAAAAAGTGGCAAATGCTTTGTTAGATATTTTCAGCAGGGTAGGTTTCTGAAAAAAAATACTGACTCACAGAGGTGCCATTTTTATGTTAGACCTGCTGGTCTGCCTGTGGAAACACGGGGGGGGGGGAGTGAAACACCTAAAGACCACCCTGTACCATACCCAGACTAATGGTCTTGTGGAGAGGTTAAACTCTACACTAAAGATCATGCTACAGGCATTTGCAGACCATTTTAAGAGGGAGTGGTAAAAATATTTGCCCCATCTGTTGTTTGTTTACAGAGAGGTGCACCAGGAATCCACAGGTTTTTCACCCTTTGAATTGCTATATAGGCATAAGGTGAGGGGATTTTATTTGTGATGAGTGGGAAGGTGAGTGTGAATCCCACAAAGAGCCTGTTGTGGCATATGCCCTTAACCTCAGGACAAGGCTCAGACAAGACTCATTGGCCTGGCCCAGGAGAACCTGGCAGACTCCCAACAGCAGACAAAGGTCTGGTATGACAGAAATGCTCAAGCTAGATAGTATGCTGTGGGGCAGCAGGTTATGGTTTTCATTCCTGTCAGACACAACAAGCTGCAGGCAGCTTGGGGAGGGACCCTTCAAAGTGGCAAGCAAGATCAGTGCTGTTAACTACATAGCAGGACTGCTAAGCAGGAGGCAGGGGCACAAACTGTATTTATTTATTTATTTTATTTTACATTTGTTAACCGGGCTAGTCAAGCTGGATATATAACCATTTTCAGTAGAGGCCCAGGGAGATAAGCTCCACACAGATATACAAATGTGTAAAAAATATTGTTACATGGTAAATATAGGATTAATAAACCAAATAAAACAGGTAGTTATAACATTTCAGAGATCAAAACACTTAAGAAAAGTAACAGTGAACATAATATTGCTTAAGAAAGCTAAAACAGCTATAATACAGTAATTGTTATGTACAATAGTTCGCATCAGGTTGAAGTCTTAATTACAAGACTAAGTATTTAAATGTTTGGAAGTATGGTTAGAAGAGGAAGAAACAGGGGTGAAAGACGGTTGTTAGTCAGGGTTACTACAAGGGCATAGCCAGTGCCTTTGGAGGTGTTTTTTTTAGTTTTTGTTTAAACAGTGGCAAGGATGTAATTAGTGTTAGTTCATTGGGTAACAGGTTCCAGTTTTTTCCTGCTGTGTTAGTAAACAGAGAGTCACCAGCTGTATTATTAGACTTTGTTAAGCTAGCAAGGAGTTTGCTAGAAGAGCATAAGGAGTTCAGATTATTATATGGGATTAAGAGTTTTGAGAGTATAGGGGTATTATTGGGTTGGTAAAATATTTTGTGGGCAATTGTGAGTTGGGGGATTATCAGATGGTTTTGGAATTCCAGCCAGCCCAGTTGCCTAAGATTAGAACAGTGATGAGTTCTGAAGGGATTGCCAGTAGCGAATCTGGCAATATTATTGTAGGAAGTTGCTAATTTGTTAAGGTTAGTTTTCTTAAGGTTGGTAAATATAGGTGAGGCATAAAGAAGGGTTGAGATTAGATGGGAGTGAGCGATCTTGGCGCTGGCTGTTGAGGTTAGGAAAGGTTTTATTCTATATAAGGATCCTATTTTTCTGTTGACTATTTTAATGGTGTTGTTTATATGGTGATCAAATGAGAGATTATTGTCAATGGTTATTCCTAAAAGTTTGGTGGTAGAGTCAGAGAAAATGACAGTGCCATTATTTGAAGAGATTGAGAAGTCTAAGGGGGTGGACCTAGTAGTGGGTGTAAAGAGAAGGAGTTTTGTTTTTTTGGCATTAAGAAGGAGGCAACGTTTGGTAAACCATGTTTCTACAGTGTTGAAAACATTTTGAGTAAGAGAATATAGTTCATTTGAAGAGGTTGCTGAGCATATTAGTGTGGAGTCATCTGCATATTGAATACAGGTGGCTTGAGGAATTGCTACATGGAGATCATTAATAAATAAGGAGAAAAGAAGTGGTCCAAGAATGGAGCCTTGAGGGACCCCAATGGTGACAGGTAAAAAGGAAGAAATTTGATTTTCCCAGAGAACTGCCTGTTGCATATTGCAGAGGTATGATCTAAACCATTTAATGGCCAGAGAATCAAAGGAAGGAGATTCAAGAATATTAATTAGGCGGGTATGGTTAACCATGTCGAAGGCTTTAGAGAGGTCGATGAAGAGTGCAGATGAGAGGATGTTTTTGTTGCAGTTTCTATTGATGGTCTCTGTAAAGGATAGGAGGGCAGTGGTGGTACTATGTGATGGCCTAAAGCCATGTTGACAGCTTGCTATTAAGTTATGTAGAGAGAGATGATGTAAAAGTTGTTGGTGAATGCATTTCTCTATAATTTTTGCTAAGGGTGATGAGAGCAATTGGTCGATAGTTAAAGTAATCATTGGAGTTTCCACCTTTATGTAAGGGGATAATATGGGAGATTTTCCAGATATCTGGGATGGTTCCTTCTTGGATTGTTCTATTTATAAGTGTAGATATAGGGTAGGCAATTACTTTGGCTGCTTTTTGGAGATATTGGGAAGGAAGTTTGTCAGCAGATGGAGTACATGGCTTAAGTTTATGAATAAATTTATAGATGAGAGAAGTAGAAAAGGGTTGTAGTTTGAATTTAGAGGAAGAGTGTGGTAAGTTGATGGGAAGGCTGGAGTTATCAGAGATTAGTTGCCTAGCTAGAGATTGTATAGTCTCAGTGAAGAAAGAATTAAAGGTATTGGCAGTTTGATGGGGAGTATTTGGATCTGCATCAAGTGGGGTGGGTGTTCGGGAGTTACCTGGGGAAAGGAGCTTATTTATGCAAGACCAGAACTTTTGTGGATTATTTTGATGAGTTTGTTGAAGTTTACAGTAGTAGTTTTTTTTGTCTGTAAGTATTGCCTTTTTTGTACTATTTCTAAGCTGCCTAAAATTGAGATGATCAGAGCTATTTCTATTAGATCTCCATTTGGCCCAGACTTTGTTCCTAAGTAGAATTTGATTTCTAGTTTCATTTGAGAGCCATGGGGCTGTGTTGGACTTCATTCTGATGGAACGTTTAGGAGCATGCTTATCAAGAATAGATAAGAAAGTAGTGTTAAAATAATTTACAGCCTCTTAAAGTGGAAGGGATTTTAAAGGGTTCCAGTTGCATGCTCTGAGCTCAGTTTGAAATAATTCTGCGTTAAAGTGTTTGGTAGAGCATGCTATCCTAAAGGTGGGGGGGTTTAGAAAATCTTTCTTTTCTCTTGTGATGTACGTCAAAGAATGATCACTTACATCATCTGGCAGGGTTCCTACCTTGTAGGTTTGTTTCACTTTGTTAATGAGTATCCAGTCTAAGGTACTCTCTTTTTTATTAGGTTTGTTAATTCTTGTTGTAGAGGTTATGGTTTGGGTAAAGCCATGGAGGTTGATATGAGAGGTAGGATTGTCAGCATTAACACTTTTCCAGTCAATGTTAAAGTCGCCTAGTATTATTGTTTCTTGGGGGTAAGTAGAAGACACCCAGCTAAGAAAAGCCTCTAATGTAGTTATATTATTGCCAGGTGGTATGTAAATACAGATAATGTATAAAGATTTGTTAGCATTGATTTGGAGCTTAGTTATGAGGACTTCTGCATTGCTATCTTGGGTTGGATAAGAGGGTAGGGTAGAGATGTGAAGTCCATTTTTAAATAGAATTGCTACTCCACCACCCTTACATTTTGTTCAGTCTAGTCTCACTATATTATAGCTTTGGGGAATAATTTCATTGTCTTTCATTTCTGGTTTCAACCAAGTCTCAGTGAGGCAGAGGACATCAAAGGAGTGAATGTCTAGGAGGGCATGAAGGTGCGGTACTTTATTATTGATGCTTTGGATATTCAGATGCCCTATTAGGAGAGAGCTATTGAGTTTAGCATGAGTTGTTTGGATAGTAGGGTTGGTAGGGCCAGGGTTGGGGTGGATGTCTCCATCTTTTAAGAAGGGATTATTTAGTTTTGTTACTGAATTGTTTCTAAGGTAAGTTTGAACTTTCAAATTTTTTTCTGAGGGTAGGTCATGTTTAATGTGGGAGAGTCTGTGGTATTTAGGTAGTAGGTAACTGGGAGTGGAAGTTAAGTTAGAATGTCTACTTAGGGATATGTATGCATAAATTGAAGTTTGTTTGTGGGAATGGTTAAGCTGGAAATAGTGCAGTTTTTCAAAGGAGGTAAGAAGGTAGGCTGAGAAGAGGGTAGTTAAGAGTATAACTATAAGTGTTGGCTTGGCTAGATTAGGGATAGGCATCTTAGAGGAAAAATAAAATAAGAACATTGAGTGTAGGGATAAAAAGAGAGAGTAAGATGTGGAGGAGAGGAAGATAAAGGAATACAAGAAGAGAAGAGAGGGGGTACTAAGATATATGAGTTAAAAGTAGGAGGATATGGTAGAGGTACCCTAAGGAGTGGATTATTGTGAGTGATTGTTAGAGGGTAGGGGTGTGGTTAAAGTATGTGGGGTAGGGTGAAGTATGGGATTGGTTGGAAGAGAGAGAGGGTGTGGTTAGGGAAGTATAAGTGTAGGACCCCTGGGGGTGGGTGGGAATTGGGGGTAGGGTAGGGGAGCGGAGTGAGCCCATAGGGAGAACGGAGCGGGTAGAGACAATTGAAGGAGAAGCTGGAGAAGAGACTATCAGAAATGCAGGTAACTATAGGTAAGTGAGGTAGAACATGAGTAGGAAAGGTCTAGATTGACACAGAAATCTAACAAACGTAAAATAGAGGAGGGTAAATTACTGTTTCACCACAAGGTGAATAGGAGGAGGAGCAGGTCAAGAATTAGAAAAGTATAGTACAGTTGCAGGGGTAAAACAGGGAGAAAGGCAGTAAGTACTGGATAGGATGCAGATGAAGGGAAATAAGAGGA
The DNA here is from genome assembly GCF_019279795.1 of Protopterus annectens. Taxonomy (NCBI): domain Eukaryota; kingdom Metazoa; phylum Chordata; order Ceratodontiformes; family Protopteridae; genus Protopterus; species Protopterus annectens. Next base: position 1,704,422,014 of record NC_056744.1, read on the forward strand.
AATGTACAATAATTACAGAGGTGGGACAGAGAGAGAGAGAGAGAGAGAGAGAGAAGCAGTGAAAAAGGGAAAGGATAAGGGTGCCACCTAGTGGACAAACTAATAATTAAAGAAAGTGAATGGGAGAGCTAACTGGAGAAGAGCTATGGGAGATGTAATACTTAGAGTGGGTTATTGTAAGTGAGGAGGTGAAATGGCTGTTGGGTAGCTGGAAAGGTGGGGTAAAGGCTGCTGGTTGCTCAAACTCAAAGCGAACTTTAGAACCCTGGTAAAAATAGTTGACAGAGGCCTACTGTACAAATGGGACTAAGTTCATAACCTACTTTCTTCCTTCCTTGATGGAGGGTGCAAAGAAAAGGAGTCAAGCAGATGCAGCCACTGGAGTTTGGACAGGTTCTTATGTCACCAGATAGGTTGTGGCTAGGGCAGGTTCAGAACAGTGTTGAGCTGGGTATTTCTTCCTTCCTTGATGGAAGGTGCAAAGAAAAGGAGTCAAGCAGATGCAGCCACTGGAGTTTGGGCAGGTTTTTATGTCACCAGATAGGTTGTGGCTAGGGCAGGTTCAGAACAGTGTTGAGCTGGGTATTTCTTCCTTCTTTGATGGAGGGTGCAAAGGAAAGGAGTCAAGCAGATGCAGCCGCTGGAGTTTGGACAGGTTCTTATGTCACCAGATAGGTTGTGGCTAGGGCAGGTTCGGAACAGTGTTGAGCTGGGTACTTTGGGGAGAAAGGGAGACAAATGAAAAGGATAGAACAGAGTTAGCACAGGTATCAGGACTATAAAGTCAGTAATAGTAAAATAAAACATTTACATTCAGTCATAGTTACTAATAAATGTATATGCAATTCTTGTAGGCATTATAAGCAAGAGTAAAATAATGAATATAAATGCAATTCTTGTGGCAATTAAAGCATGAGTTTAACAATCAATAGAGATAGCATGCAATCTAGGTGCAATAGAACTAAAATTAAGTGAGTAAGGTCTTCATTAAAGCAGTTCAAACATTGACTAAAATTAATGCAGTAACCAAGAATGCAGGTACAATGGATATATGAGGCATGTTATCATCTAGCCGCACAAGGCTGTCAACAGGTAGTAGGGGTTTCCTAAGCAGTTAGGTTAGCTCCACGAGAGTGGCGTAGTTATAAATAGCCAAATCACCTAAAATAGCACTAAAACGCTTAATGTGGACAAGTATAGCATGGTTTCTTAAGCATTCAGGTAGTAGGGGTTTCCTAAGCAGTCAGGTTAGCTCCACAAGAGTGGTGTAGTTATAAATAGCCATTTCGGCTAAAATAGCACTAAAGCGCTTAATTTGGACAAAGTAGTAGGGGGTTTCTTAAGCATTCAGGTTGGCTCCATGAGCGTGGCGTACTTATGAATAGCCGTTTTGGCTAGAATAGCTCTAAAGCACAATTTGGACAATGCACCTTCATAGGAACAATGGGATTAATGGGTTATTTATATTTCTACACCTGTTTCCTGGACGACATATTTATGATTATTAAGGGAAGCATGTGTAAAGCCCAAGATATAGTAAAATACATGAATGATGCTACAGAGTTTTTAGGATTTACGAGTAGTTATCATAATGAAACAATGCCCTACTTGGACATTGAGTTAACTAAAGACCATGTCAACAGGAAATATACAGCTAAGATACATCATAAAAGTACATACTCAAATTCATTCCTTCATTTCACCAGCTCGCACCCTTATCACCAAAAGCATTCAGTGGTTAAGGGGCTGCTGGTGAGAGCAGCAAGAATGATAACAGAGGATACAGCATTCAGAGAAGAATATGAACTCCTGAGCCAAATGTTTTTACACAGGGGATACCCCAGAGCTCTATTATGTCAACTTGTAAAAGAAATTAAGAACAAAAAGAGTAATGGAACATGTGCACCAATACTAGATAGGCATAATCTAGGTGAGCATAATTGTGAAGGAAGGACAATTGTCCAGATGGACTTACAAATAAACAATAGGATAGTAGCAAATGACAGCTACACAGATCATAGTCTGGTAAGTTTTATTATGACATACAGTCTTGATGCATCAGAAATTAAAAAGATCTTAATTAAAAATTGGGACTTACTTATTAATAAGGACCTTGTAAATAAGGTAGGCAATTCTCCTTTGGTTGTTTATAGGGAAAGGTAGTAACATCAAGAACTATGTGGAGAGGAAAGTACTGGGAACTTGCAGAAACCCTGGTATGTACAGATGTGACTCGTGCAACCAATATAAATATATAGAGCCAGGGAAAGTTTTAATATTAGGAACAGGTCTTATACCATTAGGCAGAGATTTAACTCAGTACAAAATTAGTAGTGTATTTAGGCCATGTCAATGATGTTCAGCATTTTACATTGGCAGGGCCGATCAAAGACTTGGGGACAGAGTGTATGAACACACCTACAGTATTGGTAGATGGAAGTTAGACAATGCTTTAGCAAGATACTGTGCAGATTATCCAATACATAAATTTAAATTTCAAGCTATTGACCAAGTCCCACATGATAGTGGTGGGGTGGACCTAGGTCACTATTACTAGAAAGATTAGAGCTACTGTGGCAGTTAAAATTAAATGCATGCCAACCTCCTGGTTGAATGATTATTACTTATTTGACCAATAATCCACTACTGTGTGTGAGTAAATCCTGATATACCCTCATGCACAGTTGTGGATTATTGCTATTATGCAATTACATTATTTAAGAAATAAATTGCTTACCTTTCTTAAATGATGTATTTGTATAATGGCGCTGTGGTGTTCCTGCACATTCTTCCTTGTTTACTGATGCACTGTGCACATGTATGTGACTTACATTCCCATGCTTGCACAGTACATCAGTACAGTGCAGGAGAAGCAATGAAGAAGAGTGAATCTCCATTGTTTTTTGCTCGATTTGCAGTGGGCACACTAGTTAGGTTGTCCAATCAGCATGCTCATTTTTGAATAGGAATGATAAGTCATTGTATAATTCTCTTTTAATGAACCTGAACCAAATGATCATGCAGTTAAGAGTGAGCATGAATACCTTGCAACACAACCGCAAGTACAGGCATTTGGAAAAGCTCATGAAAGACATTAGGGAAGAATATTCATCATTAAATCACTGTTTCAGTACCCAATGTCATATAATCACTATACAGCTCAAGGAAAGCAGTGTAAAGTCAGTGCCTAGAGCACCAAACCCTCAGAACCTGCTTGCAGTCACAGTGCCCTCACTGCTGAGGCTTCAAGGGATTAATAGTTACCTAGCACTTCTTCAAAACTGGGCAGTTAAGTGCCTTATTGGGGAATTCATTCCAATTTTACCATTTTTTTTTTGTGAAGAAAAGTTGAACTTTTCTATCAACAATTGTTGCCAGCGGTTAGGACTAGTGTTGTTGGTTGTTACTAAAACATTTTACCTCAGACCTTACTTTTTTAGTCAGGAGGAAAGAGTTGCGTTCTAAATCACCACTACCCAGTGAGATCCCCTTTTGCCTTTTTCAGGAGATTTCCTTACAACCATCCAATCAGACCTCTTTGTTTCCTTCTATACAAGATCAAATGCTGTCTCAGGAGGTTATAGACTCTATTCCCCCCAGATCAACTAGAGAAAGGATTTTATTCATGAATCATTCTGGTGCAAAGTAAAGAAAGAATGAACCTGGAGACATGCCCTTAATATTTCTATTTTAAACCTTCACATCAAAATCCCCAAATTCAGAAATACTCCCTGTACAATCTCTGTTATCTTTCCTTCCACCTCTCAGTCTTCTAGTAACTTTGGATTTAAATAATGTTTATTGTCACATTCCAGTTGTTAAATATTTTAGATGTTTTTTAAAGTTTTTCTGGGTTTAGTTTACATTTTCAGTTATCTGCTTTACCCTTTGGGTTGTAAACGAGTGTTTACAAACTGCCTGTCAACTGTAATAGCCCATTTCAGGTTGCAAGACATTCACATTTTTCCATATTTTAATGACTGTCTTATTTTTGCAGCTTTTTACAAGTTTGTCAATCTCCGGCTTGGTTAAAAAACCTTTTCCCCACTCTGTGATTTCAGGTATACTTAGAGAAGTTTTCCCTTCCATCTCATACAATAGTGTTTCTGGGATGTCTCCTGGATGCATCCCTCAAGATGATTTTTCTTCATCAAGATACAGTGGAATTCTAGAAGGAAGTTTCAGATATTTTCCAGCCAGAGTCTGGTGTCTACCAGGGAATTTCTTAGAATTCTAGCTTTCATGGCTTTTTACAGTTCTCGTGATTCATTTGGCCAGACTTTACATGAAGAAAATTCAATAGCTATTCAAATTGGTTTGGACCCAACACCAGTTCCCCCTGTCATTTTAGATCCCAGATGCCCCAGATGCATTAGACTTTGCTTGGGGAGCTGTATCCAAGGGAGTGAAACTTTTGGGTCTATTAAACAAGCAGACTAATTAAAATACATAAATGTAAAAAAAAATGGCATTAATAAATCTCTAAACCATCTTTGGGTCTCATGTCCTCTGTTAGTAATCATAGACAACACCACAATGAATCACAGAGAACAAATTGGTGATGTGACACACAAACAAACGGGTGGGGGTGGAGATAGGGAAGACCAGATCCTACCATCTTTGTAGACTAACTAAGGTACTCTGGCTTGGAACTAGCAACTCAGCACATTTTGACTATCCAGGCTACTTGCATTCCTTCAGAGTAGAATTTTATTGCAGACAAGCTGAACAAAATCAGGGCAGACATCCATGAATACAATTTGCACTTGGGGGTCTTCCAGGAATTGATCCAACCATAGGGATGTCTCAATTAGATCTGTTTGCCTCCATTCACAATTTATTTATTTTATTTAACATTTGTTGACTTGGAAAGTCTGACTATGACAGAGTCTATTTTCAACAGATGCCCAGGGTTGAAACTCCAGATACATACATACATACATATATACATACATGCATACAAATATTTCAAGCACAGGCATGCCCTTCTAGCTTGCCAGTATACCAAAACACTTGTTCCCATAATATGTCCAGGCTGTTCTTAAAAATATCTAAATTAGTACTTGCTTTAATGTAATTTGGTAGTCTGTTCCAAGCATCAGCTACTCTGTCAGAAAACCAATTAGTATAGTTTTCATTCCTATAGAATCTTCTACATAGGTTTTCTGATGATTCCCTAGTACTTTTTGATAACCCCAAACATTCCCAGAGGTAGTTGTCTCAAAATGCCCTATATACCTGAATAAGATCTCCTCTTAGAGACACTGTGCAAGTTCAGATATTTTAGTATTTCATAATAACTTAGATTTTCACATCCATAGATGCCCTTGATATATTTCTACTGTACTCTTTCCAGTTTACTCATGCTTGTTTTCCTATATTGTTATTCCATACTCAAGTTTTGGTCTAATGTAACTACCAAACATTTACTTCATTATGTTTGATTTCCTTGACTTTATAAATCTTTTTGTACAGCCTATAGTTCTATAGCTATCATTAACCAATTGGTTGATATGATTAGAAAAACCCATAGCTGAATCTACCCATATACCCAGGTCCTTAAATGAGTCCACAGTTTCAATCAATGTGTGCTCTATTAAATATTAACCTTTCAGTTTGTCTCCCAAATCTCATATGCTTAGTTTTTGATGTATTTGGCAACATATTCTCCTGTGCCCAAATGGTCAATTTAGTCAAGTTATTTTGCAGGCATGCCTTATCTGTAACACTTGTAATCATTTTGCCCAATTTCAGGTCATCAGCATATAGACTGTAGAACACCTGAAATGAAAAAGTAAGGTCTGAACAATACAATCTAAACAAGTAAGGGCCTAGGACAGAGCCCTGGGGGACACCCTGTCTGTAAACAAGGATTTCACCTGCCCATTTGGTGTATGATACTTGCCATGTCTTATCCATCTTATCAAGAGTACATCAATACCTAGTTGTACTAATTTATTGATCAGTGTTTTGTGTATGACCCTGTCAAATGCTGAAGTTAAATCTATATAAATTACATCACAGCACAATTTTTCATTCATAGCTGTTATTATGTTGTTATAGAACATCATGTTACAGGTAGTAATAGATCTGTTTTCAACATATGCATGCTGATATATAGTTTCAAGTCCCAACCTATCCAGTTCTGACAATAACTTATCCAATATTACCTTCTCCATTATTTTTCCACAACATGAAAGTAGACTTAAGGGTCTATATGATTCTGGGTTTGCCCTACTCCCCTTTCCCTTAAAGACAGGTTTAATAAGTGCTTGTCTCCAATCTTGAGGAATCTTCCCATATTTATATGACCTAGTGAATAACAGATATAATGATAGTGTAAGTTCTTGGTGAAGTTTTCTCAGGTCATTGTTACTAATTCCGTCTGCTTCCTGCACTTTGTTTGCATCCAGTTTGCACAGTTCTTTTTCAATATAATCTAATTTCATTCCAGTATCGGGAGTTACCTGGATGTCACTAGGACAACTTATCACCCCTTTTGTGGAGCCAGACTGTTTTGCATAAGATTTTGTAAATATATTTATAATATGTTCTGTCTGAGAATAAATTTTAGAATCTGCATATAGTTTATCAATTTGTGTATCTTTACTCCTTCCACATCTTGTGTATCTATAAAAAGTTTCCTGTTATGCACAATATCTTTATATAAATGTTCAAATTTTTCTTGATCTTGGAGGTGGAGCCTAAATGCCTAACTGAAAGCAGCAAATTTTCTGAGCTCCACATATCCATTCTAAAAATAACAGGAAAATATTATTATTCTCACATAATCCTTGAAAAATCTTATATGGGAACCTCTTAGCTATAGAACTACCAATTTTGAAGAATAAATTCTGAAATTTTCCTGTCAAATAAACCTGAAGACTGACTAAGCTGTGTGGAAATGACCAACTCCAAGAACTCTCACTCAGACTCTACTCTGAAAAGAGAAATCCAACTGATATCAGCTACCCTTCAGGATCTATCTCTGAAGATGGACAGATTTACTGAAAACTTAGAAAACCTTAAAGAAAATTGCCAAAAGCAAACTGATGTCTAAAGAAATTCTACAACAACAATTACAATTATCAGATATCGAAACATCTCTAAATGATATTGACAAAAGGTTAAAAGATGAAGAACAGCATAGTGAATTTCTACTACAACAGAATACTTGGCTAACAAATAAAATAGATGATATAGAAAATAGGGAAAGAAGAACAAACATAAGAATTTTTTGGTATTCCAGAGAAGTCTGAGGGAGAGGACATCATCTCATTCTTGAATTCTTGGTTACCTGAAATCTTAAAGCTGAAAGAAGGTTTATCCTATGGAATTGAGAGAGCACATAGGGCTATTGGAAAACCACTTCCTATTTCACCTAATTCATCTCCAAGATCTGTAGTGGTCAATTTTCTGTCATTTATGGACAAAGAACTGGTTTTGAGATCCACATGGAGGAAAAGTCCACTTACTTACAAGAAATCCCAAATAAGATTTGATAATGACTTTTCATCAAGAGTATTGGAACAAAGAAAGAAAACTTGGCCCTTAGTTCAATTCCTAAAACAAAACAAAATAAAGGCACAACTTGTATACCCTGCCAAAATCAGAATTGACCATAACAATGACATGAGAACTTTTAATAACATTGAAGAAGCTACTTCCTTCATTAAAAATAAAAATATAACCTCACTACCAGAAGAAATGGATTGGTCAAATTCTACTTCCTTAAAGAGAACCTCGGGAAAGAATACTTGGACTGATGTGAGAAAGAAAAAACAAAAGACTGATATTAAGAACAATGATACTACAAATTCTCTCAAAGCATCAACTAAGATATGACTCTCATAGATGGCCTTTATTTCATGAATTTCTTATTCTATTCACTTTAGACACATAAATAGTTTTTTAAAAGTATCATTATTTATATGTTAATGTAATAACATAGTTGGGGAATTGATAGAGTTATGGTCTGAGTTATACATTTTTATTTGCTTGGATAGTTTATTCAGAGGTTTTCTCTAATTAAACTCTCATTCATAGAGCATTAGTATCTTAAGAAATGTAAATATTATCTCAAACTTGCTAACATGACAATTACTATTCACTGTGGTAAAATTCTAATAGTTTAAATTAAATTTTTTATAATGTATCTTAAAATAAACACTTCTTGAATTTTTTGCCATTTTCTCACAAGTATGAAAGAAAACGCTAAAAAAAATCCTCTTATTAGCGGTTTAAAATTCTAAAGAGCCGTTTGCGGCTAAAACTGCTTTAAAATATAATCTTGAGCTCTCTAGTCATGTTATTTCTTCTTACTCTTCACTAAAATGGTCTGGCATTCTGTTTGTTATATCTGAAACATGTTGCAGGTTGAATTCATAGAACACCTTTATAGTCCGTGAATTGTGTGCTTCGCACACTCCCACAGTGGTTATCTTGACAGTTAAAATGAAAAACCGAACATTGATCCGAACTGCAGTCTTTTTGTAGATTAATTTCTACTGCAGCAACAGGATATCTGAATCATAGACTGGATGATAGTTGGAGTGGGAAGGAAAATGTATTATATAGTACAGAAAGCACAGATTGTTCCTGTTTCCTTTCTTCAAAATGTTATTCAATGCTTGTCTTCTTTGTGAAAATGTCTCGAATCTGACAGCTGATTTTACATGAAGGCAGTTTAGTCTCTTTCATGGTATTGTGTTTTAGTGTAAGTTATCTTGTGAGAGCTGCTTTGCTTGTGGGATTGGCTGTTAATGTATGTGAAGACTAAATTTAGTTATACTTAAGATCTGTTCTACATACATTTATTAAAAACTCCCTCCTCACTGCCAAAGTAGCTCCATAACCATAAAAGTTAACGTCATGTGTGTTTATCATTAATCACTGTTTGCTTTGAGTGATAAGATTTAAAGAATACTCAGTCAGAACATTTATATGAATACTAGGGAAATGACAGCTGAACACATGATAAATACCATTAATAATTATTACACTGCTGTCTTAATTGAGGAAGAGGCACTGTTCTAATCTAATCTAGCAACTGTGAACTGCTCTCTAATGAAAGGCACTTGACTAATGTTGTTAGTGATGTGTATAAGTACTGTAATTACATTTCAATTCTGAAAGGAAGGTAAAAAAATTCTAGTGCTAAAAGAAAAACTATTCAACTACTGGTTATTTCTAATGGAAAGGTATGCTCATGCAAAAGCATCTTATCTTGATTATTTTGAAATGGCTAAACCTACAGAAATACATCTAATGAAGGCACTTGGTTCTCTGAAATAATTGCTTGCGCGAGGTATGTTAATGTACATATTCAGGTAGAAAAAAATATATATAAAGGGATTCTCAGAAGAATTCCATAGCTATGTATACAAAATAAATGTGAAGATAGGTAACGTCTAATAGACACAGTACTTCTGTTGTCAGCTGGCATGCAGTAAATATATCAATAACTGGGCCACAGGATATCCTGTATGCAAGACATAGCTCACCTATTAGCAGTCTGTAGAACTCATAGTAAAGTGATATGGCTCTCAGTCTGTCCATGTAGAACATTTTGATTAGGCACTGCTTTCTTATAGTAAGGTATTTTTTTGTGGGCATTTCAGTTTACTTGTCTGGACAAATTCACATTGAAGGGGGCATTATAGTCAATGACTGGCTAAATGGATGGCTAGGTAATAGTCAGGTCAACTCTTAGAGAGTGTATTGTTAATGTGGCAGCTACTAGGGATACAAATAAGTGTTTCAATACACACTAGAACTGCTGAGGAATTAATGAATTATGTGGTAGGTACTTTTGCTTTATTTGGCTCAAAATCTAGATTCAGATCAGAATTGATTACGACCATAAGAAACACAAATGAGTTGCAGCCTTCGTTAAATAAGACTAGAACATAGAGACAAAACAGAGAAAGAACTAGAGAGTGGGAAGGAAATGCCGTCCCAAAAATGAAGACAGGTACTGTAGTACATATTCCATATGTTATCGCACTTGGTAAGAACAGAGATACAAATGTTATTAATGTCAACCAAAGGAGTTGCCTTTCAAAAAAGGGAAACAATATAACAGATTAAACTTCTACTGTGTCAAATGTTTTGGAAGAGAGTAACTACTTACTTAAATCAATGATTAGAAGAATGAAGAGCCTATATTTGAGTGGAATGGCCAAGTAATCAATACTTGAGGCAAAATAACATAGTTAGTTTGTAGTCGCACTTGCTTGGATAAATGATGAAAAAAAAGGGAAAAGAAATGGAAAAGAATAAAATAAATAAAATAATTTCTTTGGTCCGACATTACTTAGACTAATAATGCATGTTAGTAGTCTGATATTGGGTTAGAAAGATAGGGGTGGGAAAAAGAAGCAGTGCTCTTTCGTATGGGTTTAGTTTGGAAGTTTAGGTGGGAAAGTTAGTAATTATTATTGTCAAGTGAGGGTACAGAAATTTTAATGGTATTGAAAAATGAGCAAACATAGAAAAATAAAAACTGTGCATATAAGTTAGAGCCACTGTCAGAGAAACAGCAACAGACTGGTACACAGTAATCACATTCTGTTTATGGTGTTCACAGGCATCTTTGTTTTTTCCTTAATCTAAATGGCAATACTTATAAGATGCTAACTAAATTCCTGCCATGTCAAATGTTAAGTGAATCGCAAAAAAGGGAGGAAAAAAAAAAGAGAAAACACATAAGAGGTAAGAGGCTTTACATGATTACTAAATCATAAACATTTCAGAAAGAATTGAAGACACTTTGGGAAGTTAAACTATATGTAGCAAAAGGTATAGTGAGGGACCAGCTGGCCTGTCCTATGATACATTCTAAATAGACAATGTAATCCATGGTTTGATAGCTGTGGAAGGGAAAGGTGGAAGACCTTAAACTATTAAATGGTCAAGACAGTCAGTTATCTCTCTTTCTCAATCTTCTAGAATTTTCTAGAATATTATTTATGAAGTGATTTCAATCAGTTTTATCCATTCTGACTTGTATTTCAAGATATAAAAATATTTTGTTAATCATAAGTAACCACAGAATCAACTGCTATTAAATATAAGGTATTAGTTAGCCTTTAAGTTGACTGGGTTGCATACTTATATATACAATAAACCTGAATATGTTATTTACTAAAGAATAAGTCATGAATTATTCTCAACTGAAAAATGGATATTACTAAAAAAAAAAAACAGAAAACAAAGAAGAATGTATTGCTATTGCTATCATAAATTTGAGGTTATTATTACTTGGACATTTAATTATAACCAGATGATGGAGCAGAAATGTCCACACAAACAGTAAACTAATCTATGTATCCTAAGTGAAATGTTTTGAATTTGAACATATGCATTTATTTATGTATATGAACTTTACAATTATACTAAATGAGTTTTAAATTGGTAATTTAAAAGATATCTATTCATTAATAAGTGAATATTTAAGCTAAAGGTTTATGCTCTGTACTCATATTGTAAGATGTTAATAGAGCAAAGTATAAACAAAACATTAAATCATTACTTTTATTGTTTCTACCATAAGAAATGAATGACTCATTCCTATGTGATTGTTAACATATTTAGCATGACTAAAATCTCTATTGCAAATGAAAATAAGCATAAATGTGTTCAGAATTTTAATTTGTGACGTGATATATTAACTGTATAACTGAATTAGAAGATATAAAGGAATAATACATTAGAAAATTTAAGATGAAACTCACTTTCAATAACAATTTATTAATTTCATTGAACACTCTCATCTGTTCAAATAGTAACTTATCTTTCTTTAAACAAATTTATTGTATTATTTATTGTATTATAATTTTTTTTTCTAAAAATCTGGCTTATACTGTTTTTAAATTGGCAAAATATGCAAGTACTATGATAGATAAAAGGCTTTGTTAGTCTAAAGCACATTTGTAATAAAGAAACATACTTGAAGTTTGAAGGAAATAGGAACAAATATGATTAAAACACTAATTTTAACACTTTGTTTTTACTGAGTAAAACTTGCTATAGATATTAAAACACTCACTGATTACTTCATACCTATAAACATACAAGCTACAAATCTTCCCACATGCTTATTACTATGAAATACTTCTATTGTTACCAACTCTTAAATTCATATAAAATAGAAATTATTAGAATCTTATATTGGCTTTGAATATTTCATCCCCGTACTATCATTATTAAAAAAGTAATACTAATCCAAATATCACTTTAACTCTAAGTAAAAGATTAATTACTTTGATGAGCTGATTTTTTTAAAGAATATAGTTTCAGTGTTTGAAATGCTCTTTCACTAAATTTAAATATTTTAGATAGCTTCAGGATTTCAATAAATGGAGCTCAACCTTGCATATCTTTTTCCATGCTGTTGGCAAACTTGAGGGATAATCTGATTGAACTCACTAGTTCACTCAGCTTAGGAGTGCTAATCACTCCATGTTTGTGGAATAGTTTAGTAAAATTATTTATTCAAATAAAATGCATTGTTACTTCATTATTCATTCTCTACTTTTTTATTTGGCCCAAATTTAAATATTTGTTAAATTATCAAAGAAAGACGTTTGTTCAATTTGTAATACTCTTTAATAAAAGTATATTTTCACAAATCTTCAACAATGAAAGAACTTTAACAATGTCTCTTTCCAAACTTATAGTATAATTATCTATAAAAATGACGGACATAACATTGCTTTCTTCAAATATTAATGGTTTAAATAGTCCAATGAAAAGATCAAATTTACTACGATATCTAAAATTACAAAACACACAAGTTATATTCCAACAAGAGTCTCATTTTAAAACTGATGATAATTTTACTTGGATACCTAATAACTACTTAATTCTATCTCATTCTTCATATAAAAACTAGAGGAGTCTTAATTCTTTGGAGAAAAAGTGTGGCTAATCCTCAGATTATTCACAACTATGAAGATAAAGAGGGGCTATTATCAATTGTAATAATATTTCAGAATAGAAGTTGGACACTGGTAAACGTATATTGGATTCCTAGAATAGGAATATCCACAGTTAAAAAGCAAGTAGAACTAATTAATAAGGTAAATAAGGGTATATTAATAATAGGAGGAGACTTTAACTGTATTCTAGATAACTCAGAGATAACTAATAAAAGAAATCTTTGTCTCACTTCCACAAGAAAATATCTCAAGAAATGGACAGAAAACTTAAAATTAATTGATACATTTAATTTTAAAGAATCTAACTCATTATTGTACTCGCATCGTGATTACAGATTCAACACTCAAACAAGAATAGATAAAATATTTATATCTCCAGATTTAAATAGGAAAATAATAAAATTTTCTATTATTCCATGTCCTCTCTCCAATCATAACTCTCTAATCCTTAAATTTCAAATAGATTTTAAAAGACTAAATTTCACTTCAAGAATACCAGCTTACATTACTAAATTAAAACAATTTAAGCCATGGTTAGACTCAGAAATTCAATATTTTTTAGAAACAAATTGCACTGATGATACAAATAATATAATATTATGGGATACTTTAAAGGCCTTTTTGTATGGTAAAATTATACCCTGGTTCAAAAACAAAACAAAAGAATGGGAATCAGAATTGCACAACATTCAAAAACAAATAACAGAAATTAATACAAACACCTCTGATGCAAGAAGTCCTCGGGCAAAAAAAAAAAGAAATTGAGGAATTAAATAAAAAATACAATGAAATCCTAACTCATAAGATAAATTGGGCACTGGAAAAATTAAAATTTAGTTCACACTCAGTATCTCCAAAACACACAACTTAGCAATGAGAATAAAAAGGCAAAATATGGAAAATAATATTACAAATATTGTCCATGAAGGGAAAGGTAATAAAAACGTGTCAGACATAACTGATATTTTAGAAGCTTTTAAAGTTCATTATGCTAACCATTAGGGAAATAATAAAAATAAATCTAATTTTGTAGGATTAAAAAGAAACACTACCATAATAAATAAAATATCTGAAAAATTAAAAATCAATACTGAAAAACAAATCTCTCTCAAAGAAATAAATGGCATAATTAGAGTAAAAATAACAAATCACCAGGAATAGATGGTATAATAATGGAATTATATAAGATATTTCCAAATTCAGCAATTTCTTGGCTTCATAGGACTCTAAACGAAGTACAAGTTCAAAGCAAAATTCCACCATCCTGGAGGTATTCATTAATTACTCCAATAAAAAAGAGAACAAGGAATCTTCCCTCTAGTTCATATAGACCAATTTCCTTACTCAATAATGATTACAAAATATTTATGACTATATTAGTTAATAGAATTAAAAAAATCCTTGACTCGAGTCATAAATGAAAACCAAACAGGTTTTATTTATGGTAGGCATATTTATGACAATATACAAAGAATTCTAACCATTATTGACATATTGAATAGGGATAATCTAGAAGCTTTCATAATTACATTAGATATAGAAAAAGCCTTTGATTCAATGAATTGGGATTATTTAAAATCTTAGAACTTTTTGAGTTTCCTTTAAATTATATTAATTTGATAAAGAATATATACAAAGATAATTTGGCTGATGTAAAGTTGGGTCCGTTCACATCAGAAGCCTTCAAAATAATTAAGGGTACTAAACAAGGTTGCCCTATGTCTCCCATCCTATTTACCTTATCAATAGAACTATTTGCAATAACAATACGTAGAGATTCAAAAATTAAAGGATTAAATATTTATAATCAATTTAATTCTAAGATTATGTTGTTTGCTGATGATATATTACTCACTTTATTTCCAAATGAAGAATCCATACAGGAGTTAGAAATACAAGTGAAATTTTTTTCTTAATTCTGGTCTTTGTTTTAATTAATCCAAATCAAAGCATATCCTACTAAACAGAAAGGGAGTCTTTCACCTGAGAGAATGTCATATACTTGGAGAAAGAGTCTCTTCTTTAGATTATTTAGGAATTATCATATCTGATAAAATAAATACTACTCTGATTGTAAATTATAATAAAAGTTTAAGCACAACATGAACACATATGGAAAATTGGAATAAATTAAATTTAAATTTTGATGATAGATTACAGTTAATAAAAATGATATTACTTCCAAAAATAAATTATATAGCACAAGCTATACCCATAATTCCAAATAAATTCTAAAAGAAATCATAAAATTCTTTTAAATGTTCTATGGTATCCAAAAAAGAACAACATTGCTTTTTCTCATCGTGTTAGGTCATGGGAATTAGGATAAATTAACTTATCAGATATAGAGACATACATCAAAGCCTCTATCTTTAAATTAGTTTTGAATTGGATAAACCCAAACTTCTCTTCTGCCTGGAAAATTTTGCATATGGTTATTTTCTTAAATGAAAACAAATAAAAAATATATCTTTGAATGTTGTGTCTTTCGGGGTCGTCACAGCGGAACTCCAGTCTGCTAATGTTTGGTAGTGGATTTTTACGTGCCGAGTTACCAGCCCTGATGCACAACCTTCAATGAAGGCATGGCCATTCACGCATGCCTCCACACAGAAGACGCTCTAGCTGAGAATCGAACGCGACAACGTCTTGCTGTGAGGCGACAACGATACCGCAGCATGACTACCGCGGGGAATAATCACAAGAATATATTTTGGTACATATGTATTAATTTTCAAAATAATACTTCAAAACCCGCCAATCTAACATACTTAAATTATATCTATAATTTATTTAGAACTTTCATAAACTCCAATGTTGACAGAAAACTATGGTTTGAATTATTAATTCCATTTAATATCTCAAAAAATTATAAATAAAATTCATGATAGCACACTTATTAATTGGGAATCTAAAAACTTTATATGCTGGATCCAATGTATAAACAACCTCAAAGTACTAAGTAGTCATCAAGTCATAAAAGAATTTGATATAACAAATGTAGATTGGATAAATCTCCAAAAAATTTTACTTTATTCTAAAAATCTATGCAGAGTTATTAATGATTCACCCTTTAAATCTAAACCAAAATTCATAAACTATGTATATGAATCGATCTATAACAATCATAACTGGTCAAATTCTATTTCTAAATTATATAAAATTCTAATAGTCTATAATATTAAAACTGATCAAAACATTTGGAATTTTATAACTAAATGTTTATCAACAAATCTTTCAAATGATTATAAAAATAACTTATTATATTCCATCAAACTAACTTCTAATGTTCAAACTTGGAGAATTTTTACTTGGAATTTTTTTCATAGAGCCTTTTACACTCCTTGCAAAATAGCTAAATTCAATTTTACACAAAATGTAATTTGTTGGAGATGGTCTTTAAGATGTGAAGCAGATTGGTTACATATTTTTTATGACTGCATTAAAAAATATTGGGATGAAATTGGTAAATTTCTCCAAGCCATTTTTACTGATTCATTTGTCTTGACAAAATCTCTAATTTTCCTGAATGTTGATGAAACAGTAATAATGAATAAAAAAGATCAATATCTTTTATGGACTAGTTTGGCTGTAGCCAGAAAGTGTATCACAAGGAAATGGAAATCCACTACCTTTCCATGCTTTGAAGACTTTTTTTCTTACTAAAACAGATTGGGCAAAAGGAGATAAAAGTCAAGGAAGAAATAATTTTTCCCAGAAGTTGGACAGATAACCCTTGGAACAAAATACTTTCACTTATTGAAATGACACAAACGGATACAGTCTCCATCATATGAGAACAACGAGACATAGAAATTTGTTGATTTGTGAAAAAAAAATTCTCTATTGAATGTCCTTTTTTCTTTTTCTCATTAGGCCACTTGTAAATATTGTAAATAATGTTATTGTTCTATTCATTATTATTGAATTGTAATCTAAATTTACTGTTTTTCTTCATAAACAAAATAAAAATGATTTGAGTAAAAAAAAGTTTTCTTTATCTTGTGTAACACTGCTTAATCTGTTTGTCCAGTTTGTTTATTTCAGTTTTCAAAGTTGTAGTTCAACCTCTCTTCCATTTCTTATATATTTTTGGTTCTAACCTTAATCAGATATCTTGTTCTTATAGAACTATACCCCCCTGGTGCTGCATGCCTAGATCCTGATATTAAACATTTTTTTGACTTTTTTCACTCAAACAATTTCTCTTTCAAAACATTCCATGTTCCAACTGCAGTTTTTCCACTGAACACCTCACTCCAGTTAGTTTTATATTGTAACTGTTTTGCTTCCCTATAATCTGTAATTAACCTTCTATGCATTGGCTTAGATTTCAGTTTGGCAGAATTATCTAGCAACAAATTAACCTTAATAACCCCATGATCACTGCACATCAATGGTGGTAAAACTTGACTTGATGTTACAGTAACTTCTATGGGAACAAAAACAATGTCTAGTATATTCTGGTAGTTGTTTTTTTTACAATCTCAAGCAATCATTCCTGAATATTCTCTGTAAATAATTTCTTTACCAACCTTGATGAATCAATATTATTCCAGTCTGTTTCTAATAAATTTAAGTCCCCAGCTAATATTATTCTTCCCTCCTGTGTTTCATGTAAGAAATGTATGAATTCCTCTAGGTCATCTGAACTTGACTTTGGTGGTCTATACACTCCGACAATTGTTATGTGTTCCAGGGTTGTCTTTATTGCCACAGTTACACAGTCTATAGTATCGGTGTTATCATTGAACATGTAATAATTACAGGTCTCATAGCTATCTTTAATCCCTATCATAACACCTCCACCTGATTTTTTGTTAGAATGTCTGTTAAAGTAAAAACATTTATACCCCTGACAGAATTGGTTTCCAGTCATTGTTCTTTAACCATGTTTCTCAAACAATAACAACATCAATATTGTGGGAACGTAGCAAATTTTCCAATAAACTAACTTTGTTATTAATGCTCCTAGCATTAAAAGCCATCAAAGATGCATCAGATATCTGTGAACTGTTAAATTTTCGACCTGGCAAAGATCCTGGCTAGTGTTTGTCAAATATAGCAAAATATCTGCTGCAAGAATTCTCTTCCCTGATCTTGACCAATGCACACCATCCTGTCTGAACACATGTGCCCAGCACAAGGTGTATGTCTTTGGAATGTGGGAGGAAACAGGAGTACCCAGAGGAAAACCATGCATATGCAAGGAGGACATGCAGACTCCACACAGAAGGCACCCCAGCTGAGAATTAAACTGGAGAACCTCTTGCTGTGAGCTGATAGCATTAACCACTGCACCACCCTATAGACATTTAAATAAATCTCCTCCATGACTACTTACTCAAAGTCCTTGAAGGCAGATACTTTTTCATTCTCATGGATAGGGATGTTCCTGTTTGCCTTTCCACCCTTTCCTATGATAAATGAGGTTCTAATAAAGGCTCAGAAGAACTCTCCAGAGATGATGCAGGTTACTCCCTTTTAACACAGGCAATAGTGGTTCTCCCTTCTTTTCAAAATGGCCAAAAAAAAATCATCACAGGCTTCCTCACAGAGCAGATTTACTCACACAACATAAATGTTTCTTGATCGATCCCAGCATTCAATTTCTTTAACTCACTGCTTAGATGATTGAATTTTGATACTTTTTACGTACCTGTTTTCTGAAGATATGCAGTAGATATTAAAGGAGGCTAAGAAATTTTCTAGAAAATCATATTTGGCTGAGTGGAAAAGATTTTCTACCTGGTGCTGAAGCAAGGCTTAGATGCCTCTGATTCTACAGTATTTGTATGAAATATTATCTTTGGGACTTTCTTGGTCTTCTATTAAGATTCACCTCTCAGCCAACACTGCTTGTTCTGCCCGAGGATCCCCTTTCTACCCTGCCTCGGGTGAAACATTTTTGAAAGGGACTTTACATGATTGCCTATCTAGAAGACAGGTGTCTCTTTCTTGGGATCTTAATTTTGTACTGTAGAAATTTACATTTTTTCAACCTACTCATAAGGCTTGTTTGAACTTCCTATATTGGAAAACAGTATTATTCATTGCATTGACTTCTTCAAGAAGATTATCTGAGTTACAAGCTCTTATGTTGTCTTAACCCTATCTCATCTTTTACAAATGAAAAACTGTAGACTTAATCTTCTGAAGATACCTAACTGGGTAAATGTAACCCAGCACACTGAGCATGATGACCAAACAAATGGCTCATCAAGGGACAACATCCAACATGATCTACAGGCAACTTTCTCCTCCTTGAGAAACAACTAAAAAGACTGAAATGACTGTACTGGGAAGAAATTTACCTAAAGAACAGTATTGAAAAAGACATGATTCCTAGGGGACTACAGCTGTTCAAAAACCCTTGTAGAACAATGTGGAGGAGGACATAATCAGATGGTGGGACCCACTTTTAATGGATGCCAGTCTCAAGCTGATTGGGATCCTCCCTTAGGCATAACAAACCCAGCAGGATGCAACTGTCAGCAACATTCTAAACTTGAATATATGCAAGAAAAACTATCCACTTCTGGATTTTTAGATCTTGAAAACAGAATCGCTGACTTTAAAAACAAAGATAAGGAGAAGACACTGTAGAAAATAAACAGGGACCTAAGGGACAAGGAGGAACCACAAAATCATCATTCTTCAACTGGGGGAAGGAGATGCCCACCTAGACACAAAAGTGGGAAACATTTTGGTAGGCACTGGAAACATGACAAACATAACTACCTCTCCAAGCGTGATGTTGGAACACAAGTGAACCTGACCACACATTGCTGACCAAAAAGATGTGGAAGAAGACAGGTTTTTCACTAGGGTGTCCAGGAACCTGGCCATGACCTGGGTGCACCAACCACCAACACAAGGCAACAGGACATGAGGAGAACACCACAGAAGGAAACACCCACCATCCAGAACCACCAGACCCCAACAGGGAGGCATATAATGGAGAAGACCTTCATCCTGACTCAGACGCCTTCACAGGGGCATCAACAACAGAGGAACAGGTCCTAAAAAGGAGCCAGAGATGTGAGGGATTTGGAAAGATTGGTACAGCAGAAGATACCCACCAGAACCAACAACAAAAAAGGACTAAGATCTAGAACCACTCGACAAAACCACTGACTCAGCTGGAGCAAGAATCTTAGGTAGGGGTCTGACTTTTATACCTTTTAACAGAAATAACCTGGTGGAAACAGTGATAGATGTTAAACTGTATGTCGGGGAATTGAATGTCAAAGTATTTTTCAATGATAAAGATAAGGATAGAAGTAATACTGACAGAATTGTCAATGGTATAAAATAGAAAAAGCCCAGCAACTTTTCCACACCCTGTGCATCCCACCCTGAGTGCATATCAGAGCAAATATGAGGATGATATCTGAAGAGCCCTTGGTTAACTACCTAAGAAGAAGCTATACAACATTAGCAAAAAGGGAATGGATGCTCTAAAAAATCTGAGCAGAGATAAGGCTCGCTGGATCATGAAGGCAGATAAGGGGGCATCTTACTCACAGATACAGCTGCTTGCAAGATTGACGCCATGCTTCACAATAAGGGGTTTTACAGTAAGTGTGATTTTTAACAATGTGAATGTTACTTATAATAATTTAAGAGAGCATCTAAGAATGTTGCATGAGGATGATTTACTAGATGCCAAGCTATTAACTTTTTGTTCACCCCCCACCCAAGAATACGATTTCTATAAGAATATCTCTGACCCTTCCAACAGACCATTAGTGGCAAGTGGCGGTTCCATAACTGAGACAATATCCATCTGCCTTGATGCCCAGATAAAAATCAATGACAGAGGCCAACAAATCATTTATTTTTGTTAGACACTCTGGATTTCATTGGTAAAATTAGAGATACTCCAGTTAGTAATTCCACTATCCTACTCAAATTAGATGTGGAAGCACTCTATACAGTGCTTCCACACAGCTACTGTATTCACGCTGCAACAGAGGCATATGAAAAAGACAGGAATGCGTTACCTGGAGGGACAGATGTTCTAGGAATGTTATTGGACCTAACCCTTACATGTTCAACAAGTTTTATAAGCAGACTACTAGAATAGCTTTGGGGGCAGCCATGGCCCCAAGCCTGGCCAATGTGACTCTGGTAAAATGGGAGGAGGAGGAGGCAGTGTACCAAAGCCCATATTTTCCTTCAATGAAATGCTATCTCTGGTTTCATTGATGACATATTTATCATCTGGGAGGGGGACAAAGCCACACGTAATGACTTTTACAACCATATCAGTAATTCCACTAGCTTCCT
The DNA here is from genome assembly GCF_019279795.1 of Protopterus annectens. Classification (NCBI taxonomy): domain Eukaryota; kingdom Metazoa; phylum Chordata; order Ceratodontiformes; family Protopteridae; genus Protopterus; species Protopterus annectens. The sequence continues at coordinate 1,704,443,247 of NC_056744.1, forward strand.
GAGATTCACAACCTGTCACAGCAAGACTTTGGTCAACATTTTTGACATGACCATATCCAAGGACACTGAAAACAAATGCTTCTCCAACAACATGTTCAGAAAACCAACCAGGGTTAATATGCTGCTGGACAATAAAAGCATGCATCCCCAGATTACAAAGAGAAATGTTATAAAATCTCAGGGGATGAGAATTCCACTTGTCTTCAAAGATGTTATAGATTTCATTGCAAATCTAATCAGCCTACGCCAAGACTTCCTGGCTAGGGGATACAGCAATGGGTTACTAAATTCCATCCTCAACCCCATCAGAACTTTAAAAGAGGCAGATGACTCCATTTTGAGGGACCCCCCCCAGGAGTCTCCTATGCATGAACAGAAACCAACACAAGGATCAACAGGAGGACAAAAGAAAAAGAAGTATGGCACTTACTTTTACAGTAGATTATAAAACAATCAGAAAGATCATGACTGACAACTTGGTAATGATTACAGACAAATTTTTGGAAAAACTTCTTGGACCTCATCCTTGTTTTGTATTTAAGAGAGCAAGGAATATTAGGGACTGGGTAGAGTGCAACTTCAGATCAGAGGAAGACAACAGAGGAATTTACCCGTGCATTTCCCCCCCTTTTTGCACATACTACAAATACATGAGCAACAAGGACTACTAGTTTTTTTCCAGTACTCAAGAAAAAAATCAACAGCGCTTGTTCTAGTAATTGCAACAATGCTTTTGTGATATACTGTGCACAATGTAATGGCTGCAGTTGTTTTTACATAGGGAAAACTGTGAACAAGTTCAAAGTCTGGGTAGCACACCACCTGCCTGACATCAGACTCCACCTCCTCAGAAACCAACTAGCAAAGCATCTGCCATGATTTTCCAGAACATGAAGGTTTCTACTTCTACATCATGGACAAGCTCACTTTGGGTACACTTGAAGGAAACAAAAATGCAGTCCTTTAAAAATGTAGTTGAGCTGGCAGATCAGGCTGGATGCCCACCACCACCCCAGTCTAAACACAATCATTTCCATTAAAAGTGGGCTTGCATTCAGGAAACTAAACCATAAATCATACAGCTAAAATGCCTAACGTAGGATTTGGATATAAACTGTTAATTAACCCCAATTGCTGCTATTAACATGAAAATGTCAGTCAAGTAATTACATTTGTAAATCACTGCATCTACATTGCATTATATTTTGTGTGTGTGTGTGATCTCCAGATGTGTACAACTCTAAAAAGTAACTGACATGGATTTGAAAGTTTTTTTTTTTTTTTTTTTTTACCTCATGATGCATGCAAACTTAAAGGGGCTCTGCCCCATTTCTAAAATGAGTTCATTAACTCGGACCAAAATGTAAATGTTGCCACCCACTTGTAATATCACCGTCCGGTCCAACTCACTTTACCTTGCATACCATTTCCCATTCCTGTTTTTGTTTCCATTCTGTACATTAATTCAGGCATTGTTCTAGTTCCTACTGATTTTTAGTAAGAATTATTATTTTTTTTTTTAAGTCCCTGGCTTTTCTTATTAGCACTATAGCTTGCTACAGTTAAAAACAGATCATTTCATCTTTTTGTAAGCATTTCTGTTCATGAAAGAAGTGCTTTTTAGTGCTTATTGTATCAAATGTCTCAAAATATAATCATAGCAAGCCTTTGTTAGAAATGAAAAAAATATGCTGCTACAGTTATAAACAGATAATTTCCTTCTTTTTTATTTGTGGTCACGTAAAAAGTGCCAACACACTGAAACGCTTACTGTTTCCTATGAAGTAGAATGGAACTCTAGCATAGCAACCCCTGTGTCAGAAATGTATATTCGGCTTGCTACAGCTGCAAATGGATCATTTCTGTTTTGCTTTTTTTTAATCCATTTATGGTTATGTATTGACATGCATTTTTTATGAAGGGTGTGTAGCCTGAAACTCATATCTTTGTCATTATTTAGCCCTTCAGTACTGGTTCGTTTGAGAGAAAACCAATCATTTTACCGGCTTACTAAAGTTCTAAACAGATCATTTCCATTTTTTCTTTTACTATTTGCATTCATGTAAGAAGTGCTAAAGTGCTTACTGTATCCAGTGTGTCAGAGAAGAGCTGTACCAAGCCCATTATAAGAAATGTAAAACGGGCTTGCTACAGTTACAAACAGATCTTTTCTGGGTTTTTTTTTTTTTTTTTTTTTAATCCATTTCTGGTGTTTATATATGTGTGTATGTGTGTGTGTGTGTGTGTGTATATATTTATATGTATGTGTGTGAATATGTATGTGTGTGTGTATATGTAGATATAGATGTGTGTGTGTATGTATGTATATATGTAGATATGTATGTGTGTGTGTTTGTATGCATATATGTAGATATGTATGTGTGTGTGTATGTATATATGTAGATATGTATGTGTGTGTGTGTATGTATATATGTAGATATGAATGTGTGTGTGTGTATGTATATATGTAGATATGAATGTGTGTGTGTGTGTGTGTGTGTGTGTGTGTATATATATATATATATATATATATATATATATGTATATATATATATTTGTGTGTGTGCACCAATACATATATGTTTGTGAATATATCTGTGTGTTTGTGTACATGCATATGTGCCTGTGTATTTATATGTGGGTGTGTATATACGTCTGTGTGTTTTATATATATATATATATATATATATATATATATATATATATATATATTTTATATATATATATATATATATATATATATATATATATATATATATATATATATATATATATATATATATATGCCTATGTAGATGTGCGTGTGTGTGTATGTTTGTGTGTTTCTGTACATGTGTTCTTTCGGTTTAATTTCTCTGACTTTTGGGTTTCTAATATTTTGCAACTAGACCCCATTCCTAAGTCAGAGTATGATTAAAGTTCATGAAATTAGTATTGTTTCAGTCTCTGATGTTAGCCAGTAGTGCAGTTCGCAGCACCTGCAATGTGCCAAGTATTCACTCTTTCTGCAATTCATGCAAAGTTACATCTATCGTTAAGATATCCAAGTATGATTCTAAATTCTTTTTTACATTTATATTTTTTATAAGACCCATTGCTCTTAGTATTATTGGAGCTACCGGATGTCCTTATTTCTGTGTGTAAATTGTGGTATTTTATTACTTTGTATCTCTCTGTATAAAAGACATACCTCTCAACTGTCCAAATTGTCACAGAATGTCCAGATTTTTGCCTCATAATTTTTGTCTGTTCATCATAAAATTTGTGTATTTTTTTGGGGGGGGGACAAAATAATTAAGGATAGAATTCTCTAAATATCCTTCAGTAAATGTATAATAACACACAACCTTTTATTCCCAACTTTCTAAGTTTATAAGAGTAATATTTAAAATGTGTCCCTATTTTTGGGGCATTGTACCCCCTTTATTTTTGGCTTTGTCCAGATTTTTTGTGCTAACTTGATAGCAATGATGAAAGACGCTGTAGTTACTGGGTGTAGAAATTTCAGTGGTGAACACTATTGTTGTCTTCTTTTCATGGACTACTAAATCTGGCTTTCTTGCATCTGTTTTTGTACTGTTGGTAATGGGTGATCCCATATTGTATACACTTCATCGTTTTTATAGTGCTTTGTGGCTTCTGTTTCCAATCCCTCTCAGCTACTTCATAATTTTAATGTCTGTACAATCCCCAGTGCAACAGTCTTGCCAAATTATTATGCCTTTCATTATACAGACTTTCTGCCATTAGTGTATCACACCCAGCAAAAAGATGTGCAACTGTTTCCACTTCTGATTTACCGTAACTGCATTTGTCTGTTTCTCCCATATGTTCAATGAATTTTTTAAACCAACATATAGTTAGTCCAATATCTTTGGGCCCCCCTAATATTAACCTTTCATCTTTTGGTTTAAATTCAACTCTCCTTAACCATTACTGGGTTTGGTCCTGATCGACATAAGGTTGTTACAAGAGTTTTCTGTACTTGCAAGTATATTTATGCATGTTCTATATTTCTTGCCTTCTCATCTGATCCTTCACCTTTTATTCTTTCTTTTCTATTTTGGCAAGTTCAGTATCTGCCTGATTTTTATCTACTTCTGGTTTGATTTCTATTCCTGCTTAACACAGATATGCTTCTGCTAGACTTGCGTAGGGAAGTTGTCTTAGACTTATTATCCTCATGTTTCAAAACTTTCACTGTGTTTGGGTCTTGTGAGGTCAGCAGATATGTATACAGTCCTTTGATATGCAGATCTATACATGTAATCAATTTTGAGGAAGCCCATACCTCCTTCAGAATATAGAATATATAATCTTGGTATACACTGATTTTTATAAATCATTTCATGATCATGAAACATTTTTATTGTTTTCCTGTTCAACTGATCCCAGTACCTTTTGGCGCTAGTTGATCACTCCAAAACTGCAAGTTAGGACAGAACGAGTAAGTTTGTTTATAGCCTGGACTTTGTTCCTAGATGTCAGCACTGTTTTCAGGATTAACTTAAGTCTTCTAAAATATTTCTTACTAAGTTTTATTCACATTTGTGCATGTTTTATTGTTGACTATCTGTTCCCAAATATGTATACTCTCTTTTTTGCTCAAGTTCTTTTATATCACATTCTTGTCCCACACTGATATTTTCTTGGTGTTGCAGCTTTCTTGCCTTAAAGGTTGCTTTTGCACATTTATCAAAAACAAATGACATATCATCTGATAAAGTTTTGACCACTTGTAGTTGTGCTTTCAGTTCCTCATCTAATGAACTATAGAGTATTCAAGCATCCCTCAAAAAGAAGAAGAGAATTCTTTACACTTTGTTGTTTCCAAGTAGTCAAATTCTAGCTATGACCTAATTTGTTAAGCAAAAAGCTTAATGGATTAAGGGGAAGACTAAAGAGCAGCAGTGACAATAACTCACCCCGGAATATCCCCCTTTGAATTTTTATCCCTTGAATAGTAATTGTCTATTATTTATTTATTTATTTAATCAATCAGTCACTTAAGTGCATTTTTTCCAGTGAAAATAAGGTAATAACCTAGGAATGAGTGACAATCTGTTAAATTATAGCAATAATGCAAGTATTTATTATTGCTGTGTTTGTCATCTGTGCCAATAGAATTTTATGTTATCATCGTCATGTTAAATGTAGTCTATGTATTGTATGCACATTGAGTCTGAAGAAGTGTAATTTCGCTTGATTCACACTTGTGTGAATCAAAGTGACAATAAAGTTTACTTTGACTTTTGATTTTGATCATGGCTTAAATTTGAAGTGGTTTGCCACTGTTTCATGGTCGCTGTAATGTAAATGATTAGTGCAGGGTGTATCTCATACATTTGTAAACCCTGTTGTCCATGAATGTGTGATGCTGGCAAATTTTTTTTTTTCGTGGTCTCCCCATACCAAACTTAGCTTCTTCCTCTTTTTACAGTTCTCCATTATGACTTTAACAACAAATTATCCTTTGTTCTGTATTATTTTCTTTTGTTATCCTTTTGTTCTAGTGCCATGATTGAGTTTTCTTTCAAAATGACTATAAATCCTATCGGCATCAGTTCCAGTGTATAATTTATACTTTGTCAAAAGGTAAGTCACCAGCGTGTAGTTTTTAGGATAGCTTGCAGGTTTGCACATAAGTAGGAGTATTGTTTTTCTTGTTGTTAGCCAGGTCGGTATCTTTTTGGGGTGTGCATATGCATTTATTTATTTATTTACATTTGTTTACTGGGATATTCTGATTGGACACAGGTCCTTTTTTCAGTGGAGACCCAGGGAGTAAAGCTCTTACTCAAGGCTAAATCTTCATGTAAATATGTTAATACTTGTAGCCAGAAGTTAGGTACTGCATCTTGGCTTGGGGTTTTCCAGTTAGAAGCTTTTCTTCATTTTGTTTCAATTTCTGTGGCTGTTGCTTCATCCCAGTTCATATCTTGTATATTTGAATGTATTCTTTCTTTATTTTACTACTTTTATCCATTCAACATCTTCATAGATATTTCAACAAAATGTGCCTGTTTCTTCATTTTCTTTAAGGAGGGGTGCTACAGTTCCTTTTACGTTGTTTCCCAAAGCTCTATAAAACTTTTTTGGGAGTCATCAATAAATTGCTTATTTTGTACTTTTCCTTTATATTTATCTGCATATCTTCTAAGTTTTTTTCTGCCTGTGCTGATATCTTTAGTTTATTATTTGCAAAAGTGTACGATAGATCCTGATCTGTTTTGATACCATTCATTGCTTTTATCACATCTGTCTTTGAGTATTTTTGTTGATCTGTTCCCCCTTCTGTACTCTTCTGACAGTGGCACTTCTTGTCTTAATTGCTTTATAGTTTTCTGTATTTGATACTTCCATGATGGCATTTGATTTCTTTCCTTCCTTTCCCTTACTACCCCGTGTCTTGGTCATTCCTTTCCCTTACTACCCCATGTCTTGGCCATTCCTTTCCCTTACTACCCTGTGTCTTGGTCATTCCTTTCCCTTACTACCCCGTGTCTTGGTCATTCCTTTCCCTTACTACCCCGTGTCTTGGTCATTCCTTTCCCTTACTACCCTGTGTCTTGGTCATTCCTTTCCCTTACTACCCCGTGTCTTGGTCATTCCTTTCCCTTACTACCCCGTGTCTTGGTCATTCCTTTCCCTTACTACCCCATGTCTTGGTCATTCCTTTCCCTTACTACCCTGTGTCTTGGTCATTCCTTTCCCTTACTACCCCATGTCTTGGTCATTCCTTTCCCTTACTACCCTGTGTCTTGGTCATTCCTTTCCCTTACTACCCTGTGTCTTGGTCATTCCTTTCCCTTACTACCCTGTGTCTTGGTCATTCCTTTCCCTTACTACCCCATGTCTTGGTCATTCCTTTCCCTTACTACCCTGTGTCTTGGTCCTTCCTTTCCCTTACTACCCTGTGTCTTGGTCCTTCCTTTCCCTTACTACCCTGTGTCTTGGTCATTCCTTTCCCTTACTACCCCATGTCTTGGTCATTCCTTTCCCTTACTACCCTGTGTCTTGGTCATTCCTTTCCCTTACTACCCTGTGTCTTGGTCCTTCCTTTCTCTTACTACCCTGTGTCTTGGTCATTCCTTTCCCTTACTACCCCATGTCTTGGTCATTCCTTTCCCTTACTACCCTGTGTCTTGGTCCTTCCTTTCCCTTACTACCCTGTGTCTTGGTCATTCCTTTCCCTTACTACCCCATGTCTTGGTCATTCCTTGACCTTACTACCCTGTGTCTTGGTCATTCCTTTCCCTTACTACCCCGTGTCTTGGTCATTCCTTTCCCTTACTACCCCGTGTCTTGGTCATTCCTTTCCCTTACTACCCTGTGTCTTGGTCATTCCTTTCCCTTACTACCCCGTGTCTTGGTCATTCCTTTCCCTTACTACCCCGTGTCTTGGTCATTCCTTTCCCTTACTACCCTGTGTCTTGGTCATTCCTTTCCCTTACTACCCGTGTCTTGGTCATTCCTTTCCTTACTACCCGTGTCTTGGTCATTCCTTTCCCTTACTACCCTGTGTCTTGGTCCTTCCTTTCCCTTACTACCCCGTGTCTTGGTCATTCCTTTCCCTTACTACCCTGTGTCTTGGTCATTCCTTTCCCTTCCTACCCTGTGTCTTGGTCATTCCTTTCCCTTACTACCCTGTGTCTTGGTCATTCCTTTCCCTTACTACCCTGTGTCCTGGTCATTCCTTTCCCTTACTACCCCGTGTCTTGGTCATTCCTTTCCCTTACTACCCTGTGTCTTGGTCATAGGACTTCATCTGTTAGTAATTTTGCTGCACAGTTACATATCATATTTACTTATATCACATGGATTTCTTTGAACAGTCCTGATTAGATTACTGCATTCATTTGTTTTATTAAACTTTTCTGTAGTCATTTTCTTTCATTTATCTTAATATGTCTGTCCATCTCTATTAAATCAAGCAACACTTCCTTTAGATCATTTTCTTCTAACCTGGGGGCACATTCTTTTTTCTCCATTCCCTGTGAGCATTCTACAGAAAGTTCCAGAACATCTTCCTTGTGCCATATTCTCTTCAGTTTCATCCTGTGTCATCCATTGCTTTTTTATATAGGACCTCACTGATCTATCACTCGACAACATTGACTATGTCAGCAATGCCACAGTTTCCTGTTCCTTCCCTTACTGTGAAACTCCAACTGAATTTTATACTGGTTTCCTGCTCATAGCTCCAAAGTATCTTCATATGGCAACTGATCATGGGATCATAGAAGTTTATTAGGATATTGACTCAGAGGTCATTTCAAGCCTCGCCATTTAATCCCAATGTAATACCATAGAAATACCAGTCAGTATCCAAGATTGCATTTAGTAATGACTGACCATGTCCAGGAGGGTTGTGAGGGCTATCCTTGGTAAGAATTTAAGGTGCCCCTTCTACATGTCCAGATTCCTCTTGAATGGTGTCATAGAGGTACTCTGTTTCACATGAATTGGTAGCCTGTTCCAAAGACGTGGCAGTCTTTGGGAGACAAATCTCTCCCTGCAGCATGTCCTATTTAAGTTGCAGGCCATATTTAGGTCCCAGGAACTGGTAGATCTAGTCAGGTTTGATTTATAGATGTGCAGCAATTTCATAATGGTTGGGTCTGAGATTGCTCTGTAAGCCAGGCACAACTCTCCACTAAGAAGCCTTTATGATACGGCGTATAGTGACAGGGACTTTAGTTGATTTGTGTAAGGTACGTGCTGAAGTCCCTTGATCTTGTTTGTTAGAAACTTCTGAGGTCTCTCCAGTTGCTGCAGATGCTATGTACAGTACATGTCGACCGGGGTGTTGAACTCAGTTTTAGGCTGGATTAGTGCAGAGTATAGATGGGTTGTAACCTCCTTTGCTGTCGAGGTGATGCCTTTGCTAATCAAGTGTGCTATGTAGGAAGCCTTCCTTACTACAGTAGACACATGGTGGTCAAAGTTAAAGTTGCAGTCAACTTGTGATCCCAGATCCCTTACTACTTCATGGGTACTTAGGGTACTGATGTTGATTTCATAGTGTGAAGGGATGTAGTTTTTGCCAAAGGGAATGATGATGCACTTATATGCATTCAGTTTGAAACCGTGGCTAAGACAACAGTCATTGGTCTTCTTAAAACCCTCCTGAAGTATACTAACATCATTTGGGGATTCAATAATTGCACCCAATTTGCAGTTATCCACAGACTTGGTCAGCCACAACCCCTTAGTTTTGGCCTGAACTTATGAAAAGAATATACCAAACAGTAGGGGACCTAGCATTGACCACTGTGGCACACTGCTGGTGACAGGTCTGCTGGTTGATGTGGAGTCACCTACTTTGATAGTGTGTCCGGTTTGTGAGCCAGATTGCAACCCATCTTACAACAAATGGGTTTGCATTCAGTTTGCTAAGTTTATCAGTAATGTCTGAGTATGGGATTGTGTCAAAAGCCTTTGCCACGTCGAGATATGCTTTGTGCACAAGTTTGTCCTTGTTAAGGGCCCTGGTCACATTTTTTAAGTAATCCATCAGATTTAACAGGCAGGATCTGCAATTGACAAAGCCAAATTGGGTTGAATTCAGGGTCTGGAGTTCATCTACATCTTTATTTATGAGGTCCATAATGATATGCCCCATGGACTTACAGATGAGGCTGGTCAGGCTTATGGGTCTGTAATTCTCTGGGTCAGTTGCTAGGCCACCTTTGTGAAATGGAATAACTGTTGCTGTTCTCCATTGTGCAGGAACAAAGGCTATGATTGAAATGGGGACATAATGGTGATGCGAGTTCTTGTTTTAGCCTGCTTGGAACACAGCCTGGAATGCTATCTGGTCCCACAGAGGCTGTGTTTTTTGCCTTGCACAGGGCTTTAATGACCTGCTCTTTAGATATGTAGGGTGGGGGAGAGTTGGAGGCAAAGTCTGTGATAAGTTTGGTGGGGATAAGGGAGTGGAATTTTCACCAAACTTATCCGCTAGCAGGTTTGCTATCTCCATGGGTCAGTGTGTGTAATACCATTAGTCACCAGTTCTGCACATGCTTTGGTTCTACCCTTTAGGCTGTGTATGTAGCTCTATCCCAAATACAGATGCTCAGATGTTTCCCTCTCCACTGGTTTCTCCTTAATTTTGGTATTCATTCTTCTATCCTGCTGTGATGTTATCAGAGTTAGTTTTTCTACACTAAATTCATTTTGCAGGTAACCAATAACCCCAGTTTCTATTTCTTTAACTTCTCCATTATTAATCCTCCTTTCTACTTTCCCTCTTTGTTTTCTTGTTTTTAGATTGTAAAAATGTTCCATATCTGGTTGCCTTTGCTCATATTTCTCTTCAAATGTCTTTGGTGCTGCTCTTTGTATTGATTAGTTTTGCTTTCTCCTTTGCATAAATATTGCACCATATATTAAATCTATCTTACCCATGTCCACTTGGGGGGCTCGTTCCTTCATGCTGTGATATAACATGTGTTAGACTTTATACACTAAATCCTTCACTTTGCAGGTATTCCCTAACTTCTGCTTCTATTTTTTATGTCTGCTTTACTAAACTTCTTTTCTATGTTCCTCCTTTGAGATCTTATTATTTGTATTGTGAAATGTTCCATAACTAGGTTACTTTGCTTGTATTTCTTTTTGAATAATTTTTGGGTTTCTTTTCTCATATTGATTAATTAGGCTTTCTCCTTTGCTTCAATATTGCACCATATCAGGCCTCTCTTTCTTTCCCGTGTCCACGTTTCTTTTTTATACCTTTCAATAATCTCTGGATTGTGTTTTTTATATTTTTGTACTTTCTCAGTCACTTCTTTTTCCAAATGGCCCACGGTTTCTTGGTCTTGGTCTGTATAATATTTTTCATGAATTTGTTGCATTAATGAACACAAATTTGCATCTGAAGCTGTTGACAGGTTTTGTTATTTAAATATTTTTCTTTCCTCTAATTTCTATTTTAATCTTTTTGTATATCTGCTGTTTGGAAATTCTGGGCTTCTTACATAATAGTAGCAATATACAATTTCTTTCTTATCCTCAATAGTCCACTCTGTCATCTTTATGGCTCTTTTTGGCCTATCAGTTTTTGTGGACCACTACTTCCTTTTTCAACAGGAGGCCATCCTCCCCTTAGCCTGGCCTAACCCCATTGTAGAAGTATTTCTGTGTCTTGAGGATTCAACACTGTAATTCTTTCCAGTCCAGGGACCAGTCCACCTATCAGGATTTGGGCACTTTTTTATATCCTGGGACTTGTGCACCCAGCTGTCTTTTTTTTAATTTTTAACCTTCTTCTGATCATGTTATATGCCATATAAAATACAGTCTATATATTTGTGTTGCTTTGGTGAGATATTGTAAAAGAAACAGGGTTCACCTTGTGAAGATACTCACCAAGACTTGAGGATAAACTCAGTTCCAGCAATACTTCTCTGCTTTGCTTGCTGATTTTATCACATGTCCAGTCACAACCCTATCATCTCTCCATTCTTTTGTGTGTATATATTGTGTGTGTGTGTGTGTGTGCGTGTGTGTGTGTGTGTGTGTGTGTGTGTGTGTGTGTGTGTGTGTGTGTGTGTGTGTGTGTGTGTGTGTGTGTGTGTGTGTGTAAAAGATAAGTGGTTGAAGGTACTATAACAGTAGAGTCAGCCACTTGCATCTAGGGGAAATTGCTAGGCTGCTGTTATCTCGATGGATGTTTGCTTAACATTTTCTATTTGTGGCTAGAAGAAAGACTGTGTACTTGTATTTTTCCATGGTCAAGCAGAACACAAGCAGCAAAAGCTGATAAAACATAAGCCTTTAAAAGTCACGTTTACCACATAAAAACAAAGTGAAACAGAGCATCTCTATGACACGGTTCAAGAAGAACCTGGATGACTGGATGGGGCACCATAAATTCTTACCAGGGATAGTGCCCACAACCCTCCTGGACAATGACAGTCATCACTAAATGCAGTCTTGTGTGTTGACTAGTACTTCTATGGTATTACATTGGGCTGAAATGGCTAGGCTTAAAATGACCTCTGGGTCAATAGCCTAGTGATCTCTTGAGATCTTATGAACCTATAAAAAGCACTTTAAAATGATCACCATTTGAAAAGTCTGGAACCATTAGAGTGAGTCTCAAAACTTGGAGACTGTATGGCCAAAAGTATCAACTTACATATACTAAGTCAGAGATGCCATTTCTCAGAAAATTCCCTTTTCTCTAAGGCATGGTGATCTCCCAGTTCAGGGGCATCTGGGGTGCTTGCTCTCCACATGGGGTGGTGCAGTGGGGCTTGCTCATACCCTGCAAAAAGAATCCAGGCCAGGATCCAGAATTCCAGTGTTGACAGGTGGAGGCCATCTCTGGCAAAGTAATGAAGTGTGTTTAAGTTTAAATGCATGTTATGGGTTTCCTGGGTCTTAAAGGGGGGCATACAGCTTGCAAGGAAATGGTATGGGGTTTTGTCTAAGGTGATTTGAATGTGGAGCGGCTCAAGTGCATCCTGTTTGACCTGCCTTGAGGTATATCTATTATGGAAATTGAGACACCTCCACCTTAAGTCCCTATCTGTGTAGTAACTGGTCTGTATCTGTGGCTTTAAACCATATCTCAGTGACCACACAGACATCAACATTCTTTTGAGTAAAGAGAGCTTCTAGGTAGTGACGTTTTTGTTTAGTCTCCTAGCCTTGAGCAGTGACACCTTTAGATTTTCTTGGTTTGGATTTGCTACTTCGGAAGTACTTTCAGTTTGGCATTGCCTAAGAAAGACACTATGGGGAAGAAAATGTTTTAGCTAATATTCAAAGCCTAGAGGGGAGAGGTACAGACCACCCCTGGCAAAGCAGTGTGGACTGTTGACCATCTCCTTCCATGCTGACAAATATTGCACCCCCTTAGAATGACACCAGAAATTATGCCAATTATTAAAGTTAGTCATCTTTAACTCAAAATACTTTCTAAATGTAGATGGGATGGAACCAAAGTTTGAGAACAAATTAGATGTGATTCTCCAAATTCAGGAGAGCTTAGAAGTGCTTGTGTGTATGTGTATGTGTATTGGACCTTTATGGTTTATGCCTGAAAATTGATTACTTTTTGGTTTCATTAAATTAAATAAATGCATATATGCATGCATACATACCCACACACACACACACACACACACACACACACACAAATAAATGAAATATTTAGTCGGAAGAGTTCAATAACGAGCTGGAGGAGGGTTATAAATGGTATTCAGTATCTTCGCAGAAACCCAGCTGTGAATCCCCCACCCCCAGCTGGTTGTGCGGTTTGTGTTGTAACTAGTGATGGTAGATAAAGGCTAAAATGATGTGCTAATACCTTGGGTTTGTGTTGCACAGGTACCAATTTGCATACACTTAAAGATCATCACTTGTGATTGTTCTTCTCTCTCATTTAGTGAGATTCCTTGCTAAAGCTCAGGCCCATGCTTAAGAGAAAAATGGGTATGAATATGCAACGCAATGATTTAGACCTAAAGTAGCTGAAAAATGTATTATGAACTACAGCTGACCTAACTGATACATTTTTATTATTTATTTGTTTTATGTAAATCAGGCAGGACATAACATACCTAAACCCCTATTAGTAGTTTTTCCTGCTGGTAGATATAACAAGATCAGATAAATGAAGCTTTGATTTAGGTGTATCTTTTTTAAAGAGAAGCTCATTGCTAATCGGTTTCCAGCCTTTTTTCCATATTCCTCTATAACAGATTTTGGTTATTTGTATTCCTGGATTCCAACATGTTTTTGTTTCACAGCTTTCTGAGGAAAACAATTTCACGCATTTTCAACTCACTGTAGAAAACCCTGATGCATTCATAAGAACTTACTTAGCTAATGGCCAAAGAACCTTTTCCAGCCTAGCCGTTCATGCCCCAACTTTCATAATTATCATTGCCCTAGGACTAGAATGACTTGGGTATATGGGATCATTGGAGGTTAATAGGCTATTGACCCAAAGGTTATTTCAAGCCTAGCCATTTCATTCCAGTGTAATACCAGGGATTATATTTAATAATTACTGCCCATGTCCAGGAGGGTTGTGGGTACTACCCTGAAAAAATTTAGGATGCCACATCCACTTATCCAGGATCCTTTTGTGCAGTATCATAGAGGTGTTCTGCTTCACATGAATTGGCAGCCTATTCCAAAGACACGGCAGTTGCTGGGTGGCAAATCTGTCCCTCCAGTACGTCCTATTCATGCTGCAAGCCATAATTATGTGTCCAGAGCAGGTATCTCTAGCCCTGTTTGATTTACAGAGGTACAGCATGTTCATTAGGTTTGGGTTGGGGCTTGCTCTGAAGCCAGGCATAAGTATCGGCTAAGAAGTCTATATGATACAGAGTATAGTGACAGGGGCTTTAGTCGGTCTGAGTAAGGCAAGTGCTGGAGTCCCTTGATCTTCTTTGCTAGAAAATGCTGAGATCTCTTCAATTGCTGCAGGTACTTTATACAGTACATGCCAAAAGGGGCATTCTACTCAATTATGGGCCTGAATAGTGATCAGTATAGGGGGGTTGTAACCTCCTTTGCTCTAGCGGTGATGCCTTTGCTAATCAAATGTGCTATATAGAAAGCCTTCCTTACTACAGTAGACACATGGTAGTCAAAGTTAAGGTTGCAATCTACTTGTGATCCCAGATCATTTACCACTTCATTGGTACATAGGGTATTGTTAATTTTATAGTGTGTGTGATGATATGAGGTAGTACCATTTGTGCCAGGGGAGAGAAGGGTAAAGTATGTGTAACCTATGCCAGCATGATTAGCTGGTATTTTGTAAACAATGTTATGTCCTTTGACTTTTACACTGATCTGTACAGATGTTTATGTTAACATGCATTTGTAAAGTTGCTTGTGCAAAAAATGCATCAACAGTGGGTCTGGCTGGACAGAGAGGAGATATACATGAATTCCAGACAGTGTTATATTTAACTAATCTCAGTCCAGCTGATTTTGAAATTGTTTTATACCAGATCTTAACAAAGCTCTGGGTGTGTCTTGTACTAGAGTCAGGTGACAATAGATGATGTAAATCTGTAATGATTTTTCCAGACAGTGGTGAGGAATAGCTCAGAACTCTCACAGCAGCAGTAGGCATTGAAACTGAAAGGGAAAGATCTTTCACAGAT
Source organism: Protopterus annectens (assembly GCF_019279795.1). Lineage (NCBI taxonomy): Eukaryota > Metazoa > Chordata > Ceratodontiformes > Protopteridae > Protopterus > Protopterus annectens. Next base: position 1,704,458,390 of record NC_056744.1, read on the forward strand.
ATCTCACACATTCTCAGAGAGTTACTTCAGACATTCACAGAGAGACATCTCAACAATTCACAGAGGGAGCAGCACTTCATCTTGCCTTTGGAGTAATCAGCTTAGCCTTTATCTTCATGCCTTACTTTAGTAAGTAATCAGGGAACAGTAATTCTTTAGCTTAGTCAGGAAATATAGTGAGAGTAGTTGACCATTGTTTTCTGTATCTATGAGACCTATCCAACTGTGTTATTTTTCTTATCTCTTCTGTGTCTGTTATTTATTATTAAATATTTGTATTACCTTTCATTGTGGCTGGTCTTTTGGAGAATACTTTTAACAGCTTGAGAGTGCTCATGTTTATTTTAGTGACACTGTGGATGCTCCTGATAGCCTTTCTGCTTTGTTCACACTCTACCATTGGTCTTAACTGTGCATAGTTTAATTGGGCACCCTTATAAGAGCCTTGTGTAGCTGACTGGTGGCAGCAGTTACCCTTGAGAGAGGGTGTGTGTGTGTGTGTGCGTGTGTGTGTGTGTGTGTGTGTGTGTGTGTGTGTGTGTGTGTGTGTGTGTGTCTGTGTGTGTCTGTGTGTGTGTGTGTACTGAATATCAAAGTGTGTGTGCATCAGCTATTGAGACCAGGGACACAGTGCTCCAAGGAGTCAAGATGGTGGTGTTAAGGGTCTGGAGAGAAAAAGTGCAACTCCAGAGCTGGAGGCTGTTCCCTGTGTGCTCTTAAGGGAAATTGTGTTTATTGTGGAGCGCTGTGTTTGGCAATACTGTTTGTAATTATCCTTTCTCTTAGCAGCCATCCCTCACCGGTGCTAGTGGTGGGGATTAAGGCTTCTTGATTACTGGCCCAAAGTAAGAATGCCATCAGAGTGTGAAGGGACATTGTTTTTACAAAAGGTAATGGTGATGCATTTCTTTGCATTCAGTCTGAGACTGTGATGAAGTACACTGACTTCATTTGGGGATTCAGTAACTGCACCCAGTTTGCAATCATCTGCAAACGTGGTCAGCCATAGCCCCTTAGTTTTGGCCTAAACCTCTGAGAAGTATATACCACGCATTAGGAGTCCCATCACTGATCCTGGGGCACCCCGCTAGTGACAGGTCTGTTGGTTGATGTAGAGTCAGCCACTTTGATAGTGTGTGACCAGTTTGTTAGCCACTTTGTAACCCATCTTACAACAAAGGGGTTTATATTCAGTTTGATAAGTATATTGCTAATGCCTGAGTGTGGTATTATGCCAAAGGCCTATGCCAAGTCAAGGGATGCTGTGTACACATATTTGCCCTTGTCAATGGCCCTGGTCACATGTTTGAAGTAATCCACCAGGTTTAACAGGCAGGATTCGCCCTTGACAAAGCCAAACTTGGTTGAATCCAGGGTTTGGTGGTCTCTTATGTCTTCATTTATGAGGTCCATGGTGATGCATACATTCCATGGCTTTACAGATGAAGCTCGTCAGACTTATGAGCCTATAATTCCCTGGTTCTGTTGCTAAGCCACCTTTGTATAGGGGAATAACTGATGCTGTTCTCCATTGTGCAGGAACAAAGCCTATGGTTAGGCTATGATTAAATAGAGTACTGTAATGGTGATGCTACTTCATGTTTTAGTTTGTTTAGAAGACAGCCTGGAATGCCATCTGGTGTCATAGAGGCTGTGTTTTTTGCCTTAGATAAGGCTTTAATGAGCTGCTCTTCAGATATGTAAGGTGGGGAGAAATTGGGAGCAATGTTTTTGATAAGTTTGGTGGGGATAAAGGAGTGAAATTTTCACCAAATCTGTCTGCTAGCACTGCAGGATCAGTGTGTGAGATACCGTTAGTCACTAGCTTGGCATAATCTTGGATATTACCTTTTAGGCTACATACATAGCTGCAAAAGGCATTATGGTTATCCTTGGCTGTGATTGTTAAGTTTTTCTCAAAGTTAGTCTTAGAGAATTTGACATATTGTATTTGCCAGTTGAGGCTGAGGAGGGTGCCTTTCCATTGTTGGGACCTCACCTTTGTTTTCTTAGAAAGCAATTTTGCATTTGTTGTAAAGTTTGTTGAGGCTGGATGTCCACAAGGGTGGCTTCTTTTTGTTTGGGGCTGTGGCTTTGATTCTGTCTGGAACAGCTGAGTCTATACACTTATATCTGCTCCTGTCCATAAGGGCCGCAGGTGGCAAGCCGGGGTGAATTTACAATTTACCATCTATTAGTCCAAATTGCATTTGAATAGGATTAGAGAAGAGTGCTGTTTTACATTAATAAGGAGTCTGTTCCAGAGAAAGGTAATCTGTGAGATACAGCAGTTCCTCCAACATGTTTTGCTTATGTCATAGACGAGGTTTAGATCCTTAGATCAGGTAATTTTAATGCTGTTTGTTTTCTGAATGTATAGCAGATTAATAAGGACTGGATGGGTGAATGCCTTGTAGGGTAGACATAGATCATCTCTCAGTAGTCTGTAGGAGACTCAGCCCAGGGACAGGGCTTTGATGTGGTCCACATGTTATTTACACCCAGTATTCTGTTAGTGTGGAACTTGTGTGGCCACTCTAGCTGTTGGCAAATGCCTAGTTAGGTACATGCCGAAGGGTACATTGTACTTGATTATTGGTCTAATGAGAGCTGAGTATAGTGGGGCTATGATCTCCTTAGATCAGGATGCCTTCTCCTTACTTATTGCACCAGATAGAAGAATTTTCTCACCACCATGGCACGTGGTGATCAAAGTTCAGATTGCTATCAATAAGAGTTCCCAAGTCCCTTATCACTGGGACTACTCTATTCTTAAGAGAGAGTTAGCAATGTTGTAATTTGCAGGGATGATCATTTTCCCAAAGGGTATAAGAATGCATTTTTGTGCAATGAGTTTTAGGCCATGGTTTGGCACCAGTTATTTGTCTGTCAGGACCTCCTCAAGGAGAGGGGTGGAGCCTAGATGGCCAACTGAGAGCAGTGAAATTTGAGAGCTCCATAAACTAGTATAATAATATAGAAAACTTTATTATTTTCAAGTTTAATACATCAAAAATCTATAGATAAACTACTAAACTACATAAATATCAATTTTGGTGCAAATATACAAACATTTCCTTGTCAAAGTAACTTGGAGATATATTCAGTCACTGAATATGAACAACTCAAGGAATTCTCATCCAGATGCTGCCTTGAAAAAAGAACTGCAACTGATGACATCTACCTTACAGGAACTATCTTTGAAGATGGATGGCATTAAAAAATGACTTAGAAAACCTCAAATTAAATTCTCCAAAACAGATTGATACTCTTAAGGAACTATTGCAACAATACCATACAAAAATAACAAATATAGAGACTTCTCTAAATGACATTGAAGGGAGACTCAAAGAAGAATAATTCCAAAAAGAATTTCTGCTTAAACAGAATACATGGCTGCTTAACAAAATAGATGACTTAGCAAACAGGGAAAGGAGAAACAACATAATGATCCTTGGTCTGCCTGAAAACACTGAAGGAGAAGATATTATTTCATTCTTAACAACCTGGATTCCTGAATTTCTAGACTTGAAAGAGAGGCTTTAATTTGCAATTGAAAGGGCGCACAGAGCACTGAGGAAACCTGCTTCTAACTCAACAAATATTCCACCTAGATCCATAGTTATAACATTTCTTTCATTTCTGGTCAAGGAACTAATATTAAAATCTGCTTGGAGAAAATCACCCTTAAAATACAACCAACGCATGATAAATTTTGGCAATGATTATTCTTCCAATATATTAGAACAAAGAAAAAAAAGTCTGGCCAATAATAAAACTATTAAAACAAAACAACATTAAAGCACAGCTGGCCTTTCCAGCCAAGATAAAATACTTTTTGCCACTGAGATGAGAACCTTTAATGACTTAGAAGACACTACTATATTAATCAAAAACAACAACTTAGTGTCTATCCCAGAAGAAATGGAATGGATGGCCCCTACTCTTAAAAAAATAAAAGAAACAAAGCCTTGGACTGATGCTAGAAAGAAGAAACAAAAAAAAAGATTCCAAGATAGCTGTCCCAAAAAATAACTCTTACAACTATATCTAGCTCTCAAAGTACCAACTGATATGATACATCACTAGTCATTTGTTTTTATCTGAAAGCGACAAAAAAGGAGGGTTTCTTAAACAACAGAGAAACTGTAATGATTTATTCAGAATGTTTAAAGGAGTTCAATAATTCTTCACAAACAAAGGTAGGTCAAGATGGGTTACTATTTACATTATATATAAGCCAAACAAAGCAACATATATAATACAAACATAGAAGTTTCTTTTCCCCTACTTGAACTCAATGAATACTTATCTTGTTCATTTTTCATTGAATTTACTTACAATATTCTAAGTAATTAATTAACTAATTCAACGAGGCACCATTCATCAGAGTTTAGATTCAAATGTAACAAATTAGCATCATGTATAATAATAGTAACAGTAGAGTGTTTGAAAAAAATGCTGTCATGGAAGCTAATGCCTTATTCAGTTAAAAGTATGAATTAGAAATGTCATGTAGATCCTGGTTAAGTAATAGTAGCAAGCTCTTAGTACAAATGTCATCTTTATTCTGTCTAAATATAATTAAAATCAATTATGGCAGGTATCATAGCTATGAGTGTTGTTTGATTAATCCTGATATAGTGTGCATGGATGCAGCTGTGTCTGGCAGCTAGTACAAATGTTATTATTCTGTCTAAATATAGTTAAAAGCAATTATGGCAGGTATCATAGCTTCAAATACTATTTGATTGATCCTGATATGGTGTGTATGGATGTAGCTGTGTTTGCCAGCTGTTGTATGCTGACGTTTTTTCTCCAGGAAGCTGTGGGTTGCAGCTTGTGCTCAAGGTTTTACTGATGCTTGTGTATTAGGAAGGGACATTTGGTGTTCTAGCCTGGGTTCAGGGAAAGGGGGTGGATAAAACTGTGATTTGTGATAAATTTGGCAGAGAATAGTTTGTTTATACATCTGCTGAGTGAGAGGTGAGAAGGCTGGAATGATGTGTGGCTGTTATCGCTTGTTGTGGCAGCTTGCTGAGAGTTCTTTTTTTATTTGTTTGCTCTCTGTTCTCGTCCTGGCTGCTGCCTCACTGAAAGGGAGGGAATTTAGATTTGAAGTTGCAGTGAAGTGAAGCTTTTTCTTCAGGTGTCTCACGAGCCTCTGATATGCAGTACACAGACACACTAACAGAAACAGATGCTGCCGGGTTGCTATGGTAACGGAGACAGAGTAACAATAATGCTTAATAGCTCTGAGGAACCTCTGAGATGATTCTTGGCAATGGGAAGTTTTTGGTTTAAAAAAATATAATAAAAGGGCTGTTTTAAACACATGTACACATGTAGATGGTCACTCAACACTTCGTTTAGCTCATTAAGTTGATTCTTGACAAAATAAAAATAAGCACAATTGTATATTTAAAATGCATTTTGATCCAAAGACATTAAGGACTTACATAAGTGTGGAAGTCTGAATTATTGTGAAGGACTAAGAGCACTTGGACTTGTGCAGTACCCTTTGCAGTGGTCTGGGAGGAGAGCTTGCTCAAATTTGTTGGGAATTTGGGGATAGCTGTCTCTGGGGGTGTTTGAGGTTGCTGAGAAGTGCTAGAGAGTCATCAGATTTCCTTTGTGGAGATATCTGTGGGAATGGAAGGTGTTGAGTGGCTCTCTGGCAGAGTGGCCACTGAATGGAACAGGCTGGTAAATTGGAACATGGCAAATATTGGTTTGGATATTTTAAAAACAGCTTGGAAACACACTACATGAACTAGTGAATGGTATTCTGGAAAAACTGGACGGGCATTGTTGTCCGTGCTTGAAGTACTGGTATGCTTGTATGTAAGGATGGAAATATGCTTATAACAAATAAGAAAACTAGAAGGGTCTCATAATTTAAAGTCTAAGAACTGTATAAACGTGCTCAAAAGGAGCTAATAATAAGAATAAGCATTACAGCTTGTGGTCTCTCAAATAACTAAGCAACAGCCAAAAAACACACACAATAGTCATGTAATTTATCATTTTAATAAATCAAGACATAAAATATACAATCATCATATAAGATAAGGCAGTCTGCTGAATTTAGATATTAAAGACAGGATTTAATAACATGGGCTTGTGTATAATAACGCTACTGTTTTAACTTGTCATATATTGAACATCAAGGAGAAGCATGATGATTTTCTCATATAAGTAAAAGTGCATAACAAGTCATGTAATTGCCTTAACTTGAATTGTATTTTTTGTAAACCATCTTGACCATATATAATACTTAAGCTGTTACCAAGGTAACTAATGTTTTATACATGACATCAAACTGACAAAGTTGTTCAAGGGAAACAATAGAAGCCTAAACTTGGAATGTCACAGAATGTAACAGTCACATTCTGAACAAATAATATTAAATTGATAATAGACACTCAGTTTAATAACATGGGCTTATGTATAATAACACTACTGTTTTAACTTAAATGGCATACGTTATATTGAACATCAAGGGGAAGCATGATGATTGTCTCATATAATTAAATGTACATAGCATGTCATGTAATTGCCTTAACTTGAATTGAAGTTCTTGTACCCCATCTTGACCATATATAATACTTAAGTGGTTACTAAAGTAACTAATGTTTTATACATGATATCAAACTGACAAAGTTGTTCAAGGGAAACAATAGAAGCCTAAACTTGGAATGGCACAGAATGTGACAATCACATTATGAACAAATAGTATTAAATTGACAATAGTCACTCAGTTTAACCTTAACTGATTATACAAAATAGAATGTTGCTGTTTAAATCTAAAAACTTTCAGTGTATATACCATAAAATGGCAATTCCTGAATATGGAAAGGGAATTTGTAATCATTAATCACAATAAGTGAATTTGTTGTTTTTAACTTATAATTTCACTCCTTTTATAATAAGAAATGACAGATATGAAAATTCTTATGTTAGAAAATGGGGGAAAGAGGGATGCACTGGTTTAAAATGCACTAACTTTCAGCAATCTTCACATAAAACAAACTTGATACTTAAAGTAAGTTAGCAACAAACAGCATGATTACTTAAATGCTGGCAAACAATGAAATATAACTTCTGATATATCCAGTAAAATACAACGTATCATAAACATTAGTTGTAAATATTATTACCACCCATTTATATTAAATAATAAGTTTTGAAAGACTTCAGTAAGGGTGAATTTTTTAAACAGCTGTGTGGTATAATTTTTCACTGAGGTTTTATATATGACACAAATTACTTTATTATGATTGAATTGCTTGTCCTCTATCTTTCATGTAAATATTAATTGCTTAGCTGGTGCTGCAGTAGCGTTGTCGCCTCACAGTAAGACATTGTCCTGTTCGATTCTCAGCTAGAGCGTCTTCTGTGTGGAGACATGCATGAATGGGTGTACCTTCATTGAAGGTTGTGCATCAGGGCTGGCAACTCAGTATGTAAAAATCTACTGCCAATCATTAGCAGACTGGCGTTCCGCTGTGGTGACCCCTAACCGGGAAAAGCCAAAAGATATAACAACATTAATTGCTTATACAATAGGTAGATATTTATATTGTATTAGAATTCTGTTTAATCTACAATAGTACTATATATGTTCAAAATAATTTAAATATTGCTTATTCCTATTACAAATATTCTCCATATGATAATTCAATTTATGGAGCTCAGATGTTGTGGATTGTCAAGGTATGAGTGATAATCTGATAGACTTAGGTTTATCCATCAGATTAGGAATGATTTTCATTCCATGGCTAGAATGGATGTTAGTTTTGTTAACATTTATTCATTTAAATTTATTTTACAAAACATTCTTAGCAAGCCTGACCAAAATATTAATTTATTGGTGAACACTCAAAGTATAAACCTGATCACTTCTTTTAAAAGCTCAAACATATACTTTATAGTTATCAGAGGAAAATTTGAATAGTTACAGTAAAACAAAAAAATACATAGCCTAAATAAATTAAGATGGATTTAACTTTATTATCTTTAAATACCAATGGCTTAAACAATCCTAGTAAGAGATCAAATCTACAGAAATATTTAAAACTGAACAAAGCATAAACACTCTTCCTTCAAGAAAGTCATTTCAAAACAAATGACAATTACAAATGGAATCCCAAGGAAAATATGATATTGGTGCAATCTGCTTATAAGACAAAGACAAAAGGGGTAACAATTTTATGGAAAACAAATGTGATTAGCCCAGAAATCATTTACAAGTATGATAAAAAGGCCTTATGGCATTAGTAATAGTTAAATATAATAACAGAATATGTATCCTAGTCAACCTATACTGGTTCCTAGGAATTGGAACAGGAACTGTTAAAAAAAAACATTTGGATTTCATCTCCAATAATTATAAAGGCAACTTAATATTAGGATGAGATTTTAACTGCATATTTGATATTTCAGAAACTACAAATAAAATATCTCTGTGTACATCTGCTGTATCAAATGCTTTAAACAAGTGGGTAGAATCATTTCATCTTGTAGATACTTTCAGATTTAAAGAAGATAAGTCTTTGTTGTTTTCTCATCAAGATCACAGATTTGGTACCCGAAATAGAATCGATAAAATATTTCCTGCTCATGACTTACACTCTAAAATCATTAATTTCTCAATCACTCCCTGTCCTTTTCAGACCACAATTCATTGATACTAAAACTTCAAAATGGGTACAAACCATTAATCTTTAACTCCAGAATTCCAGCATATATAACTAAAATTAAATAGTTCAAACCCTAGTTATTATCTGAGTTAGAATTCTTCTTAGCTATTAATTATATTACAGAGATAAATAAAATAAAGACATGGGACTCATTAAAAGCTTACATATATGGTAAAACCCTAACTTGGTATAAAAAAAATCAGAGAATGGGATTCTGAACTATTAGATCTACAAGCCAAGTTTTTGTTAGTAAAAGCTGGAAAAATCAAAATCATTTGGAGATGAAAAAGAAAGTAGAAGTATTAAACAAGAAATACAATGAAATTTTAACACATAAAACTAGTTTAGCTTTAGAAAAACTTAAAATGAATACCTTGGCCACTTCTCCTAAATATCTACATAATTTATCTACAAGAATCAAAATAAAATCAAAAGCTAACAACATTAAAAGTATCTTCCATGAAAAGAAAGGGAAAATGTCTTGGCTATAGGTGACATTCTTGATGCTTATAGAAATCACTATATGTAACATTTCCAAAAGGAAAATATACATATTGATCAATTAAATCTAGATAAAAATGTTCTAATGTAAAAAAATACCAGAAAAAGTAAAATTAGATCTGCAAGAACCCATATACTATAAAGAAATTACAGATATAATAAAAGAGGGCAAAAATAATAAATCTCCAGGTATAGCTTGAATAATTATGGAAATATATAAACTTTTTCCTTCAAAGATACTATCCCTCTTCCATAAACCTGTATTAGAAATTTCGTCAAAATCTTTAATACCACCCTCTTGGAGATATTTCTTAATCACACTAATCCTAAAGGAAAACAAATCCCCAAATCTCTGTAACTCATATAGACCTATATCATTATTAAATAATGACTTTAATATATTTATGACAATATTAACAGAATGAAAATACCACTATCCAAAACAATAAATAATGATCAAACTGGATTTAGATATCATAGACGCACACATGACAATATTAAAAGGATAATTTCTCTTATAGATTATGTTAATAAAGAAAGTAAAGAAACACTCATGATTGGCTTAGATATAGAAAAAGCCTTTGATTCCCTAAATTGGGATGATTTATTCAAAATTCTAATGCTATTTGAATTTCCTGCATCTTTTGTTAATCTCCTAAAGAATATATAAATATATAATTTAGCATATGTCAAGTTGGTTCCTTTCACCTCTGACTCTATACATATAACAAAAGGTGCTAAACAGGGATGTCCCATGTCACCGATTCTATTTGCTCTGGCTATTGAAATATTGGCCGATTCAATTCATAATATAAAAATCAAAGGAATAGATGTTTATGAACGATACAGTTCTAAAGTAATGCTATTTGCTGATGACATATTGCTAACATTATCTAATAGAAAAGAGACATTAGAAGTCCTGGATATATTAATTGACAAATTTTACATGACTTCAGGACTCCATTTCAATAAATCAAAATTTTTATTTTTAAATAAAGAACTGCAGACTAAGGGGGATCACATCATAAGGAAACAAGAATCTACCTTAAAATATCTAAGAATTGAGTTATGCAAGGATAACAATGAATTAGTCTAAAAAAACTACAATAATATCAATACAATTAAAATCTCTGTGGAAAAGTGGAACAAAATAATATTAACATTTGAAGATAGACTACATTTAATAAAAATGGTTTTACTATGCAAGATTTTATATATAGCTTTGGCAGTACAACTGTTACCAGAAAGGAATATACTCAAAGAAATAAACTCATGCCTAATAATTTTTTTATGGTTACCCAAAAGAAACAGAATAGCTTTAATACATCATATCAGACCATGGAAACAGGGAGGATTACACTTTCCTGATATAGAAACATATATAAAAGCATCAATATCTAAAACAATCTCAGATTGGATAAGTCCAAATTATTCTGCAAATTGGAAAGAATTACTAACTATAATATCAATAAATGAATTTGATTTACAAAAAAAAGAATCAAATAACAGATAATTTGCCATGGCACATATGTATTAGTGTGCAATATAACACAACTAAGCCTACTAACACTCATATGATTAATTATTACATTGACTTATTTAGGAAAATTATTAATGCAAATATAGATTTAAAAATCTGGTTTGATCTTTTAACACCATTTATAGTCACAAAGAACTTTCCACATAAAATATATAGAAAAGTTATTAATTCCTGGGAACAGAAAGGATTTGTTTGTTAGCTCCAATGTATCAAAGAACTAAAAGTTTTAGATATGCAATTAATAAAAACAACATACAAAATTCCATAACAGGACTGGCTAACTTTACAGAATATACTGTCATATTCACAATATTTGAGTAGAATAATTAACGGTTCTTAATTTAAAGAAACACCTACATTTATGAAATACATGTATGAAATCATATAGAATGATTATGACATGGGAAACAGTATTTCAAAATTTTACAAAATACTGATAAACTATAAAACAACACCCAAAACCTCATATTCGAAATACATAATAAAAGGACACTTAATACATTTAACTGAAGATATTAAAACAAATATCTTATCGATAAAATATGCATCCTTTACACAATACTGGAAAGTTTTTAATTGGAAACGCTTGCACAGACCATTCTTAACCCCAGATAGAATCAGTAAAATTAGGTCTTCCACAAAAGGAATATGTTGGAGATGTGAGCAAGTACACAATGTAGACTGGAACCACATTTTCTTTGACTGTGTTAAAATTAAACCATTTTTGAATGGTATTAATAACTTTCTACAAGCTTTATTTAATTAATCATTTTATTTAACTAAAGCTCTTGTATTATTAAATGTGAATGAAGGTCCTCATTTGAATAGGTCAAACATGTATCTAGTATGAACTATACTTGCAATTTCAAGGGAGTGTATAACAAGAAGATGGAATACAAACACAATACCAACTTTGGAAGACTTCTACAGCCTGTTGAAGACCACAGTGTTACTGGAAATTAAAATTAATGAACTAAGAATTTATCCTAAGCCATTTATCAACAACCATTGGAATAAAGTCTTATCACTGATTTACACTATACAATAATTGATCAGACACACTCTAACAGACTGGACATACCAATAAAGTATCTGTATACATTGAGATCTGTTATAATGTCAGGCTAATGTAAATAGTGTACATAGTTATTTAAGATGTTATGCATAAACACTATGGAATTCATTCAAATGTATTTGAAAAAATATTTTTAGTAAAGAACCTCCTCAAGGATATCTACATCTTTGGGGGATTCATTGATTTCACCCAGCTTACAGTTGTCAGCCAATCTGGTCAACTAAAGGCCCTCTACATTTGCCTTGACTTCAGAGAAGTATATTCCAAACTGGAGAGGTCCCAGTATTAGCTCTGTGGGGCACCATTGGTAACAGGCCTATTGGTGGAGGTGGATTCCCCCCTTAACTTAATGTGTCCTATTTGTGAGCCATTTGGCTATCCATCGGGTGACATGGGGATCTCTGTCTACATTTGTGAGTCTCTCTAAAATACCCAAGTGAGGTATCATGTCAAATGAATGTGCCAGGTTGAGGTAGGCAATATGCACTATTTTGCCCCTCATCCATGGCTACAGTGACTTTCTTGAAGAAGTTCACCAGGTTTAGTGGGCATTAACTGCCCTTGTCAAAACCAAAGATGGATAGGTCCAGTTTTTCTTAAGATTTCTATACCTGTGTTCATCAGGTACACGATAATTCTATCCATGACCTTGCATGTAAGATTAGACAAACTTATGGGTCTGTAGTTCACTGAGTCATTTGAAGGCCCAACTTTGTGTAGTAATATGACGGTTGCAGTCCTCCATTCCATAGAGATGAAGCCTGTCTGGAAGCTGTGATTGAGCAAAGATTCTAGTGGGCCTGACAGGTCATATTTCAAGTTATATAGAAGGCAGTTTCAATAGTAGTAGGAGCAATGGGTCTGGTAAAAAAGAATCTACAATCATATTTAGATATGTTACCAATACATGTAAATCCATACGGATTGCAGAATGAGTCATTACTGGGCATATTGTGTTCACTGCGAAGAGCACTTCTGGCTGACATTAAGGATTGAAACAATACTAATTTCATGAACTTTAATTGTACATTTCTGTCACAGTATTAGAAACTCAAAAGATTTAGACAAATTAAAAAAAGGCATCCATGGATATTACTAGGGCACATTGATACAGTGTTTTTTTAGATGTGGAGAATGTGGTGAGGACTGTTACTTAGTGTTAGTTGAAAGAGAAATGGTAGAGGGCATTTTCTGGGGAGTAACATCTCAGAACCATATGGATTCTGTCTTCTGCTTATTACCTTATTGTTCTTGTTAACACTTTTGAGTAAAAGTAATGTTCACTGCTCTTTTATCTTGGACTTTGATTACTTCAGCCAATTTAATGTTTCAGTCAAGACTTTTCTTTATATACTTACAGTTGTAACTGAAATGCCATGGATGCACAAGAAAGAAATGTTATTTTTGCATGCATATTCATACTGACTATTCAGGTATTTTTTTTTCTAAGTCGAACTAGCCAGTACATTTTTAAGTTACATTCCCACATATATGCATACATATATAAATAAGTAAACAGACAGACACATTCCATGTGAAATTGTGATTTCATTTATTTTACAAAAGAAATTAACAAGCAGACAGGTTTCATGCAAAGTCAGGGTTTTATTTATTTGACTATTTTACAACTAACGACATATCTATGCATACACATCTATTTTTATGTAATATAATAGTTGTACAGTAAAACAGTGTCAATTGTAACTGAGAGCAAATGTGATACTTTGTTGCAGACAATTTGCTGATCAGTCATGACAATGCAAGACATCTGTAATAAACACTCATTAGTTAAGGAATACCATTGTACCTAAAACTACAAAAAAAATTAAAAATGGAGTCATCCTTGTATACAGTATCGAACATAGCCACTCGAGTACACGTCTTACTTACATTTACACATTTTATATACATGTACATAAATTAAAATTATTTAGGCATGGCCAATACTGCCCTTCTAGCTTGTAAATGTCCTTGTCCTTCTACCTCTTTCTGTAGCATTATATATATAAACTGTTTTTAGAATACCTTATTTGTGATTTCTGATGCAGAGTTGTATACCATATTTCTTCCTTATTTAGGGTTATCCATTACTTGTTCCTGATATTAAAATGAGTTCTACAGATGTGCACTTATTAGCAGTAAAGGACTAACATGGTGACTGCAAACCTTCTGTACACATGGATAAAAAAAATCACATTTTCTCCTGGCAACTGTTTTCCTCAGATATTCCATTATTCTGCTCACTTTCTATGTTTCTTTTTGTCACATTGCTTACTTACGTCTGTATGGTATCAGACAAGTATTACCCCAAGTATTTTTATCAACCTACAGTTTTGCATGAATTTCCTGGAATTGTACTTTGCAGATAAAAATTTCACATAAACAATATAAAAATTAGAGTTCAGCTGCATTGATGCAAAACATAGACAACACGGTGTGTATAACAGGTTTTCTATTTTTTTTTTATTTTATTTACTATCTGTGACTTATAATCTTTTTGATAAATACTTTAATACCTACTTTCCTTTTTTCATTTTTACAATATGTTTTGTCTTCTGGAAGTGTGAGGGGGAGTACTATTACCACTGTAAAGAACATAAGAAACAATGAATATATGCATGCTTGATTATCAGTAACACTGTACACTCAGGTTTTCAAACCACTGTTTTGAAGAACTGTTTGACTTTGTTTTATTTTGCATAATTTAGCTATCCTGCTAAGTTTATGCTGATCGATGATGTTGGGAGAGGACCATACCTCCCAACCTCTTAGACAATGAAATTTTGACAAAGTCATAAATAATGGAGGGATAGAGGCCCAAAAATATAGACACTTTTAAAATATTGTGCTTACAAACTTAGTAAATTGATAGAATAACAGTTTTTTTTTAATTATCATGAAGTTTCTAAAGGGTACAAACTCTGAGACTCAAATGTTTGTCATTATTTTCTGATTTTAACCCTGAATGATTTGCTAGAAAACCACAATTTTATGAGAAACAGACCAAAAATATGAATCAAGCATCTGGACATTCTGTGAAAATCTGTACAGTTGAAAAGGTATGTAGAGGACTGCTTTATTTAACTTTTAACAAACTGGTCATTAAGTGTTGAGTGAATATGACCAGAATCCAGCTAACCAAATTGTGTGTGTGTATGTGTATAGGTTCCCTTCACACGCAAGTTTTCAGAAAGTTGAAATTCATATGGTCGAGACCGTATGATCGACATTCCAAAAACTCAAATATTTTGAATGGAGATTGCGGCATAGTGAGGATTGAGGAATTTATGATTTTCCCCACTGTGGTGTGATCTCAGAGTTGGCATGTACAATATTCAGGGGGTACTGGGGCTTACCACCCTGGAAGAGGGTAGATTTTTGTTGCTTTCTGAAGTTTGAGTTTTCAGAAAGCCGATCATATGGTCTTGATCATATGATTCTCGACTTTCTGAAAACTCAGGATTCTGAATGGGATCCAAAACAACCACTTTGGCCAACATGGGAAATATGCCCTTTTCCCCACTATAGTGTGATCTCAGAATTGGTTTATTTAGTTAGGGGGGTGTGGAGAGCTGGAGGGTGTGGGGGCGAAGCCCCCGACTTCAGTGGGTTTAATATGTTCCAATGTGCTTTTCTTTTTATGTTGGCCAAGTGGCTCTTTTCCTGCAAATCTGTTTTGGTGATGTGCATGTTCATTAAAATGTGGTTCGGTTTTGTTGTCTTAGTTATTTGTAATTCGGGTAAGTGGTATTTTGGTGTACCTAAGTAGACCTAAATAAATATATATATATATATATATATATATATATATATATATATATATATATATATATATATACATACATACATACACATACACACACACACACACACACACACACATATATATATATATATATATATATATATATATATATATATATATATATATATATATATATATATATATATGTAAACACACACACAGGTTATCATTCAGTTTTAGCATTTATGTCTTTACATAATATCTGAATACTGATGTCTGCAAAGTTGCCTCAGGTGTCTGTCTTATTGATTTGTGGCATAACCCTAAACCTAAACTGTCCAAATTTTTGCAGAATGCCCAGATCTTTGACTCATATTTTTGGGCTTTTCCTCATAAAATTTGTAGTTTTCTGGCAAATTACTGAGGATTGAAGTCACTAATTAATTATATGCATTTGAGTTTCTGACTTTATATCCTTCAGAAAAATGCATGCTACTGCAAAAATCTGTTACTGTTGCAACTTTCTAAATTTATAAGAGTACTATTTAAAATATGTCCCTGTTTTTGTGCCCTTTTATTTTTCTAAGAGGTTGAGAGTTATGATTTGCGGCCTGATTTGATAATAGAGGAACTTACAGTTGGTGGGGATCAAAGCTGCCCCATATTGGCAAGGACCAAATCTCATCTCTTTTTTCATCATCTGAGTTTTTTGACTTTTTTATTGTCCTTTATGTCTATTTATCTATTGATCTTCTATGATTCCATCCTACCCAGTAATGTATTATCTCATAATGACAGGACAATTATTATCTGGATGCAGAAGGCCACCCATATCGGTCTGAGCAAGTATAATAATCCTCTTCTACTAGCACGTTTTAGTGGTGACACTTATGGTTCTGTCTTTTCCAAAGGAAGCAGCAGATTCTCCATTGCAGACAGGAGCCAATTTAAATCTTTGCCATAGCTTATGAACAAAGCCTGAAGTAGAAGAAAATATTGTACAGCACTAGTGAAACTTCCTAGGATATTATTTGGGCTCATGAAACTACCATTTTTTTTTATTGTGCTCATCTATTTTTTCATGAGGATATGCTATAATGGTGGCTGTTCTCAAAGTCTAGTGTAGTAGTGTCTTTACCTGCTGGGGTTTCAAAGCTAAGGCTGAACGTCTTTTGTAGGAAATTTATGTCATCTGACTTGGGATTTAATGCACCACTAATTCCTATGACATTGCAATGATGAGTATTACCTCCAAGCTTCCTTTCCTACTTATATAATAGGGATTTCCCATTTTAGCAAATATGAGTCCTTGAGTCCTTGATTGACTGGAAATATACCTAATGTATTAGTATACTTATGAATTTAGATTCTAATGACGTTATATTTATAAATGGGAGTATATATATATATATATATATATATATATATATATATATATTTATATAAAATATGTGAGTGTGTGTGTGTGTGTGATTTTAATGGCCAATCCCTGATTAATACCACTATGCAGGGTCCACAATGTCTAGCAATCTTTTCACAGACAATTTAATGGTGCCTTGTTGCAGTTGTAGTCAATCAGCTTAATCTGCTCCCAGCTACTGTCACTTTCAATTTTGTATGCATAATTTGTCATATAGGTGCTTCTGCTTCAAGACTGTCTAAAACAGACAGCATTGTTGAACTCTGAGGAGCAATCTAATTAAAATAATAATGTAACACCTATATACATGATAGATGCTTAGGCTGGCAAAACCACATAAGGAAAATGTCCTTGACCTCAAAATTAAATAGAGTGACATTGCATAAATTTACTGTGAATGCATATGCCATACAGTTGACTAGAATTTGTTCACAGCCCAACTAATCTGCCAGTTTAATTTCTCTTTTGGGTTTCTATTACCATGACGAGAGAGAATGGACCCCATCCATAAGTCAAAATAAGTTTAAAGTTTATGAAATTTGTGTTGTTTCATTCTTTGGTGTTAGCCAAAAAAGCTCTTCACAGCATCCATAATGTGCCCAGAATTGACGCATTCACCAAGTCATGCAGTTACATGTATTAGAAGAATATCTGAATGCAACTGTAAATTCTTTTTTATAAGACCCATTACTCCTACTACTACTGGAATTGTTAGGGCATCCTTCTTTCACACTGCCCTCATTTCTTACTGCAAATCCTGGTATTTTATGACTTTGTATTTCTGTACGTGAAACACTATAATCATTGGGTGTAGCAATGCCAGTTATGAATGCTACTTTGGTCTTCTTTTCCTGGACTACTAAATCTGTTTTTCTCACATCTTTTTTTGAATTGTTGGTAATGGGTGATCTGATGTGAGATAAATGTCATCAGTCTTTACAGTGCGTTGTGGCTCACATTTCCAGTGCTTCTCAGCTACTTCAGTATTGTAATGTTTGCACAATCCCCAGTCCAACAGTCTTGCCACATGATTATGCCTTTCAGTGTACAGGCCCTTTGCTGTTAGTGTATCACATCCAGCAACAAGATGTGCTTCTGTTTCCAGTTATGTTTTACAAAACTGGCATTTGTCTATTTCTCCCTCATGTTCAATGGATGCTGTAAACCAATGTGTATGCAGTCCACTGTCCTGGGCTGTTAGTATTAACCTTTCATCTTTTGGTTTGAATTCCCCTCATTGCATTTATCGTCCACTTAAATAGCAACACCATAAAGTAGAAATCCATAATCATGACCAAACAGACCATTGAAACTGATTTCACTGCGATCTGTAGTTCAATGTATTTGACATAGCTGTAGGTGACTTAAGTCACCCAAGCTATCCAGCATAATTTACCGTTGGACTGCCAAATCAACAGCACATAGTTTTTATTGTTTTACAGGGAGGGAAGCTCCCCAGCACCCCATGCAAATTATAAATACCAACTCCAAGATCATACTACACTGAGGGAAATGGGTACATTCCCTGTTCCTCACTGTACTGCAATCTCCACTCACAATACCAAACTCAGACTACTGAATTACACTGCACATTCGGTATTGTGTATTCAAAGTAGTCTGGTTTGGCATTTTGCCTCTTTGAAAAATGACTTTCGACTGTATGTCATTCAGTCAGTAGCTCTATTGGATTGCAATAGTAAACCTACACACATATATATATATATATATATATATATATATATATATATATATTTATTTATTTATGCCTTTTCAACATTTCTTGCTTTCTCTTCTGATCCTTCTCCTTATATTCTTTCTTTTGTTTTATGGCACATGCCATTGCTGCCTGATTTTAGTTTACTTCTGGTTTGATGTAGATTCCCGCTTAACACTGATATGCTTCTACTAAGCTAAACAGGCAAGTCATCTTAGACTTGTTCTCTTCATATTTCAAAACATTCACTATGTTTGGATCTTGTGAGGTTAGCAGGTATGTGTGGAGTCCTATGATTGCAGATTAATACACGTAATCCGTTTTGAGGTGACCCCTACCTCCTTCCTTCAGAATGAAGAATATACATTCTTGGCATGTACTGATTCTTGTAGATCATTTGGTAAGCAGGAAGCCTTTTTCTTATTTTCCTTTCTGACTCATTCAATACCTTTTAGGGCCAGTCAATCATCTAAAACTGGAGGTTAGAACAGGAAGAGCAAATTGATTAATAGCGTGGACTTTGTTCCTAGATGTCAGGGCTGTTTTCTGTATTAATTTTAATCTTCTAAAATATTATTTACTGAGTTTTGTTCGTATTTGTTCATGTTTTGCTCTCAAGCCTTCATCATCTCCTGATTGATTATGCAATTTTTCCTGCTTTAAATGTTGCTTTTGCACATTTATTAAGACCAAATGATATTCTTATATTTATTTACTGATTGACTGATTTGCATGTGTTTAATGGGATGGTTCACTGGACCATAGTGAGCCCATTTTCAGTGGAGGCCCAGGGAGAAAAGCCCCACACTAAAATGAACAATACATAATATAAACAATACACAATGCAGTACAATAGATCAGCATGACCAGTGCAATGAATAGAAGGGTCACAGCTCACAATTTAAAATCAGAGTGTTGTATAATATCTAGGATAAAGTGGATTACATAATTAAGGTATAACAAGTTAGGCTAGCTAAGTTACTTATGTGAGTAGCTTAGTCTGAGTAATTAACACGTATGAAGTTATAAGCTTCAATATAGGTTATCAAGTATAGCAGGTAGTACCAGCATTGTAGTTAAGTGTTTTAGATAGAAATAGATATATCATCTTAGTAATAAATGAAAATATGGAATTATAGAGGATGGAGTCAGGTTTTGGGAGTTGCCATTTTGGCACATGTGCACTGCCATAGAAAGGAAAAGTGTTGTCTCGGGGACTTTTTAAAGAGAGCTGGATTGCTGGTAGTCCTAATTGATGGTGGGAGGGTATTCCACAGTTTTGCAATAGTAAAGGAGTAGAGCAGATGACCAGATGAGAGGTTTGGCTTTTCTACATTCAGGAGCAACTGACTTGCAGATCAGAGAGGTGTATTTGGATGGTACTGAGTAAGCAGAGAAGAAAGGGCAGGGCAATTTGATGGCTTGTATATAAATTTGTGTGCAGTGGTTAATTGTAAATATGTAAGGTAGTGTGCAAGTTCTATCCAATTTAGTAGGAACAACGAGGAACAGTGGTGAAATGAATATTTTGCATTGGTTACAAATTTAGCAATTTTATTGTAGCACGTGTCAAGTTTGGATTTCAGAGAGGACTGGATGTTGGTAAGATGAGGGGCACTGTATAGAAGAGATGGTAGCAGGAAGGAAGAGGCTAAGGATAGTTTTGTGGAGTGGTTGAGAAAGTATTTGTGTCTATACAGGATGCAGTTTTTGATGTGTTTTTTTACTATTGCTGTGAATATGAATATGTAGGTCAAATGTTAGGTTTTCATCTGTGATGATACCTAGTAGTTTTGTATTTGCAAAAACTTCAATGATAGTGTTATTTTGAGAATAACTAATGAATTCATTCTTGTTTTGGGTGGTGTTTTTTAGGATAACTAGCACAAGTTTAGTTTTGTTGGGGTTTAGGGTGAGAAAGCTTTGACCACTTTCAGTTGTGCTTTCAGTTCCTCATCTGATGAACTATACAATTTTAAGTCATCCACAAAAAGAAGTTGAGAGGTCTTTACACTGTTGTTTTGTGGGAGCAGATTATAACCATGACCTAATCTGTGAAGTAGACAGCTTAATGGGTTAAGGGCAAGACAAAACAGCAGCAGTGACAGAATCACCTTGGAATATCCCCCTTTGAAATGTTACCTCTGGGACAATAATTTGTCCTTTATCATGGCTTAGCTACAAAGTGGTTTGCCACTGTCTCAGTCACTGTAATGTAACTAATCAATGTAGGGTGTATCTTATACATCTGTAAGCACTCCTGTCCAAGACTGTAGGATGCTGTCAAATGCTTTCTTGTAATCTGGCCATGCCATATATAGATTATTTCCCTTTTTACAATTCTCCATTATGAATTTGTTTGAAAACAAATGATCCTTTGTTCTTTATGATTTTCTTGTATTACCCTTTTGTTCTATTGCCATGATTGATTGAGTCTTCTTCTGTGTGACTCTAAACTCTGTATACATCATGTTTTGCTTATAATTTATATATCATCAGAAAGCAAGTTATTGAGCTATACCTTTAAGGCAAGCTTACAGGTTCACTCTGAAGGAAGAGTACTATTGTTCCTGTTAACCAGGTTGGTGTCTGTTTGGGATGTGCAGATTATTAGTTCTTCTCTCAGGAATAAATTTTTGTTTAAAGATGATAATACTTTTATCCAGAAATTAGGTACTGCATCTGGGCCTAGGGTTTTCCATTTAGAATAATTTCTTATGGACTTATAGATTCATAGACTGTTAATAGGCTAATGACCCAAGGGTGCCTTTCTAAGTCTAGCCAAGTTTTTCTGATGGAATAATAATGTCCTGCATCCAAAGAGGACATTGAGGGCCAAGCATTTAAAGGATACCTCTGTTCATAAGAGACATGGGTGCCAGAGCTGGTGTAAATTTCCTATTCCCCATCCACTTGTCTAGGTTGTGCTTACACTGGGTAATAGACAAACTCAGCTTCACATAGATGGGAAGCCTATTCCATAGGCAGGGCAGTCTGTAGGACACATCTGTCTGTCCAGCATATTCTGTTTATGTCCCAAACAAAATTCAGGTCCCTAGACATTGTTTTTCCGGGTAGTCCTTGACTTACACATGTGTAGGACATTCATAAGTATGGAGTTTGCGATGCCTTGTAAGCCAGGCATAGATCACCCCTCGGCAATCTATAGGAGACTGAGCAAAGGGAAAGGGGTTTAAACTGTTATGCATAAGGCAGGTTGTTATGCCTTCTATTCTTGAATTCATTATTTTGTTTCAGTTTTTCTAGCCATTACTTCATTCCATTTCATATCCTATATGTTTTAGCATCTTACTTTTTCTTTTATTTCTTCTGTCCATTCAACATCTTTGCTATGTTCCTCAGGGTCTTCACAGATATTTCTCCAAAATGTGTTTATTTCTAATTTATTTATTTATGTTGGTGATGTTTCTCTTCCTTCTGACTTGTTTTGTTTTGTTTTGGGCCATCAACGAACTGCTTATTTTATACCTTTCCTTTATATTTATGAGCATATCTTGCAAGTTTTCTGCCAGTGCTAATGTCTTTAGTTTATTATTTGCAATATTGTATGATAGATTCTGGTCTGTTCTGATTCTGCACACTGCTTTATCATATCTACCTGGATACGTTTTTTTTTTTTGCTGATCTCTTTCCTCTTCAGTACTCTTCTAACACTGACACTTCTTGTCTTAACTGCTTTATAGTTTTCTCTATTCAGTACTTCCGTGATGCCATTTGATTTCTTCCAGTCCTTTCCCTCATTGCTCTGTGTTTTTGTGGTAGAAATGTATCTGTTATTAATTTTGTGCACATTAATATAGCGCATTTACTTCTGTTATATTACAAAAATTTCTCTTGAAAGATTTAATTACTGTGTTCTTTGTTTAATCAGACTTCTGACAATGTGGGTCTTATAGACTGTAATCCTTTTTTATTGATCTTAATATGTCTATCCATCTCTATTAAATTGAGCAACTCTTGCCTTAGATCATTTTCTTCTAAACTGAGTGCACGTTCTTTGTGCCCCATCTGCTGCACGTATTCTATGAAAAGTTCCTGAACATCTTTCTGTGACATATTCTCTTCAGCTACATGCTGCATAGGTTCATAGGTTCATAGGTTGGTACTAGGCTATCAGCCCTAGGGCCTATACAAGCCTAGCCATAACAATTCCCTGGCTATTTCTTCCCACATTATTTACTTTCCTGGACCCCTGTCTAGCAGGGCGACTGACATGATCCCTGGGGTGAATTTCCTTTCTCCCATCCAATCATCAAGGTTCCTCTTGAAGAGGTCCAAAGAGGCACTCTGCTTGACATGTATGGGCAATCTATTCCAGAGTCTGGGGAGTCTCTGGGTTAGGAACCTATCCCTCCAGCATGTTTTGTTTATTGTGATGACAAGGTTTAGATCCCTGGAGCGTGTAGCTCTGAGGGATTGGGATTTCTTTAAGTGTAGCATGTCCAACAGCTCTGGGTTTGACATGGCCTTGTATGTTTAGCAGAGATCGCCTCTGAGTAGACGATATGTGACAGAGTATAGCTGGAGATTTTAGGGCATCTGCTTTAGGCCTGTGATTCTTTTAGTGAGGTTGTTGTTCTTTCATATGGGAATTCACTTGCCTATCACTACACAACATTGACTGCATCTGTGTTGCCAATTTTTCTGGCTCCGTCCCTTTGCTGTGCAGCTCCAGCTGAACCTTTGCACTCATTTCCTACTGAAGGTTCCAGAGAATCTTCATGTGGCAGGTGATTAGATGCTTCCTGGGCCACCTGTTTCTCCTTAATTTGTTAGTCATTGTTCCATCATGCTGTGACATTACCACTGTAGGATTTTTTTTACATTAAATCCTTCACTTCATGGGTAATCCATAAGTTTAATTTCTATTTCTTTAACTTTCCCATTACTAATCCTCGTTTCTACTTTCCCCTTTGTTTTATTTTTTGTATTGTGAAATTGTGTATATCCAGATCCCTTTGCCTCTATTTCTCTGCAAATATCTTTGGTGTTACTTTTTGTAGTTATTTATTTTGCTTTCTCCTTTGCATAAATGTACCATATTACATTTATTTTACTTTCCCATGTCTGTATTTCTTCTTTACATGTCTCTCACTCTTCCTGTTTCTCCTTACTTTGGGGACTAATTGTTCTATCATGCAGTGACATAACCTGTGTTAGACTTTCTACACTAAATCATTCACTTTGCAAGTATCCAGAACTTCAGCTTCTATTTGTTTAACTTCTACTTTACTAATCTTCTGTTTTACATTCCCCCTTTGTTATGTTATTTTTTGTATTGTGAAAGTTTCTATACCTGGTTGCCTTTGCCTGTATTTCTCTTCAAATATTCTTTGGAGCTGCTTTTTCATATTGATTACTTTGACTTTCTCCTTTGCATAAGTATTGCAACATATAAGATCTCTCTTTCTTTCCCATGTCCACATTTATTTGTTATGCCTTTCAAAAAATCTCTCTATATTTTTCACACTTCCTTGTTTGTTTCTTTATCCAAACGGCTCAACGTTTCTTTGCCTATATAATACAACAGGTCCATAACCGCAATTAATGAATGCAAAAATGCATTTGAAGGTTTTGACAGTTTTTCTTGTCTAAGTATTTTTCTTTCCTCTAATTTCTCCCTTAACCTTTTTGAATATCTTCTGTCTCGAAATTCTGGGCTTCTTGCATGATAGTAACAATAGATAATTCTTTTTTATCTGCAGTAGTCCACTCTATCATATTTATGGCTCTTTTTTGGCCTATCAATTTTTGTGGACTACTACTTCCTTCTACAATGGAGGGTGGGGGGGATCCTCCTCCTTTGCCTGCCCTAACCCAATTGTAGGAATATTTTTCTGTCTTGAATATTCTTCATTGTCAGTTTTTCCAGTCCTGGAACCAACATGCATTTGAGGGTTGGGGACTTTTTTTATCCTGGAACTTGTGTATCCGGTTGTCTTTTTTATTTTTTAACCTACGTCTGTTCGTGATATATGCTATATAAAATGCAAGTATACATCAATGTTATACTCAGTAAAGTATAGCTTATTTAAAGAGAAGCTCAATGCTAAGCAGTTTCCTACCTTTCTCTACATTCCACTACAGCTGAATTTGGTTATTATATGTATTTCTGGATTACAACATGTCCTTGTTTCTCAATTTTCTGTGGAAAAGAATGTCATGCATTTGCAACTCACTAGAAGAAATCCTCATAGGAGGTTCCGAGGCTAAAGGCCCCAGAGCCTTTTTAAGCCTAGCCATTCAAGCCCGTATTTTTATAATTATCAGTGTCCAAGGACTGGAATAACTTTGGTATATGCCTGTGCCTTAGAGCATCTACAAGCTGATGCTGTCCATAAAGGCCAGAAGTAACAAGCAGGGATGAATTTATGATTTCCCATCCATTGCTCCCAGTGTCATTTGAATAGGCTTAAAGAAGAGCTCTGTTCAGATAAATGGTGAGTCTGTTCCAGAGTCTAATGAGAGTTGACCATAGTGGAACTGTGATCTCCTTAGATCTGGATGCCATGCCATAACTTATACCTTGCACCACATAGAAGGATTTTTTCACCAACATGTTCACATGGTGATCAAAGTTCAGGGTACTGAGTTCTCAAGTCCCTTACCACTGGGTCTACTCCTAGGACAGTGTTATCAATGTTGTAATTTGCAGGGGTGGTAATCTTCCAAAAGGGTATACATGTGCATACTGTTGCACCGAGTGGTAGACTGTGGTTCTGGCACAAGTTATTTGGCTCTTAGACCCTCCTCAAGGATAACTACTACTTTGGAGGAATCATCAACATATTTAGTCATCCAAAGACCCTTTATATTTGCTATGACTTCATAGAAGTATATTCTAAACAGGAGAGGTCCAAGTGCTGAGCCCTGTGAAACACCACTGTAACAGGCCTACTGATGGAGGTGGATTCCACCACCCTAAGTTCATGTGTCCTATCCATGAACCTTTTGACTATCCATTGGGCTACACAGGGTTTATGTCTAAACTTGTGAGTTTGTTTATAATAACTACGTGAGATATTGTGTCAAATGGCTTTGCCAGGTCGAGGTAGGCAGTATACACTATTTTGCCTATCATCCATGGCTCAAGTGGCCTTCTCAAAGTAGTCCACTGGGTTTAGTAGGTGTGACATACAGTTGACAAAACCAGAATGGGATGGGTCCAGTGTTTGAATATTTCCTGTCTTTATTTGTTAGATACATGATAACTTTTTCCATGACTTTGCATATAGTCTGTAGTTCCCTGGGCCTGTTGATGACACACTTTTCTGTAAAGGGATGACCATTGCAGTCCTGCATTCCCTAAAGACAAAGCCTGTCTAGAGGCTGTGGCTGAATAGAGATTCTAGTGGACCTGAAAGGTCATATTTCAAACTATATAGGAGGCATCCCTATCCCTTGATGATATCAGGGCTCATTGCTATAGTGTGTTTAGCTCTGGAGAGTGCAGTGAAGACCCATTCTTTAGTAATGGGGGATAAGTGGTAGAGGGTATTTCCTGGGGAGTAACTAGTCATATTCAAGAAATATGGACTCTGTCTTCTGCTTGTACCTTATTCCTCTTGCTGTACTCTTTTATCTTGGACTTTGGTAACTACTTTAGCCAATGAAATGTTTTTGTGAAGGCTTTTCTCTCTACATTATAAGGTGGATTGGTATGGCCTCAATTATAACTAAAATGTCATGAAATCACAAGAAATTAATGGCTTTTCTTGCATGTACATTCCTATACACTAGACAGCCATTGTTTCCTAATTCCATCTAGCCAGTACAACTTTATACATGCATGCATAAATAAGTAAATAGACACATATATTCCATGTGAAATTTTAATTTAATTTATTTTACAAAATAAATAAACAAGCAAGCAGACACACAAGTAGCATGTGAAGTCATTGTTTTATTTATTTGACTGTTTCATAGCTAATGATATATCTAGCCATCCATAACCCCTTTTCCCATTTTGCACATGGGATCAGGGTGTCACTTTATCAGTGACAATCATCTTGAGCCAAGGTTTACACCACCACATGGCTAGACCCGCCACAGTAGTTCATTCATACTGTTCTGTATGCAGCATGGACATTTGTAAGATGCTTGGTAATTATATTTTAGGTGTTCATAGGTAAAGACTAGGCATGCAGTTCAGAAGACCATTGATAAGCATAACCAGCTAAGCCCAAGCACTGTCGAGTGAGTTAAGCTCCATGGTCAAGAAGCACCATGCTATATATCCCAAAGAGAATTTATGATTTCCAGGCTTTTCATCCAGAATATTACTGGATACAGACCATGTGTAGTATTGCTTGATATGCATAGGAAGTTTATTCAGTAAGTATAGGATTCCTTGTGACAGAAATCTGTTGTGCTAGCAATGTTCTACTTCTGTGTCTATAAAAGATGACAGTTTTTGTTGTGGATGTTTATAGTGGTGTGTCTTTTGCATAGCTGTAAGAAGTCAAGCAGGGTGGACTGGGCCAGGTACCCTACTGATGGACAGCAGTCTGTCTGCTGAAGAATGGCATACAGAGCAAGAACTGCACATATCAACAATGCCATTTGAACCCTTGATATAAGTACCCCCCAGTAGGCAACAGTACGGATTGTGGAAGGGTGTACAGCTCAGCAAACTGTGTGGCATCAGAGTAACTATCATAGTTTTAGCTTTAACACACATTTTACATGTTATGCCTTAGGTACCACAATACATCGCAGATAATGTCACCATGTTCCAGGGGTGATATATAAGACAGGTGTTTCCATTGATATGGAACTTTTTCGATGACCTTGCATATAGTCCAGTTTATGAGTCTGTAGTTCCCTGGGTCTGTTGATGACACACTTTTCTGTAAAGGGATGACCATTGCAGTCCTGCATTCTCTAAAGACAAAGCCTGTCTGGAGGCTGTGACTAAATAGAGAATCTAGTGGACCTGACAGGTCATATTTCAAACTATATTGGAGGCATCCCTATCCCTGGATATTATCAGGGCTCATTGCTGTAGTGTGTTTAGCTCTGGAGAGTGCAGTGAGGAACCATTCTTTAGTAATGGGGGGATAAGTGGAAGAGGGTATTTCCTGGGGTAGTAACTAGTCATCTTCAAGAAATATGGACTCTGTCATGGAAAAGCACCAGCAAGTTACCAGGTGAACAAACATGCAGGAAGCTCCAGTCGACAAAAGGAATTGTTGAAGGTGCAGTGTTTGAATTACAGGTAACATCCAGGTTCTGTAAATAAAAGATGACAATGTTAGGCCTGTTAGGAGTGGTTACTTTTCAGCTGTCTTTCATAAGCATTGGACTTCCATCTTCCTAATTTCTTGATGTTCTCCCATGACATCATTGCCCATTGCAAATGAGAAGCTGTCGCTATGCTAAATGAGCATGGAATCTAACTGAGCATAGGGTATACATTTCGTTCCAAGCTTCATCACTTCACTGTTTTCTTCAATATAGCCCTAACCTGAAGCTGGGTAAGCAAGGCACCCCTTTCATGACAGAAAACTGTTCCTTCTTAAGTACCAGTCTAAGATGAAACTGTGTGAGTGCACTTCTATGTTTGGTAGTGTTGTAGGCATTGTACTAGATTCCATTCTGTGGCCCCTGAGGCTGGAGCCAACCACTGTTTTTTCACCTCTTGATCAGTCATAGATTGCTCCTATTTATCATTAGAATATTCTTATTTTGACCAGCTAAATGCTCCACAAAGAGCTGATAAACAACACGCTATGAAAAACAATCACTTGCATTAATGATGACATGTATTTTGGTTTTGTCCCATAAGGCTTGCACTGCCACCCCTTGGTTTTGTGCAGCCAGGTGATATTTGCCAGGAGGGAGGTTGGCATAATGGTTAAGGTGTTTACCAGTATGAGTGTAGAGACAGTGCTTAAACAAAACTAGTAAATCTGAAAACAAAGAAAGTGCTGTGAAGCAGAACAAATAAGTGCCACGTTCAAGGTAGTTTTCGATAACCAACCACTTTAATGTAGAACAAGCGTAAAAAATCCTCCATACTGTATGGTGGATTTTTATGCTTGTTCTACATTAAAGTGGCTGGTTATCGAAAACAACCTTGAACGTGGCACTTATTTGTTCTGCTTCACAGTGCTTTCCTTGTTTTTGGTTAACATGTTTCTTACAGACACAAGGTGCAAGTTTTGATACTCACGTGGGATAATTGGCTAAGCTTAAAATGGCTCACAAGGGCGGTTAGCCTAGTACCAACCTATAAACCAGGTGCAATGCTGCCTTCAACTTGTTTTTATTCAGCCTGTAACAGTAGCAGGGTGTGTGCCTCAGTAGTTTTACTTCCATGAGCTATACCGCTGGACAACCTTGCACCTTCCAAGTGTCTCTGAATTGCTGTCAGCCCCATTGTAAGCCACCTAATCACCTGTACCGAGGGTGTCTATTAACTGTTATTCTCATATGTCCACTGATACTGTGAATGAATTTGTACCCACACTGGTACTTTTTTCCAGTGCTACTCTCTTGAATTGAGCCCACTGTGAAAGCAACTTAGTGTAAAATGTCCAATTATTTTTTACCTCACCCTTTTTGCTGATTGCTCCCTGCCTGAACTATACATATGTTGTCAAATTTGAGTTGGGAGTATTTTGTTTGCCTTCTGTTTGCATATCCAGGAAGAAATTCTACTCTGTAATGACAAATTGATGTCTAGATGTAATTACTGTTTTCCACCTGCTGCTGAGTTTGCTTCCTCCTAAGTACCTCCCCCCACCAAATTCCTGGGATATGGCAACAGTTATCCTGAAAAAAAATCCAATGCAGTCTGCGAGTGTGCCAACACACAAGTAAAATTATCCTCTCTAAAAAATTTAGATGACTGAATGCAAGAATACTCTTTTTACTTGAGTCACACTTTTGAATAGTCTTGTCAACTGCATATAACAAATGGAAAAAACTGTTATTTGTAAAACTAGTGATAAAGGGTCAGTGAGACAGATGCTGCTAGGAGCAGCTATACTGTCACCTTAGTCAAAATACCTCTTGCATGCCAGTGTATGAGAGGATGCATGTTTATATGTATGTATCCACCAACACACATATAGGTTTGTGTACATCTGTATACATTAACAGAGATACACAAATATAGAGACAGCTTTATATAGGCTCTCACACAAATACACACACACACATATACAAAAACTCCTGTTACTTCCTGAAAAAATAAACAGCACTATCTAACCTACTTAAACTACAAACTAATACCAGACAACTTCACTCTAGTGATAAGCACAATCTAACCTACTTAAACTTCAAACTAAAACCAGACAAATTCACTCTAGTGATAAGCACAATCTAATCTAACCTACTTAAACTACAAACTAATACCAGACAACTTTGCTCTAGTAATAAGCACTATCTAACCTACTTAAACTACAAACTAATACCAGACAAATTCACTCTAGTGATAAGCACAATCTAACCTACTTAAACTACAAACTAATACCAGACAACTTCACTCTAGTGATAAGCACTATCTAACCTACTTAAACTACAAACTAATACCAGACAAATTCACTCTAGTGATAAGCACAATCTAACCTACTTAAACTACCAACAACCACTAAGCAGAGAAATTCATTCTATGATAGCACACATAACAACCTAACTTAAACTACAAACTAATGCCAGACAACTTAGCTCTAGTGATAAGCACAATCTAACCTACTTAAACTACAAACTAATACCAGAGAAATTCATTCTAGTGATAAGCACAATCTAACCTACTTAAACTACAAACTAATACCAGACAACTTCGCTCTAGTGATAAGCACAATCTAACCTACTTAAACTACAAACTAATACCAGACAAATTCACGCTAGTGATAAGCACAATCTAACCTACTTAAACTACAAACTAATACCAGACAACTTCGCTCTAGTGATAAGCACTATCTAACCTACTTAAACTACAAACTAATACCAGACAACTTCACTCTAGTGATAAGCACTATCTAATCTACTTAAACTACAAACTAATACCAGACAAATTCTCTCTCGTGATAAAAGACTAATCAAAGTGACCAAAAGCAGTAACACAGCAGGGGACTCCCTCTTTCCTAAATAGATACATAAAATTTGGAACTCATTACCTTCTGCCATTACCTCAGGCAACTCAATGGTTACATTCAAAAAAATACTACAAGAACACCTAAAACTCACATGGATATGCCCTTGCTACCCACCAGGTTGACTCCTATCATACATACCCTCTGACCCACTCTCTTGCTCCCTTTCACTTCTATTCCTTGAAGAAGAATTGTGACTCCTCCCTATAGTGCCTCACGGGTGAACACCCACCCCAACAGTCCACAATTATACACATTCCAAATTCAAATCTAACCACTGTTCACAAAAAACTAACCCTAACATCCTCTCCCAACCCCCTCTTACTTACATTTGTCTCAACCAGTGTTATTACTGGAAACCAATACATTTTATGTGCTGCTTTACTTTAACTTTAAACTATGGTATTTTGTTAAAACTTGCGACTACTAATGAATATTGTACTCTGTAACTTTAAAACTATGGATCTTGTTAAATCATGTGATTTCCTGTGAACACTTGCTTGCTGTGTAGAAATTTCATACTTGTTTGTTCTTAATCTGCGGAACTTTTCTCCCCGGGCTTCCAAGGAAAATAGACATGTATCCAGTCGGACTCTCCCGGTCAACAAATGTAAAATAAATAAAATAAATACAGATATATAGACCTAGATTATATATATATATATATATATATATATATATATATATATATATATATATATAATTTATTTTATTATTGCCATTTGTTAACTGGGTTGGTCCAACTGAGCCAAATGCCCATCTCAGTGGAGACCTGAGGAGAAAAGTTCCAATTGCAATTACAGACATTCCAAAAAAACAGTAATTAATACAAAGACTAAAAATTACAATAGTAATATTGACAAGAAACATTTACATAAAACAAAATAAACAAAGATAAAGTATTTATATATGTTTCAAAAAATCCAATACAATAGTGACAAGATAAACCCTGAGTAGGAATATTTACAAGAACCTGATTGTAGATAACTGCCAACTGTAATCCAATTAAACTCCAGAATCAAAAACCACAGCGAAGGAACGAACAGCTAACACCAGATAGCTTTATTGGAAATGTTGAGCGCTTACAAAATACACACACACAACTAACCCAGCCTTATATATAAAGTAGTAGACCACTAATTAAATGTCAATTAATTCTTAAAAGGGCATGACGTTATGAATAATATCTGTGTAAAAAATAATATTAATTTGATATCAGTTAAACATTAACTAAAACTTATGACAAATACATAATAAATATATGTGAAAATAAAAATATATGTATAAATATATATTGTGCAAAATGTTATTAAAACTGTACACTGATCCCTTATAATAAAGGGATTGTTTCCCTAATACATTCTTTAATTTTAAAATGCTACATATACTAATAGCCTCATTTATGCCTGGACACCTAGTGGCATCAAGCAAAAGTTGTTATCTTAACTCACAGACATCTACATCTACCTCGTGGATCCTTATTCAAATCTTGACTCACAGAAAATCTAAAAACATGATTTCTACATTCGTTAATATGTCTTGCAAGTGCATTCATTTGTCTATTATGTCTAATGTCCAGTAAATGTTCACTTATTCTGTTCTTAAAAGATCTAGTAGTCTTACCTACATAAAAAATAGGGCACTTCAAGCACTTTGCTACATAAACCACATTAGTGGTACAACAATTATAATGCCCATTAATCCTCAATGTTTTCCCATTCAACACAAAACTGCCCCCTGTTTCCAATATATGAGGGCAATAATTACAGTGCTGGCACTTATAATTCCCTTTACTTCTGTTTGTGCAAGTGTCACTATAAATCTTGGTCCCTTTCATTATATTTTTGAAAGACTGATCTTTTTTATAAATAATTTTTGGTTTCCCCCCTAATTTCTGTGCTACATTATCATCAAATTGTAAAATGTCCAATTTATTAAAAATAATGTCAACAATATTCCATACACCTTGATTAAAACATGCAATGAACCTTAAACTAATTTTGGGATCCATATTGTCCTTATTTACATTATTACCATCCTTACCAAATCCTAAAATAGGTTTATATATTCCATTTTGTCATTTGTGCATCACTTCCTTACTAATTTCATCAAGTAGGACATCTGGGTATCCTCTAGCCTTAAACATATTTAAAATGAACATTAACTCATCAGTGAATACTATGTCTGAGCTCACCATCCTGGCTGCTTGGACCAATTGTCCTTTTACTATAGACTTTTTCTGAAAGAATGGGTGTGCACTGGTGAACTCTAAATAAGAATTTGAAAAAGTTGATTTTCTGTAAATTTTAGATTCCATCATATTGTCTCCAGTAATAAATAATTCTACATCTAAATAGGCAATATTAACTCTACTATGTTGATGTATAAATTTCAGGAAACCAACTGTATTATTAATGTATACATAAAACTGCTCCAATTCCTGCTCAGTACCTTTCCACAAGATGAACAAATCATCCAAAAATCTTGTGTAAAACAAAATATTAGTTTGGAAGGTACTCTGAATTATGTACTGTTGTTCCCAATAGGACATAATGTAATTTGCAAAAGCAGGGGTGCAGGCTGCACCCATAGCAACCCCCGTTTATTTGGCTATAGTATTGGCCTTCGAAATATAAATAATTATTCTGGAGCACCACTTCCATAAGCATTACATATACATTGATGTTATCCTGGTCATATAGGCCAGTTTTTAATAGTTGGGTCTCAAGCCAAGCTAAACCTTCTACATGTGGGATGCCAGCGAACAAACTAACCACATCAATGGTAACCATGATTACATTCTCGTCTAACTTTATTCTACCTACTTTCTCTAAAAATTCCTAAGAATCTTTACATATGTATGGAAATGTCTTTTATCCTACCTGTAATTTCTTATCCAAACATTTGCTTATGAAAAAAGTTTTCGATCATTTTCCATCTACTATAGGTCTAAACTGTGGGTCCCTAAGTCCCTTATGGACCTTGGGAATTCTGAATATATTTGGTACCATAGGATACTTATTATACATGTATGCATGCTCTTCCTCGTTGATTTGCCCCTGGTACAACATGTCATCCATTAACAAATCAAATTTCTATACATAACATGTATCTCATTAAGGAAACTCTCTATGTATGACCCGTCTAATAACAGGGTATTAATCCCATTCAAGTAATCAGCTTTATTCATAATAACAATTCCATTTCCTTTATCTGGTTTCATTAAATGTATATTAATGTCCTGTACCAAATCATTTAATAAACTCTCTTCACCCACTGTCATATTCTTTTGTTCATAATTCGTTTTGACTGATAGAACCCTACAAATATCTTTTTCACATTTATTTTCAAACAACCTTATTACATTATTTAAAGGTGGGTTGAATGTGCTAGGTCTCCTTATAGACCCATTAGCATCCTCATACCTGTCAATCTGGGAATTAAACCAGACCTTAAAATTCAACTTTCTAGCAAAACTTTTAAGAGCTATCAAAGTATTGTCAATCCTTGCCCTTCTAAATGGCACAAAGGTAAACCCTTTAGCCAATAAATTTACATGTTAAGTTTTAATTTCCTTTGTACAATAATTATAAACTTTAAAGTAATTTCTCTCATTTTGAATGACAACAGGTTCAAATGCATTTTCAAAATTCATTTCATTACACCTTTGAATTATGTCACCATTATTACTTTCAGTCATTAACAAGTATGTCCGCATTTAGATAAAAATTCGACATAAAATCCCCGTCATAAATCCCATCCAAAACCTTTTCTTGCTGACGGTTAATGTTCAAATCAGTGTTGCGTTACCCCATTGTCACTAAAACATGTTATCGTTAACAGCAGTTAAAATGCTATTAATGCCAAACAGAGCAAGGGAATTGTTTGCTGAAAAAGTACTTACAGACCCAACATGTCTAAGACCATGTCCATCAAGTCCTCCTCTGTCGGCTCCTGTTCCTGTTGTTTTTCGGCCGCACCCCCTGCACAACATAATCCCGATAAGTCTTGGGCAAAAAATGGGGCTGTTGTTCTTTCTCCCTCAGTCTCTCTGAATGCCTAATATTCTCCTCATTTGGAAAGGATTGTGAGGGATTCCTTGTCGCTTTGTAGCCTACCACGTTTTACATCATTCCCTCATCAGAATTCATTCCCTGATTGGCCCGATCCTCTTCGTTGTTATCACTACCTGCAGAAATTGGATGCAACCTTTGTTTGGCATATTCATTTAAATCGCTTTTAATTTTCTTCATTTTATGAGTATAAATTATATTGCAAGCAGTTGTCACGTTGGAAAAAACACTATTATATATTGATTGATTTTGTATAAAGTTAATGTCATTTTGTATCGTCTGGTTAAGATCATCCAAGTCCTTTGCCATCTTATCTGCTGCTTGCAAATTATGTTTAACCATAAGTCTTATCATTTAAAGCCCCGTTTTGCCAAATAGGCTGTGTAACTCATTCAATAATTCAGCATTTCCTTCAGCCCCATTGGAGTATTTCCACAATCTCAATCCCCGTGGGATCAGTTCCATCTCTATGTTTTTTTGTAAATATGATATTTCTAATTGAAATATCTTATAAGATAGCAAATTCTTTTCAAATACCTTGATTTTGTCGACAGTCATGGTGGTTTCGGATTGAGACACACCTCCTTGCTTTCTCTCAACCACAAATACAAAAGTGTTATTCTTCCACTGTAACAGCCCTTGGACATTACCGTTCAACTCTTCAGTCCTAACGAATAAATCCCCAGGCGTATTCTGCTGCTCCATTTCATTAACATTTGAACCACGATTAATTGGTGTTGGCTGGGCTAATGGGTAGCCGAGGCTACCAAACAAGTCTATATTGCTTCCTTGTTTTTCAGTTAAAGTCTGTATTTGAGCTGTATGGACAGCCAATTATTTAATTTGCTGTAATAACTCCAAAATATCACCATTTATTGTACCTACCATTTCCATCTCTGCAGAAGGACCAAACAACTGCCAATTGTAATCCAAATAAACTGTACACTGATCAAGACATCTACCTTTTTTACATAGGTAAGACTGCTAGATCTTTCAAGAACAGAATAAGTGGACATTTAGTGGACATTAGACATAATAGACAAACAAATGCACTTGCAAGACATATCAACGAATGTAGAAATCATGTTTTTAGATTTTTTTGTGATTCAACATTTGTATAATGATCCACAAGGTAGATGTCTTGATGTTCATTTGGATGTCTGTGAGTTAAGATGGCAACTTTTGCTTGATGCCACTAGGTATCCAGGCATAAATGAGGCTATTAGTATATCTAGCATTTTAAAATTAAAGAATATATTAGTGTAACAATCCCTTTATTATAGGGATCAGTGTACAGTTTTAATAACATTTTGCACAATATATATATATATATATATATATATATATATATATATATATATATATATGTATTTTTTTCACATATATTTATCATAAGTTTTAATTAATGTTTAACTCATATCAAATTAATATTATTTTTTACATAGATATTATTCATAATGTCATGCCCTTTTAAGAATTAATTGATGTTTAATTAGTGGTTTACTACTTGATATATAAGGCTGGGTTAGTAGTGTGTGTGTATTTTGTAAATTTGTTCTGAAGAAGTCCCTTGTTATAGAAGGGAAGAAAGCACTCAACATTTCCAATAAAGCTGTTTGGTGTTAGCTGTTCATTCCTTTGCTGTGATTTTTGGTTCTGATTATAGATAAACTGTAAATTGGAGTGTTAGAAGAGCAAGAAAGAAAGGCAGATAAAAAGAGAGAGAAAAACTTAAAGTAATCAAAAGTAGAATTTAGGTATATATATATATATATATATATATATATATATATATATATATATATATATATGTGTGTGTGTGTGTGTGTGTGTGTGTATAGACGTACAAATCTCCACATATGTGGAACTATCATTTTAAACAACCAAAGCAATATAGATGATAAACACATAATGACACATGCATTTATTTATTTAAGTTGTTAAGCATTTCCATCTTGATAAGAGGTAAGTTGTCTAGTCAACACAGCCGTTTCAGTCACAAAAGAGGCAAGTTTGAGAAAAATTATGAGAATTTCAATATTAACAGTAATGTATACTACTAAAACAATAATGTGCAGTGCTTACAAAGTTTTAATAAAATAAATGCATTATCACATATCCAGCATATAGCAAAAAATCATGAAATGCTCAAAGTAAAATCAGAAGAACAGGTCACACTCTTAGCTAGATGATGTTCTTTATTTAGCGCTTTCATCAGTTAATAAAACAATGACTTCTTCAGAATGTTGTAACACACTTTACATCCACCTTATATACTACCATGTGTTTAATCAATTAAGTCAATTAACTTTCCAACCAAAAACATTTTTAAAGCCATACTCCCCATTAAATTGTTACTGATGTTAAGTTTCATTACAAAAACTGCAAAACCCTATATTTTATATATATATATATATATATATATATATATATATATATATATATATATATACACACACACACACACACACACACACACACTCCTTAAAAACAATTCATGTAAAATACATATTTTGCCACAATTATTAAGGAAGATTCATTAAAAAACTAAGTGAATAACCAAACAAGGTACGAGACAGAATAACCAATATATACTTAAAACATGCATATTGTTCTATTATTATTACAAATGGTAATTTGATTTTAACTTGAGGCAACTAGATAAAGAAACTACCTCATTTAATCCAGGGGGGCTCATGACATTAACCCTTAGTTGCCACATCATTTCCTTGAACTCTAGAAATAGGTTATTTGCCCCCCCCCCAATTGTATTCTAGATGTTCAAGTATTGTAAATTTAAAATAATGCTCTGGAAATTTAATAATATGCTTGGCAAGGGCATTATTGATGTTCCCCTTCCCAATGTTATAGATATGCTGATATATCCACAATCTGAAGGAGTTTTTTTGTCTTTCCGTTGTAGAATTTATTGCAGATTTGACATAGTGCAATATAGACTACATTTTAGTACCTCAGTTATTTCTGTGTATTGATTTCACTATGCCATACCCAGGAATATTCACTCTGACGCCCTCTAGGATAAATTTGCACTACGAACAATGTCCACATTTCTTGGTGTGCTCACTAGTATAAGAGCCTACCCTCACCATGTTCCTTTCTAACATATTCTTACAACTAATGTCTTTTTTGAACACTACTAGTGGTTTACTACCAACTACATTACATATTTGTTCATCATGTTGTAGGATAAACCAATTCTTAAAAAGGACGTCCCTAAATAGGGAATACTTTGGGGTAAATGTCAGGATCATAGCTTTCTTATACACACCATGGTTACTGTCACTACCATCCATGACTGCACCTTGTGTACCACCTCCATTGTGAGACCCAACAATGGATAAAAATGTCCTGATATTATTTTTTGAGTGACTTCTTCCAGTATAGGTTTCATAAATCCCTGTGGGTATCCCCTTTTTTCCAACATGCCCAACAATTTATTTCTTTCCTCATAAAATGTATCTAACTCACTAACCATTCTTGCAAGCCTTACACCCTACCCCTTAACAGGGACCTTTTTTTGATAGAGGGGGTGGCCGCTATTAAAATGGAATAGAGTGTTAGAGTACGTTGGTTTCCTATAAATAGTAGATGTGTACTTTTTGAATTCTTTATTTTTCTTGATCTGGATGTCTAAGTAACTAATACTCTCTGTGTTCATCTCCATATAAATCTTAAGAAGGAGGTGCTAGTATTCAAATAAGAAAATAATTCATACAGTTCACCTTCACTACCTCCCCACAGAATAAGTATATCATCCAGGTATCTACCATAAAATACACACCTCCTATACCCATCAAAGGGGAACACCTTGGTCAACTCCCATTGGGCCAAGACAATGTTTGCAAAGACGGGGGCACAAACTGCCCTCATGGCAACACCCGGTGTTTGCCTAAACAATTGCCCTTCAAACAGAATGTAATTGTTTTCAAGGACCAACTCTATTAATGTCCTAAGTGTAAGTATTCTAGAGTGTGTATGTTGTGAATTCTTACACAGTCATAAAACAGTTCTACTCCCTCAGAGTGCAGTATGACATTGAAGAGGTCCTTCATGTCAACTGTAACCAGAATCATATTATCCCTATACAAATCCTGGTTTAGTTTTTTAAGACAGTCCCAGGAGTCCTTAATAATATGTGGGAACCCACTAAAACTGTTCTTTAAACAAAAATCCAGAAACTTGGCAATAGTCAGGGTCTTAGATGCCTTAGCATCCATTATAGGCCTTAAGGGAGGGTTGGTGGCATCTTTGTGGATCTCGGGGATGCCAAATATGGTTGGAATTCTTGGATTTTCCTGTACTATAAAGTCGTATTCTTTCTTAGTAATTTGGTTGTTAAGTAACAACTCATATAAAGTGGCATCTATCTTTCTGTATGCTAGATTTAATTCATTCAATGAAACTTGTTCAAATCCATCCCCATATAAATGAATTAACATACTATCCACATAGCATTGCTACTCCATTACCACCAACCCTCCCCCTTTATCAGGTTTCATTATCCTTAGTGACCTGTTGTCTAGGATGCTATTAAGTAGATTTTCTTCATCTTTAGTTAGATTACTTTCACCTCTAGGAATCTTTTTGTGCATACAAATGTCGCTAAAATCATTTACACAAATCATCTCAAATAATTGTATACTGGGGTGTATACTGGGGTGTAGGGGTGATTGTAGACACTGGCTTTTTTACATACTGGAACAGAGTGGTTATCTTTACCACTATTAGAACCATCAGGTCAAGTAAAGTTCTATCAATTCTGACATTGTTCATGGGCACAAAGTTTAACCCTTTTTCAAACAAATTCACACATTCTACAGTGACCTGAGTGTTAGATAAATTGTGTATTGTAAAATCATGGTGTATGTTGCTAATAATGTTATTTGTCTCTGTACCTACCAGTTCCCAGCATTGTTCCTGGCTGTCCCCCTCCCCATGTTCCCATAAGTTCCTCTCCCCCATCCAAGGCCATTCCAGGATTTCCTGCTGTGAGACCAATTGATGTTGTAATTGTGCTGGAGATTCCTGATTCTCTCTGACTTTTGGCATAGGGGTTCCTAAAGGGGCATTATAATTGCTGCTGTCCTCTGGATATTCTTCCACTATGTCCCCTACTTCACCCTCATGAACAGAACCTTCATCTATTAATTC
This sequence comes from Protopterus annectens, assembly GCF_019279795.1. Classification (NCBI taxonomy): domain Eukaryota; kingdom Metazoa; phylum Chordata; order Ceratodontiformes; family Protopteridae; genus Protopterus; species Protopterus annectens. The sequence goes on from NC_056744.1 coordinate 1,704,498,454, forward strand.
TGTCTGAGTTGAATTAGACCCTATACTGCCTTTTGGTGTGGGGTAGGCCTGCCCTTGCTCATATTGCTTTCTGTCTCTTTCTAATTTTTTGCTTTTCTTGTCCCTAATAGCAGCAATGTTTCTATCTACATTCACAAATATAGCTTTGTAATCATTTATTTTAAAAGAAAAACACAAATCCTGTTTGATTTGTTCATCCAATCTATTAACAGCTTCTTTTAGTACATTCAACTTTTGTCATTGTCTTTTAATAACAGTTCCAACAACTGACAACCATGACAGTTAAGTAAGGCCAATAAGTCTGTGTGAAGCTCTCAGCCATTAACCAGCCCATTTGGATACTTCCAACACCTTAGTCCCTTTGGTATCTGTTGCCATTTCAAACATTCCCTTAAATAATGGTTTTCCACCTGTAATTTTCTCAATCTAATCTTTTTCCAAAACTTTTAATTTTTTATCAACAGTACCTTGTATGATGTGTTCAGGTGGAAAACCAAATTCACAGTGTCCTTCCTTATTCAACCAGTCCATGATGTTAAAACCCTGTTGTGGATCCTCCTGGTTGTTGGAATCGCTCCATTGACCTTGTCCGGTCCCCGAACCTCCATGTTGTATATGCTGACTGCTCTGCAATGGGCTCCTTTGACCTGGGAGTATGCTGCATGCAAACTCATTCAACGATGTTATTTCTTCACCCTGAGGCCCAAACATAGTAGGGGAAGGATTAAACTTCCTCTCAAAGCCAATAAGCTGTTGTGTCAACACCACAATAAGTGAAAAGAGGTTTCCAATAGCTTTCACTAATTCATCAGTGGAACCGCCAGCCATAAAAGTATTTCCTGTCTCCAACTCCATACCAGCAAAAAAACACGAAATATCAAGCATATACAAATTTGACAGATATTCAAGAATGCCTTGAATTGCAAGCCAGTTAGTAAGACACAACAAGGCTGTGGTTTTACAACCACATGAATATAAACTTAGATTGTATATTGCATACATACTTATGCGCACAGATAGGAAAATATAGAGAAATACAAAGACTAGCCCTGGGATTCACTAAGCTGCTGTGCAGGAATAGCTTAGTCCTGCACGGAAGCGACCATTCAGTGCAGCACGGCAGCGTGCCAATACAAAGACTAGCCCTGGGATTCACTAAGCTGCTGTGCAGGAATAGCTTAGTCCTGCACGGAAGCGACCATTCAGTGCAGCACGGCAGCGCCAATACAAAGACTAGCCCTGGGATTCACTAAGCTGCTGTGCAGGAATAGCTTAGTCCTGCACGGAAGCGACCATTCAGTGCAGCACGGCAGCGCGCCAATACAAAGACTAGCCCTGGGATTCACTAAGCTGCTGTGCAGGAATAGCTTAGTCCTGCACGGAAGCGACCATTCAGTGCAGCACGGCAGCGTGCCAATACAAAGACTAGCCCTGGGATTCACTAAGCTGCTGTGCAGGAAAAGCTTAGTCCTGCACGGAAGCGACCATTCAGTGCAGCACGGCAGCGCGCCAATACAAAGACTAGCCCTGGGATTCACTAAGCTGCTGTGCAGGAATAGCTTAGTCCTGCACGGAAGCGACCATTCAGTGCAGCACGGCAGCGCGCCATGCATATTTATGAAGCCGCACTGCCTATGCACCTAAACTAACATGGAGCCGTGGGTGAGTGCAGGGGGTGTGTCTGAGAGCAGAGCTCTCACAATATACACGCCCCTGCACTCAAGAATTGTTGTTCGGCAGTTAAAATGAGCGAGAACATTTGTAACACCCCTAACCTATCAGGAAAACAAAAGTGGTCAAAGGCAAAAGGGACAATCATCCCTACCAACTGTACAGATTTTCACAGAATGCCCACGTTTGCCTCATAGTATGGTGTTGCCCCTAAAATGTGTACCTGTCTGGCAAATAGCTGAGGACTGAAGTAATTAAATAATGACAAAACATTTGGGTATAAGACCCCACACATCTGTCAGACAATACATGCTAATATAAAACCTATATGATTCTGTCAACTTCATAAGTTTGTAGGAGCAACATTTAAAATCAGCTCCTATGTGTCCTCCCATCAGGCTTAGCATTAGCAGGGATATGCTGAAGGGTATAGATAAAATAATACAACAAAACCTTTTTTTTTTTATAAATACGATAAAGTTTAAGCGTAGCTGTGCGGGTTTGCTCATTGCTTAACTATGTATACTCCAGCTTAAATGGCACAAAAAGTTAAATAGCAAGATTCACTAAATAGAAGCAGTACTGCAATAGTGTAGTGGCTAGAGAGTTCACTTTACGAGCAGTTATTCCTGGTTTGATCCTCACTATAGCAAATTCACATTTTACATGTGAAAGGAATTGAAAAATTTTTTAGTTGTATAACCTACTAAATAACATATATTTGTGAACCGGAGTACTGCATTAAGTTCAGATGTGAGGTGCCTTTATAATAAAGTGGTGAAATTCCCTGATAAACACAAGTGCCCCATACAGTATACGTACACATGAATCAGGGATACTAAACAAATTTATAACATGTAATGAATGATAAATCAATGCCATACAGCAAATAGTGTGTAAAATTAAAAATAAGCAACACTAAGCATTGCACACCTATTTCCTATCACTCCTTTTCCTTTTCTTTTAAAGAAATTAGCATGGGGGTAAGCAAGGAGTAAGCACTTTTAAGCAGCAGTAAGTGTGCTTCAACTTGTTTGCATGGGGGTAAGCAATGTGCACACAGAATAAACAATTTTGGGGCTAGCTCTCTGTAAGCATATTTAACCGGAAATTAGCATTGCTTATTGTCATGCAAACCCACTTACAACTGCTTAAAAGTGCCTTAGTCAGTCTGTATCCAACAGCCCTTGTTCTGCCCAGCAACAAAATAATCAGCCCTTGCAAGTCTCAAACCCAGGACCCTGCACATCATAGCCATAGTGAATTACGACTACACCATATGAGCTGTACCTAAAATTGAGGTATTGTCCAACATATCATGCAGCACAGTCATTCAACATTAGGGGAAATGTGTTTATATATGTAGATATATGTATGTATGTATATATATCTAGATATACAGACATATATATCTCTATATGTAGACAAACATATATATATATATATATATATATATATATATATATATATATATATGTTTATGGGTCTACCTGACAACGCCGACGATGAGAACACCGACACCAGAAGATTGAAAACTGAGATGACGGATGGATGAAAACCCCGACGCTGAGAACACCGACATGTGAAAAGGCTGTGTAAGTATGCGGTAGTGACGGACGTTAGGGTTAGGGTGCGAGTAAGGTAAGTGTGCGATATTGACGTACTCTAGGGATAGGGGTGGGTTAAGTGAGTTAGGGTTAGGGCGTGGGTTAGGTGAGTGTGTGATAGTGACAGTCTTTAGGGTTAGGGGCGGGTTAAGTGAGTTAGGGTTAGAGCGCGGGTTAGGTGAGTGTGCGATAGTGACAGTCTTTAGGGTTAGGGGCGGGTTAAGTGAGTTAGGGTTAGGGCGTGGGTTAGGTGAGTGTGCGATAGTGACGGACCTTAGGGTTAGGGTTTGGGTTAAGGTTATAGATAGTTGTGTATGTAAGGTTTAGTGTGGGTTTGTAGGTATTTTGGTGTGCTTGTGTTGTGTGTGTGCTTTTTGGACAGGGGATTTGTTTTGTTTGTTGATTGTTGGGATTGTGGTGTGTCGGGCATGTGAGGTTTCCTGTTTGTGGACTTTCGGTTATGTGGTCTCTGTAATTTCGTTTTCGGTGTTGTCAGTGCGTCGGTGTTGTCAGGTAGATCCATATATATATATATATATATATATATATATATATATATATATATATATATATATATATATATATATATATATATCTATATATATATATATATATATATATATATATATATATATATATATATATATATATATATATATATATTTATATATATATATATATATATATTTATATATATATATTTATAACTAAAATATATTTATAAAAAATAACACTATAAGCAAAAACACCTCCGCAAGCATGTACCATGAAGGGTCTCCTCCAGTAAACTCTTAGTACGTATCGTACCACAAAAATGCTGTATCACGAATATATAAAAAATATTAATTTATTAAAACACCAAACGACAGAACAAGCACAGTGGGATTGAGCGCGCTTTCATCTATCACATCCAGACTTCATCAGAATCCATCATATACAAAGTTAACTGCCCTTAAATACATTTCTAATTGATTGGTTAATTGATAAAATATATATCCAATTATATAAACAATTAATATTATATACAAAAGTGCTATGCAGAAATGAACATAAATAATACCAGAAATAAAATATTAATCTATATAAACAGTGCATTTTAAATAAAAAATGAGCGATGGATGAATATTGCTCATACACAAATATATAAAAAAATTATTTAATAATAAATACTTATGTAAGTTAATAAAATCAAAATATATAAATAAAATAATGCATAAAATATTGATTATATAGTAATAATTGTACAATAGGTAAATCTTATAATAACATGAATGTACTTGCTCCAGATGTCATCCTGAAATAACCACAAACTGAATGTAAACCCTACTGCTGACTATATATGTGTAAACCACACTATTTACACAATTTGTTGTTGTAATGTGTAAAAAATGATAATTAAATATCAATTCGTAACCCAAGGAATTATATATGTTACTAACAGGACAAGTATTATTTGTGTAACTACCATAACAGCTCTATGTTGATTATTTAGTTTAGTTTAGGGTTGTTGGATAAGAGTTTAAGAGCGGGTTTTATGGAAAGATGGTCATTCATTCCATGTGGACCACAGGCATCCAGCCTAAGCTGCCAAATCATTTCCCTGTATTCAAGTAACGATTCCCAGTCACCACCCCTCTCATTCCTTTTAACCTCCTCCAACACCCAGAACTTGATATTAGTTTTTTCACACACCTCAGTATGCCTATAAAGGGCATTGTTAGCATTCCTTGTGTTTATGTCTCTCATATGTTCATATACCCTTTGTTTTAACTTGCGCTCGGTCTTGCCGACATAATAATTTCCGCAGATCAAACACAAAGCCAAGTAAACCACCCCTTTTGTATGACAAGTATGGTAGCCCTTACTTTTTATTTTCAAATTCAGTTTACTGAGCCAGAGTATTTTCTCCCCCAATATAAAGGTGCACTGACCACATCTACCACATTTGTGGGTCCCCATCTTTCTCTGTGTACCATTTCCATTAAAAGGCTTCTTTCTCTCAAATAAATTCTTGAAATTATTGTTTTTCCTATACCCAAATCTTAATGGTTGCTGGAAGATGGAGATGTCACTACTAATGTGGGAGAACATATGCCACGCTTCATTTAAACCCCTTTGTATCCAGTGTATACCCTTATAATAAGTCAACATTAAACGGGGTACATAGGAGTTTGAGAAACATTCTTTAATGAGGTTCCTTATGATGAAAACTATATATTTGTGACTATTGACGTTCGTGATTTATTCTCTGTCATACCACATGACATCGGGTTAACCTGGTTTGAACAGATGTTAGTCGAATTTAATTCATTTAATGCGACTGATTTCAGGCTAATCCTTGAGAATATGGAACTGGTGTTGAAAAATAACTTTTTATTCTTTCAAGGGGACATATACCATCAGTTGGGGGGTGTGGCTATGGGATCGGCCTGTGCCCCGACCTATGCCAACATCACTATGTTGTTTTGGGAGCTTGAATATGTCTTTAAATCAGACTTTTGGACAAATGTCATCACATATCTTAGGTTTCTGGACGATATTTTTTTGGTATGGAAAGGGACTATTGAGGAGGTGAAAAGTTTTATTGAATATTTACATACAACCACCACCTTTTTGGAGTTCACTTTCCAATATAGTATAGACCATATAGACTATTTGGATGTGACCATTATAAAGAATACAGTGAGCAATCGATATGAGTCCAAGGTCTTTAGAAAAGAATGTTTCTCAAACTCCTATGTTCATTTTGAAAGTGACCATCCTCTACACCTTAGGAAAAACATAGTTAAAGGACAAATGATCAGGGCCTCACGTATGACAAGTGATGATGGTTTATGTTGTAAGGAAATGGACTTAATACAGAAGTTTTTTAGAGATAGAGGCTATCCAGGATCATTAATTAGGAATGTCAAACGTGAAGTACTGAGAAAACGATATATTCAATATAAGCCATTGTTGATACATAATTCATGTGTGAATGTACAAACTATGACAGTCCCTTCTAGGTTTGGGAACAATAACACAGACAATAACAATATACCCCGTTTAATGTTGACTTATTATAAGGGTATACACTGGATACAAAGGGGTTTAAATGAAGCGTGGCATATGTTCTCCCACATTAGTAGTGACATCTCCATCTTCCAGCAACCATTAAGATTTGGGTATAGGAAAAACAATAATTTCAAGAATTTATTTGAGAGAAAGAAGCCTTTTAATGGAAATGGTACACAGAGAAAGATGGGGACCCACAAATGTGGTAGATGTGGTCAGTGCACCTTTATATTGGGGGAGAAAATACTCTGGCTCAGTAAACTGAATTTGAAAATAAAAAGTAAGGGCTACCATACTTGTCATACAAAAGGGGTGGTTTACTTGGCTTTGTGTTTGATCTGCGGAAATTATTATGTCGGCAAGACCGAGCGCAAGTTAAAACAAAGGGTATATGAACATATGAGAGACATAAACACAAGGAATGCTAACAATGCCCTTTATAGGCATACTGAGGTGTGTGAAAAAACTAATATCAAGTTCTGGGTGTTGGAGGAGGTTAAAAGGAATGAGAGGGGTGGTGACTGGGAATCGTTACTTGAATACAGGGAAATGATTTGGCAGCTTAGGCTGGATGCCTGTGGTCCACATGGAATGAATGACCATCTTTCCATAAAACCCGCTCTTAAACTCTTATCCAACAACCCTAAACTAAACTAAATAATCAACATAGAGCTGTTATGGTAGTTACACAAATAATACTTGTCCTGTTAGTAACATATATAATTCCTTGGGTTATGAATTGATATTTAATTATCATTTTTTACACATTACAACAACAAATTGTGTAAATAGTTAGTGTGGTTTACACATATATAGTCAGCAGTAGGGTTTACATTCAGTTTGTGGTTATTTTAGGATGACATCTGGAGCAATTACATTCATGTTATTATAAGATTTATCTATTGTACAATTATTACTACATAATTAATATTTCATGCATTATTTTATTTACACATTTTGATTTTGTTAATCTACATAAGTATTTATTATTAAATAATTTTTTATATATTTGTGTATGAGCAATATTTATTCATCGCTCACTTTTTATTCAATATGCACTGTTTATATAGATTAATATTTTATTTCTGGTATTATTTATGCTCATTTCTGCATAGCACTTTTGTTTATAATATTAATTGTTTATATAATTGGATATATATTTTATCAATTAACTAATTAATTAGAAATGTATTTAAGGGCAGTTAACTTTGTACATGATGGATTCTGATGAAGTCTGGATGTGATAGATGAAAGCGCGCTCAATCCCACTGTGCTTGTTCTGTCGTTTGGTGTTTTAATAAATTAATATTTTTATACATTCGTGATACAGCATCTTTGTGGTACGATACGTACTAAGAGTTTACTGGAGGAGACCCTTCATGGTACATGCTTGCGGAGGTGTTTTTGCTTGTGGTTTTTTCTTTGGACGTGGAGAGGAGGTGAATTTGGTTAAAAAATAACACTATATATATATATATATATATATATATATATATATATATATATATATATATATATATATGTGTGTGTGTGTGTGTGTGTGTGTGTGTGTGTGTGTGTGTGTGTGTGTGTGTGTGTGTGTGTGTGTATATATATATATATATATATATATATATATATATATATATATAGATATAGATATATATATATATATATATATATATATATATATATATATATATATATATATATATATATATAGATATATATATAGATATATATGTAGTGCAATTGCACATCAGAACCACATCCTGAACCTCTCACTGCAAAACATCTGACCAAATGCACCATTAATGGGGGTGAAGGGGCTCAAATTAGGGATCTGCTGCAATTATTGCCATTTCCCCTCCCTCCACAGCTGAATAGATATGCTTGAAACACAATAAGATTCAATCAATAGAAGAAATACTGTAATAGTGTAGTGGTTAGACTGTTCCCTTTGCAAGCAATCATTATGGGTTTGATCCTCACTGTAACAAATTCAAATTTTACATGTAAAAGGAATTTATAAACAACATTTTAGTAGTATAACCTACTAAATAACATATATTTGTGAGCTGGAGTACTGCATTAAGTGTAGATGTGAGGTATTGATGTAATAAAGTGGTGAAATCCCCTGATAAACACAAGTGCCCCATACAGTATACCTACACATGAATCATGGATACTAAAATTTATAACATGTAATGAATGATAAATTAATGTCATACAGCAAATAGTATGTAAATTTAAAAATAAGCAACGCTAAGCATTGCACACCTCTGCTTTACAGGTGTAAGCAATGCTTAGCCCAGCTAAATACATTTGCCCATCAGTATGTCCCTTTAAGCAATGCCAACCTTAGTTAAGCAGGTTTGCCCGTAGCTTAGCATTTTCAAAACCATCTAATCACGGCAAAGTGGAGGGAATCAGCCATATTTAAACCCCACAGGCAGGAATACATCTCATAACTGGTTGCAGCTTCCTCCTGTAGCACTTCCTCCTGTAGGCACAATGGTCGGGGTTGGAGAAGGATCATGCTTCCGAGCGCAGAGCTGGGGCATCCAAGAGTCTATGTTCATGGTAGGGCTCCTGGTAAAATACCATGAAGAGAGACTGCTGCAGGTCCAGTACCAAGGCTCCCAATATAAAGCAGAGGCCTGGGACTTTCTCGCCCATGACCTTACCACTGACACTGGTATCCCTCGAACTGGTGAGCAAGTCAGGCATCACCATGCTGACTTGAAACAGAGGAAGAGGGAGCTATTGGATCAGTGGATCCAAGAAGCTAGGCAGAAGGCTGATGTCCCAGCAGTGTGTAAGTACTCATCCTACTAACTGTTTAATAATTGCCTAGCTTGTGTATATTATGGATAGGTATGGCTAAGTATTCCTGTATTTCTCTGACAGCTGCAGCAGAGAAGGCTGTGAATCAGGAAGCCAATGCATGTAGGCTGCAATGGCTGTGTTGCGGGGCAGGTTAGTAATAATCTTGCATGTATTGTCATAAGAAATAAATATAAAAGTAGTAGAAAGTTTATTGCCAGTATAAAACTGTATTGTGTATGGGATGTACTGAATAAACCAGACAATATGGCAGAAAGACTGTCATATAGGTTGTATTTAAATAAAAGTGTTACAGCCTGGCAATAAAGGTCTACCTCTGGAGTACTTGTGTTTACTCTGGTATCATATGGTAATGTAGTGTTGCATTTTCTAAATAGTACTGTTGTATTAAGCATTGTTATGCACACTGTGCTACATAAATAAAATGTGTAGGAATGTCTGTATACAACTGTTGTAATCACAAGGTCATACTGTACAACTGAGGGTTAGGCAGAAAACAGTGAAAAGCTACACACCAGTATCCAAATAGCACACTCTACTGTGATGTAAACTGTTTTATTTTTAGCAAACATAGACATGGTTCGAATCCTGGGAGTGGTGGTAAGCTTTATGCATAATCATACCCCTCAACTGTACATATTTGTTCAGAATGTCCAGATAATTAGCCCATATCTGCTGCCTGTTACCCTGTCCCCCTGCCAAATCAGTGTGATGATCTCATAAATGTAGGCAGCTTTTAATGACATATAACTGATCATCAGACCTGTAAATATTTAGAAAATGTATATGAAAACAAACATGTAATTGTAGCAACTCACCAAAAGTTTATGTGAGCAATTGTCAAAATATGTCCCATTTCTACCTGCATGTTGTCAAGCCTTGACCAGAGTTTGTGCAATAAGAGATTGAGAGGTATGTGCATAACATCCACATGGAATGTGGGAATATGTCTAGAAACAGTCAGGTTGTGTTAACAAACAATTCCTCCACAGGTATACCAGGTAAGAGGTGTACACTAGAGGTAAAAAACAGTTCACATATGTACTTGTCTACAAACATACTACTGACCAAACTAAGGCCATAGGGTAGTGTAATAATACCTGTAAGGTACAGATTACAGCAGTGACTAAGAAAGTTGTGAGAACTACAGGGATATATAAGTTGTTACTTGACATCCCCCCCCCCCATATCTGCAACAATAATCTAAATAGACAACTCAGTGGGTATGTGTACAATTAAATCTACTGTTGGGGCATATGTCCTATTGTTTGATAAATATTGAAATGTATTTCTATGCATGTTCCATGTTGAAATGTTCCCGGATTGTTGGCCTGTTGCCATCAATGTATCGTGCATGCTGTTGTAATCGCCATTGTGGTTCCATATATGCATGTGTTCTGTTTGCTATGCAACTGTTCTAAATTTGGTGTTTTGGGTTAATGGGAATATCTATGCATGCTGTTATACCTAATCCTGGAATGTGTTGACTATTACTAGCCTGCATATATTTTAAAATTGCAACACCAGAGCATGTTTGGGAAGGCCGGTCCCAGCAGACCCACCACTCCCACCTCATCTGGCCATGGCACCGGGCATCAGCATGTCTGGGGCCCATCCTGGGACCGTGAAGGTGCACTGGTGACTGCCCATAGGTGCGGACCTCAGTCCCACTGTTTCCATTTGGGGACTCATGGGCTTCCGACTTCCAAACACTCCTCCCCATCCAAGGTTTTTACCCCCCACATGTGTCATATACCGCCGCTGTATGCTGTCTTGTCTGTCTTCCTACCAAACCTACCTCCCCGAATATGCCTACTATCCTTCCCCAACATCCCACTCTCACCTTTAAAAAAAATGAAAAAAGAGCAATCTGTTCCCAAAAAAAAATCTTGCCCCATACATAGCTGTCCATTTTGCACACGTGTTCACTGGACACATGTAATCTGGTCTAATTGGCTTCACAACATATTATAGTTGTCCTCACCCCTCTCTCAGGGGTTTGAGTGTCCAAATCTACCTCCAAATTCAGCGTATATGCACAGCTGTTTCTGTAGAAGAAATGGGCAGCTGTGGACCGTTCCTACACTTGTCCTGCACATCCCTAGCTATTTTTCCTATTGTCTTTCCATCTTTGTGCCCCTTGTTCACCACTTTCCTATCACTCCTTTTTCTTTTCTTTTAAAGAAATTATCATGGAGGTAAGCGGGAATAAGAACTTTTAAGCAGTAGTAAGTGGCTTTAAGCCTGTTTGCGGAGGGGTAAACAATGCACACACAGAATAAGCAATTTAAAGCTAACTCTCTGTAAGCATATTTAACCAGAAGTTAGCATTGCTTACCATCATGCAAACCCACTTACAACTGCTTAAAAGTACCTTAGTAACTCTGTATCCAACAGCCCTTGTTCTGCCCAGCAACAAAATAATCATCCCTTGCAAGTTTCGAACCCAGGACCCTGCACACTATAGTCAAAGTGATTTGCCACTAAGCCATGACAGATATAGATAAACCTGATATTTCTCAAACATGTCATGCAGCAAAACATGACCTACATGGAAAGACTGAAACGCTGTTAATGTATTTTGTCTCCTAGAGGCTGCTGAGAGGTGACTTGTGGCTGGCCTACAGAGCAGTCTCAAACCCTGCCTTTAACTCGTTACATCCAAGTGACGCCTCCGGGTGCATCTGCAGTTACTTGCTACTGCTCCTCTAGATGTCAAATATTACTTGTTCATACTTGCATTAATAATTCCTAAACCATGCTGCATACAAGGTATCAGAATAGTTTATCTTGAAGCATACATGATTGCAAACACAACTGTATTGATATTTTACCTCTGTGAATGAGTATTTTTTTAGAATTGTAAGGTGATAACTTCATTTTTAAAGGCTCAGGCCACACCCACTAGGAGTTAAAGGTACACACTCAAAAGAGTTGTACTGGAGGGAATGATGTAAGGAAATACTGCATCTCTCCAAATCACATGGGACAAGGGTCACTTACTCTAGGGACCTTAAACTAGCCTGCAACATCAGCAGGACATGCTGGAGAGACAGACATATCTCCCAGAGATTGCCACTCCTATACAACAAGCTCCCAATTCACATGAAACTGAGCTCCTCAATTACCCTGATTAATGGTAACTGGGACAATTGCATGGAAAAATATAAATTTACCCTGAGGGTTTCACCTATGTCACTGTAATACATGGTCAACCAGTGCTGATCATGGTTTAGCAAATATGGACTACATATCTTGGTCTATAAGGGAACAATGTTACAACTTGAGTAGGCTAGACAAGACTTAGGGCCATTAGCATAGTAACCTCCTATGAACCTATACACCTAGGGCTATTATGGTAGTAGCTTCACATGAACCTATGAAGCTATGAACCTATGCAAGCCTGCCAACATCTTGCCACACACATGGGCTGCTGATGTATAAGTTCATCTCCAGTCTTGCAAAAATTAGGCTTGTGCTGTGACACTTGCATTAAGTACTATATTCTGTAGTTTGTGTACTTAGGTACGAGTTTTATTCTTATTGAAGTCAAGTGTGTGTGTGTGTGTGTGTGTGTGTGTGTGTGTGTGTGTGTATGTATGCGTGCATGCGTGTATGCGTGTGCTCATGACTGGCATTACAGAGAACCTTTTACCACAGCATGTAGAACACTGTTATTACCATGTTCTCACCAGACACTGCTGATATCATCAGCTATATCAGATGTCTGGATATGTAGTCATCCCACCAGGGCATGGTCAGACACTGGCATGGAGGTCAGACGTCACCTCATTCTATACCAGAAGGAGGACAATGATATGATTTTTAATCTATCCACATACATCATGGCATGATTTGTAGGCCCTGTGTTATCTTCCTGAGAAAACCATATGGTCTCTCTAGCTGCTGCATGTGTCTGTAGAGGTACATGCAAAAGAGAGCATTATACTGTGTGATGAGTTATGGTTCCACCACTGCCAACCAGAACATGATGTATGATGGTCCCACCGCTGCCAACCAATATGTGATGCCTCCATGCTGGGCCAATAATCAAGGAGCTTGAATCCTCACCACTGACACTGGAGAAAGATGTGCACTTGAAATACAAATGGATACACTCAGTATTGATTCAGACCTCTCTGCATCAAACACAATTTCCTTTAAGAGAACACATTCAGTCTGGGTTCCGGGATCCTCTATATCTGTTTCCCTCCAGGTCTCCAGTAAGACTCCCATCTGGTATAGCTGTAGGGTTAAGTCCTCAGCCAAGTGTCCAAGCCAAGACCTCCAGCACCCTCTCTATAAGTCCAGTGCTTGGTGTCCCTGCTCCAAGTAGCTGAAACACACACAGATTTGATTCTTCACATACACACATACACGTGGGAAAGGCTGACACAGGTAGTTAAAACTTCCATCAGACACCCCACAGTCAGCTACTCTAAGGCCCTTAACAAAGGGTGCTCAATTATACTGTGTAATATTAATACTAATGGAAATGGTAGTAGTTTGCCAAAATAGCTACGGCTTCTGGAGTTGCCCGCACAGCATTACCAAATAAATATAAGCACATAAATATAAGCACAAACACATAAACACACAAAAACATACTCGGAGGCTCTAAATAAAAATCTGCCTAAGCAGCAGAGACCTCCAAAGCAGATACCCAAGCAACCGCTACCCCAAAACAAAACACGTGCAACACATAGCTCACAAAGCCAGTGTGCCGAACAGTCACAGCCCTTAAGGCTAAACAACACACCTGATACACTTGTAATAGGTGACTCTATCGTCAGGCACACTGACGTCCCGCTCACCAGGCTGAACAAGGAGAAGGTCACGGTGAGCTGCCTGTCAGGCGCTAGGATCCGCCACATAACACAAGCACTCAGGTCACTCCAAGGCAAGTACAAATATGACTCAGTCATTGTCCATGCTGGTGTGAATGACCTGAGATGTACCTCCCTGGACTACATGAAAAGAGACATAGAGGAGCTCTCTGAGCATGTAGCCCAGGCCGGTATGACCCTGACCTTGAGTAGCATCTTACCCTCACCAAGAATGATGCCACAATATGAAGACAAGATGATCAATTTCAACAATTGGCTTAAGTGTTGGTGTCATTCATAGGGGATCCAATGCCTGTCAGCCTGGGATGACATGCTCGACAAGCCACGATGCTTCGCTAGGGATGGCTTGCACCTGTCACCCCTGGGATTTCGGATATTGGCAAAGACTCTTGCTATCCCCATAGTGCCTTTTTTAGGCAAGGCTCAAAAGACAAACACACCTCCATAGGTATCACAAGGGATAAGAAACTAAGAGTAATGCTACTCAACGCCAGAAGTCTAAACCTCAAGATGCACGCACTCGAAACTCTCCTTAGCATGGAGAACATCGATATCTGGGCAGTAACAGAAATCTGATTCAAGGCTCCCAAGAGCACCACAGCACTACCAGGTTATACCTCATACCATGCTTTTCGGCCCCAAAACTTGGACCGAACCACAAAAGGAGGGGGAGTATCAATATTCGTCAAAGATACCCACACCTCCAGGTTGGTGGCACAGCACGAAGCATCAGAGACTATCCATGTGCAACTAACTGTGGGTAAAACTGCCTTCCAGTTTATAGCCTGCTACAGACCACCCTCCCAAACACAGGAACCCCACTTGGCCTTCCTGAGAATATTGGAAAATATGAAGATCTCTCCAAACACCATTATATTGGGTGACTTCAACTACCCAAACATAGACTGGGAGCATTACTCTAGCTCCAACACCCTAGCCCAAAGGTTCCTAGAATTTATAAACTCAAATGCTATGGAACAACTTGTTACCACTCCCACAAGAGGGGAAAACATACTGGACCTGATCATCACCAACATGGGGACACTATGCTCCAGACCAGAAGTGTATCCCTCACTGGTAAGATCAGACCATAAACTAATCTCACTGGATATTCACATCCCAACCCCACGCCCTGCCCTGAAAACCACAGTGAAAAACTTCTCTAAAGCAAATTTCACACGCCTCAAAACTTAGGCGAAATCCTTCAAAGCCCCCGGGCCTGTGGAAAATACGGCCCAGACCGCAGAATCCTTTATAAACGCATTCTATGAACACCTTCAGGAATGCATGGATCATGCAATCCCAAATAAAACCAAGACCCAATCCTCCAAAGGCAGACGTCCTGTCTGGTGGACCCCAGCCATAAACAAACTATACAATAGAAGGAGGAAGCTACTACATGATAGAGCAAAATCCCAAAAAGGGAAGGCATCTCTGATCAGTATTAGCAAAAAACTACGGGCACTCATAAAATCGTCTAAGGCCAGCTTCGAGAGAAAAATTGCACAGGACACTAAGGATAATCACAAGGCTTTCTTTAGTTATGTTAGGAACCTGGGTGGGAATTCCCAGATATGCTCAGAATTAGTCCAAAATGACAAAAAATACACCGAGCCCACAGACATTGCCAACATCCTAGCTGACAGGTTCAGTACAAACTCCCCCCCTCTCCCCACCAAAAGGGCAAATATCTATCCCAACAGAGTGCTGCCCCCCTGACATCTCAGATGCTCAGGTAAGAGCAAAAAAGCTCCAAAGCAAAAAACACAGCATCAATGGGACCAGATGGTGTCCCAGGCTGCGTCCTACATGAACTCCAAGAAGAGCTAAACCCAAACATAAAACTACTGTTCAATCTTAGCCTTACTACAGGATATGTACCCAAAGAGTGGCGTACAGCAACAGTGGTCCCTCTCCACAAAGGTGGTGCCTCAACGGATCCTGGAAACTATCGCCCCATAAGCCTGACTAGCTTGCTCTGCAAAGCTATGGAAAGGATCATCATGGACCTCATAAATAAAGATATTGGGGACCTACAGACACTGGATCCTACCCAGTTTGGCTTTGTTAAGGGCAGATCCTGCCTCTTAAACCTGGTCGATTTCTTTGAAACAGTCACCAAGGCCATTGATGAGGGGAAGGTGGTCCACACAGCCTACCTGGACCTCGCAAAAGCCTTCGATACAATACCCCAATCGGGCATTATAGATAAGCTCACCAGCTTAAATATAAACCCCTATGTCACTAGATGGGTTGCAAACTGGCTCAAGGACAGAACCCACATGGTTAGAATTGCTGGAGCCATGTCAGACTCCAAACCAGTTACAAGTGGCGTCCCACAAGGCTCAGTCCTGGGACCTCTCTTGTTCGGTATATATTTCTCGGTGGTACAGGCCAACGCGGAAGGACTGTGGCTGACCAAGTTTGCAGATGACTGCAAACTGGGCGCCATAATCTACTCTCCAGCTGACACAACCATCCTCCAAAAGGGCCTCATAGAAACAGACAACTGGTGCCAGAGCCGTGGCCTCAAGCTAAACGCCAAAAAGTGTATAGTCATCCCCTTTGGCAAAAACAAAGTGCCCACAAATTACCACATAGGTGGTAATCCATTAAGTACAGAAGAAGTAATTAGGGACCTGGGGACCCAAGTTGATAGCAATCTCTCATTTGACAACCACGTGGCCAAAGTGGTTAGAAAAACATTTTATATAGCCCACCTAATCATGAAGGGATTCACATCTAGATCAGGAGAGGTCATCGTACCTCTTTACTCATCCCTCATCAGGCCCATAATTGAGTACAATGCCCCTTTTGGGATGTACCTTACCAGACACCTGCATCAACTGGAAAGACCCCAAAAGTACCTCACCAAGAGGATCAAAGGGCTCAAACAGATGCCATATGCTGCCCGGTTAAAGAAACTCCAGCTCTACTCAGTGGCATACCGCCTGCTCTGAGGCGATCTGTGCCTGATGTATAAAGCCATGTCCAACCCGGAATTAATGGACATGCTGCACCTCAGAAAATCCAAATCCCATCGAGCTACGCGCTCGAGAGACTTGAACCTCAGCACTGAAATAAATAGGACATGCTGGAGGGACAGATTCATAACCCAGAGGCTCCCTTCACTCTGGAATAAAATCCCAGTCCAGGTTAGGCAGAGTCCCACATTGACTCTCTTCAAGAGGAATCTTGATGAGTGGATGGGAGATCATAGGTTTACCCCAGCTATCACTTCTGTGTCACTGTTAGACAGAGGCACAGTATACTAACCTAAAAAAAAGCATAGCAAAATTAATTTAAAATGGAAACACACTCTGGCTAGGCTTATAAATGCCCTAGGGCAGATAGCCTAGTATGAACCTATGAACCTATGAACTCTCAAAGGTTAAATACTTTCTACAAGGACCAGCCACAATAAAAGTTTTAAATATGTTTAATACTAAATAATAAAAGAGCATGACAATACTGAATATTCACAGTAAACCACATAGTCCAGATCAGGGAAATTTTTAAAAGAACATTGATGGACAGACTCAGCAAAATAAAGAAAAACAATATCTAAACTAAGCTTCACTATTTTCCTGACTGAATCTAAGAGAATTGCTATTTCCTAATAACTCACAGCCAGGCACAATGAAATACATGAGTAGTCTTTCTAGTCAGGTTCCCCAAAACACAATACTACCTCCTCAGAGATTACTTCCAGTAAAAATATACTATCCAAGATGGTTTGCTAAATGACCTCATCTGGTCACTTGACTGTAGGTTCTCACAGTAACCCATTTTGAAGCTGAGTCAGGAATTTAGCATAGATGGTTACAATACACATCGTACATGTTTATGACAGTGTCTGGGGCTTCCTCTCTTTTTACTGAGCTAATGAACAAAGGCTTCTTCCAGACCTAATGTCTCTGGTTCTATTCAGCACTGTGGGGTGATGTTCTCATGGTTTAATAGCTCATTTACATTTCCCTTATTTTTCTTAAACTAAGCTGGCTGGTTAACCCTAGCTGCCCCAGTATCCTCTATTAAAACATATGCATTTAATTCAGTTACAGTAATGCATGTGCATTTCTTTTCATTCCAGCAGAGTGCACTGTTGATACATTTTAACACAAGCAAACCTTAGAAATACATTTTCAGCACAAGTATATGTACACATGGCATATAATTATTTACAAAACTCCAGCTAGCTGTGCTTGAAAAAGTCATAAATGTACTGCCCTACTCCTCCTGGCATGTCTGGCAGTACTCCCTATCATCATATACTTTATTACTGTTCTTATGAGGTTTGATTCCAGTGCTGTCATGCAATCCTAAGATCTGAATATGATCGTATGATGTTCACCATACATTTGTTCTGGAAGATCATTAAAGAGAGAGAAGCTAGAAAGTGATGATACATGTTGCAGTTTCTTACATCAGCACCCTTACAAGAGTATTCACTATAACATTGTGAACATCTGATGCCATCAACTGTCTAACTTTCAAAGGTCAATGTAAGTCAAAGGTACAGTGACCAGTTAAACAACACAAATGCAGATATGATAAGCACTAAGTTAGCTATGCACCCTGAGCATCAGACTTAGCTTTTGCATCCTTGAGTCCAAATATAGAAAGCAGGGATATGGCACAGTTATCATCAGTTATACAGGGTATTGTGGGTGGTCAGAAAGCCTAGGCTGACACAGAAGGTCAGTGAGTGTGTGTGAGTAGGAAGGAGAAGGAATACATTAGAATCAAACAAATAGCCAGTGATACAAACTGAATAAGTGTTGTGTGGGTGTTTGTAGGGGTCCTCCAGGTGAAACTGGTGTGAGAGTTTCTGCATGAACACAGCCAAGCTCTGTGCTATCGCTACATCTTGGTCTGTCAGACAAGTGTGAGCCATGCATGGTAGAGGTGGCAGTTCATTGTTCTCATCCCCAACAATGAGAACTGGCTCTGCCAGGAGTTGCACTGGCACATCCACACCCACGGTCAGATGCATTGTTGCTACCTGAACTTGAATGATGTCTGCAAGACCCCATGTCCTGCCATATCTGGGTGTGGACAGCAGACTCACTGATGGAGCAGTGGGACTACTGCCACTATGGGAGCTTCATCAGTCACTGCCACATTGGCTGACAGCAGATGATGTGGCTGACGTACAGCCATGAGGATTCCATTCCACTCCCAGCAGATGTTCCATCACAGACGCTGCTCGTTCCATGAGATTCACTGCTTGGTCCATCACAGACACTTCTTGTTCTAATGTGTCATTCACCTGATGCAATGAATCAGCAACAGAGTGGAGTCAGACTGTACCACATAAAGAACCCTGAGCATTTGTCTGGATCAGCTATGGGATCATACCTGTGCCTCCATGATAGCCCTACACATACATTGAGTGGCACAGGAGTTGACACTTGCACCAGGTGGAGGAGGGATTGCAGGCCCTCTAAAAGACCCCTATCAATA
Organism: Protopterus annectens; assembly: GCF_019279795.1. Lineage (NCBI taxonomy): Eukaryota > Metazoa > Chordata > Ceratodontiformes > Protopteridae > Protopterus > Protopterus annectens. Next base: position 1,704,517,925 of record NC_056744.1, read on the forward strand.
CTCCTGTGTGGCACCTTGCCCACACTTTGGCTACAGACTGACTCAACAAGCAAGAGATCTGCATTACCCTCACTTCCATGATCAATGTCCTCGCCCTCCACCTCTCCAATATCTGTGGCCTCAGTGGACTCGGTTGGTGTAAGCCTACTGGCTGTGTCCAGTGGAAATGCAGGTGATGGTTCTATATCAACCTCTGTATCAAATTCAACCTTTGTACTCCCCAAATGTGCCTAAATTTGCCACCATCATCATTGGAGTCTGTGGATCCACTGTCATTGGGTGGCACAGGGCCCACACTCCCACTCTCATTATCACCTGAGGTAAAAAGCATGAAACACAGGGATACATTAACACCTGCACTACTATAGTGCAATATATGATAACAAACTAACAGTGCTGCTACTATTATAGAAAGTACAGCAATACATGCAACAGGCCTCAGATCAAAATCACAAACTACAATATTTCTTTCAAATTGCTCAGCACTACTGACATAAAAATGGCTTTCCATCTGCAGAAGACAAACTGCACTGTACTCAAGACAGTCTGGGGAGAGGTTAAGGAGAGGTAAGGGTAACATCATCACAATTGACAGTAACATGGGGTAATACATTTGCCCCTGTATATGTACATTAAATGTACTTTGAAAAAGAATGTTGCTGACAAATCCAAAGTAAGATTATGACTGTTGCAATCTTGAATTTCACACCCAAAACAAGATATGTTGATAAAGAATTCACTTAACCATTTCAGTTGTTTTACTAAATAACATATTCAATTGTTAAGATATCAAAGATTACCTGGAAGAACCTCCTCGGATGTGCTTGCTGTCTCAGAAAGTGTGGTGACCATATCCAGAACGTGCTGTACTACTCTGTCCTGGGATCTTTCTGAATCTGTCAGATTGGCTAGGAACTCTTTACGGGGGTTAGTGGTGGTTACCTAGCAGGCCCTACTCCAGTAACCATTTGATCATGGAGCACTGCAGCTGCCCACCTGCTTGTAAATGTTATCATTCAGTCACCCTGTGGCGCATTTGTTCATATGTTCTGCAGTGGCCACCCACAGCACTGACATCATGAACAGTCTGTTGCTATATTCACATCCTATGGGCCACATCTCCCCATCCCCTTTCCAGGAGAAAAGCAACATGTTGCCAAAAACCATCGACTATGACTTGATTTTCAGTATCGTTAAAGTGGGGTCTCCCTAGAGTTGCGCTAAAAGACAACAAAGGTATAATACACATAAGTATCACATAACTACAAAATAAATGTTGCCAGATCAAACAGAAAAGGTAGCCAGTAGATACTACCCACTGCAGGAACATAAAGTAGTTCAGGGATGTGAAATAGTCACAACAGGCAGGATGTAAAACAAGGACAGTAACAAGAGTAACATGTCCTTGTTTGTGCCACAATAGTAAAGTCACCTTTGACACCTAAAAGAACAGTCCATTCTTGTCTGTGCCATAACAGTAACTCATATTTGCTCCCCCACAAATAAGAACAGGCAAATGACCCATTTTGCTAACAAAATATCTTTGAAATGCTAAACGTGCTATCAAAGGATCTGTATCTTGACACATTTATACATATCTATCAAACAGCGTTCCATTTTCATGTATTGTCAATCACGTGTACCTCTGAAATGGCTTGACAGACAGGCCCATGACATCAGTACACTTCTAACTAAGGCATACAGATAAAAGTGTAAAAGCCTTTGCTTCACACTAGTCTTACATACATTCCAGCATATACAGTATGTAGGTGACAAAAGGGGATCCTGCTGAGGTTCAGTACTCCTCTGTACTGATATATCCTGAAGACAAAACATTTTTGCAATCTTCCAAACATATACAACTCTCCTCGCCATCATTTTAGCTAGCTACATGCTTGGTTATAATAATAATGATGCCGATTATTAATGGCTTTCACCTTTCTTTATCTGTGTTTCAAAGATGCGGATTACAACATAGGCAGCTGAATTTCATGCTTATTAACCAATCCAACACAGTGGAGCTATTCAACAAGTTATAAAGCATCCATGTAGACTCCATGCTGGTTTCTTCTGCATATGACAAAACTTTTGGAGTTCAGACACGGAAAGTCTACACATACAGAATGTTATGGCCAGCTTCTGCTTTTAGAATTGAAATCACAAGGTAAGCAAGTACAGCACAAGTGCAAGGACAAAAAGCATAAGAGCAAAAAAAAAAAATGGTCAGCACAACCAACAGTACAAGGTGACCGGTGTGAAGACTGCCAGCCTAGCTAGATAGAATTTTGTAAATAATTCTATATCATTTTTCAGTATTAATATGATCCACAGGCTTGTTTTTACAAATGTAAGAAAACTAAATGTAAGAAAACTGTGTATGTTCTGAGCTTCAAAAATGTAACCATAGTGCACCCTGCTGGAAGAAAGCTGATAAATAAAGCATTGTATGACTGTTTGATCTCAAGCTCGGAGACATGATGTCTTGGATAGAAAATTGTATCTGTTGCCTTAACCTAAGAGATAATTACTAGATTTTACATGTAAAAGTGTCTTTTATTGCTGCGGCTTCCTGGCCAGGTGCAGCTTACAAAGAAATGTAAATGTTGAGTTGCTGTTAGCCTGGGAACTAAAGGAGAAGTGATATAATGATGTAATGTGAAATGACTCAGCAGTACTGTGGATTATCAATTCAAGACTTTCTCAGAGAGAAAGAATGATCATTTTGTATTTGTTTCTGGACCTGAACACATCATCTCACCAGCACTTGCTTGTTCTGTATGTAAGCAGTTTATTTAGAGCTTAGTATTTCTCTTAGAGATAGATAAAATATAGCCAGATTAGTCTAGCTGTAGCCATTCCAATTACCTTGTTGTTCATCATACTTACTAATTGGATAATAATAATATTGCACAGTAAAATTGGACCCCTTTGGTAAGGACCTTATTAGTAGCTGATAAATAGTGGTTGGTGGCAGTGATTTCCTGGAGAACCTGTCTGTGTGGCTAATGTGTAAATCGCTAATGTCTGTATATAAATGTAAAGTGTGTGTGTGTATTGTATAAGCATAGATTGGGAAGTGATGTGTTGGTGCCCGAGATGACAGAGATGGTGCTAGGGTTTTGGCTTGCTGCTATATAGTGAGATCTGGACCCTGCTATAGTATCGAGTGTGGGGAGTAGGAGAGAAAGGGAGGAGAAGGGAGAAATCAGCCCCTGATAATAAGTGATCTCCTCAGTTGTAAGGGAAATGTGTACTGTACTGTGTATGTACTTGTTATCCTTCCCAGTGCAGTGTGCCTGTCTGGTGTGCTAGGGAGTGGGGACTTACCCTTGATTACTGGCAGGTGCACGCACAGGCACAACCAACATACTGGTATTGGCAAAAGCCTTTTCAGTGCCAGACACAAAAAGTGAAAAGCACCCTTTGCAAATATACAATGAAACCAGGACAAACAACACCCCTAATTTAATAATCCAGGTCCATTCTTTTTTATTTAATAAGTCATGACAATCCAGTTTATTGGGTCCTCTAATACAAATACAATCAATAGCAGTAAATCTAAATGTTGCTGTTGGATGCTGTAAAACATGTTTACATAAAGGATTAGGCATTCTCTTATTTCTGATGTCAATTAAATGTTCAACTATACATAACTTAAACTGGCTAGATGTTTGTCCTACATAAGCAGAACATGTACATTACACCAAATAAATGACCCATTCAGAAACACAGTTAACAAAACACTGAATATCAAATACAACAGATGTATTAGATGAAAATTGTTTTATTTTCACAATGTTTGCAAGCTGTAAGACGTATACATTACACATTACAAATGACCCACATTCAACAACACAGTTAACAAAAAACAAAATATCAAAATACAACAGATACATTAGAATGAGATGGAAACTTTCATTATTTCAATGCATTTTGCACCAAGCACAATGTCCACAGGGAAAACAACCTACCAAAGGTGTACCTTCTATAGATAACTGACTATTGACATCAGAATGAAGTTTTTTTAAATGATTTAAAAAATTTCCAATAGTTTTACCTCTTCTATATGTAAACATACACACCGCATTGGTAACAGTTTAGCAAAGTATTGTCAGCCAAAATTATCCCCCAATGTTTATTAATTAGATCACAAAACAACTTAGTATTACTACCAAAACTAGTCACTAAATAAATATTTGTATCATGGTTTTTCTGGATATTATATCCTAATTTGGTGGTCCTATCAACAGACTGTGCAAAACTATGACATTGCTGTATAACAGCTTTATTATACCCCCTGACTCGAAACCTGACTGCAAGTTCTTCATTATGTTTTTGTAACTCCTTTGCAGAAGAGCAAATTCTCTTGACCTGTAGAAACATGGATTTGAGAATATCATTGACAATATATGATGGATGGCAACTGCTGGCATCCAATAGGGAATTATAATTAAATTATTTTTGAAATGAAGAAGTGTTAGGCATACCATCAACTTTTTTGACAACCTTAACATCCAAGAAAGAAATTTCATTAATTATGTAGAAAGCAGTGAATTGTAAACCCCATGTGTTGTCTTTCAAATATTGTATAAATTCTTTCAAATAAACCACATCAGATTTCCACACTAGCCAGCAACCATCAAGATAACATGTCCAAATATCTATTTCTTCCAAATAAATATTATGGCTGGTATTATATATTAGATGTTCTTCTATATACCGCATAAAAAGGACAGCATAAATGGGGGTAAAAGAAGTCCCATTTGTTGTACCTTTCAACTGTAGGTAACAACCACCATTAAAATAGAAAACATTTTTGGTCAAACTTGCTCAGTTAAACATAATAAAATGCGTTAAATCCAGGTTTATATATGCCTAATCTGTTTAACCAGAATTCTACAGCCAACAAGCCAGCCCAGTGTGGAATATTAGTGTACAGTGTCTTGAAATCTAATGTACACATATTCTATGTTGTTCCTAATTGCATATCCATTGTTATGTTAATACATTCTGTGGTGTCTTTAATCCTAGAATTAATTCCAGTTAATAAGGGTTTCAAATATTTAGTGAGAAAAGCAGAAAGCAGCTCTGTTAATGAGTCTTGACCTGAAACTATAGGTCTAACTGGGGGGAGATAAAGAATTTTTGTGAATTTTAGGTAGCATGTAAAAATACTGGGGAGTAGGGTCAACTACTATCAAATGTTAAAATGTACTCTTAGTAATGATCCCTTCCTCAAAAGCTAAGGTAAAAAAAAACATCTGTGCCCTTTTTTAAAATACAACGTGGGATCAAACACCATCTTCTGATAAAACTATGTATTCATCAACTGATTTTCAGCTTATTGTACATACAACTTCCAATCCCAAACCACCACTGCACCCTCTTTGTCTGCATTATTAATGACCACTTTGTGGTTATCTCTTAAAGCTCATAATGCATGGTATTGTTCAGAGGTTAAATTTCTCTTAGGATCTGATTTATAACAGAAATTGAAATGTAAATCTTTTAATACATTTTGTTGGAACACAGAAACTTATTTATTCATGGACGGGGAGAAAGATGATGGCCTAAATCTAAACTGTGATTCACCCTGTACATCTTTATTATCAAAATACAAGTTAAATTTTCTACAAAAAGACAAAACATCATTGATAAAATCATCTTCACTCAGTAAATATGTTGGAATGAACCCAAGTCCCTCTGATTCCACCACAGTCAACGTGATCTGAGAAACATTATGTATAATTGACGTAAAATCTATCTGGGCACCATCAGCCAGATCAGTACATCCAATGTATTGGCTTCTTTTTGTATGTTTACGTCCAGCCCTTCTGGTACCCTTAAAGGGTTTTTCTTTTTAGCCGCTGGTGACTCACTAATGACTTCACTGTCCACATCAATAGCAGAGAACAATTCCTCTGCTGTAGATTCTGTGCCCATAGAAGATTAAGTATCAATCTGAGTCTTTTGCTATGATCTCCGTTAAGACCCTGTTCCTGAGATTGTGTTTCCAAGCCCATTGTAAATTTAACTGATTTGCGAATAATAAAGACTTTACCCCCAAGATAGTCAGCAGTATCTCTTTTAAATTTTTTAACCTTCCAGGCTTGCAACTCACTTTTATAGGAAACCAACACAGAAAAGAAAGACCAACATGTTTGGCAGAATCTGCATGTTCCTCAAAATATTTAAGTTGCTCAACCCCATGCATAACCCTAGTAGCATTTTAGAAAGCTGTCTCTCATAAAATGCAACCAATACTTATACAAACATCATTGAAACTGCTTGATGAGCCTTGGTCCATTCTTTCAACTAAACAATCATCTGTATCATGTACATTGGCTGTGTATATGCTCGGAAACCTCATGCACAATAACCCTTTAACTCATATGTTTTCATAAGCTTCAAGTGCCAAACACTTGGCAACAGTATTTTAACAATGGCTGTTAATCATTAAAATACCTTGACACAAGTCAAAGTAGATGCAGAAACAGTACCTGAATTGTCTGGTGAAGTATTACCAACATTTCAAACACATGAATATCATCCTTATTGGAAACCATCCCAGAAAGTAAGGATTGCAAATCACAATTTTAGCCACATCCATCCTGAACTCAGAAAAAAAGTCACAAAACATCCACTAAATCATACCTCTCAACCTCATACCACAAAAAAATCTGGACAATGCCATAACCCAAAAGGGACAACTTTTAAATATTGCTCTTACAAACTTAGAAAGTTGATAGAGTTACAGGTTTTGCATTAGCATGAATTTTCTGAAGGGTTTGAAGTCTGAAACTCAAATGTCTGTCATTATTTTTTAACTGCAGTCTTTAATGATTTTCCACTAATTTGCCAGAAAACCACAATTTTATGAAAAACAGGCCAATATGAGGCAAAAATCTGGACATTCTGCAAAAATCTGTACAGTTGAGAGGTATGCACTAAATAGATCGAGCGTTACAGAGATGCTGAAGAAAGAAGAGCAGTTCAGATCCAATGAGCCAACAGCACACACCAACCCAAAGAATGAAAGCATAAGGTACGCAGGTAGCAGATGTCAAAACTTCTGGAGTTCAGACATGGAAAGTCTACACATAGAGAATGTTATGACTTACTGCTGCTTTAATCCATTTATATGTGGAAGAGGCTAAAGACAATGCTATTTCAGCTGCCAATAGGCCTAGGCCAATAAGGAGAAGAGTTGTAAGGCCACGTTTAACTCATCACAACCTATATGACATGGAAATTGTAAAGTGCTACAGGCTGGACAGGGCCATAGTACAGGAATTCCGCAATATCTGCAACCCTCAACTCAGAGGCAGAGCCAACTGCAGGGAACCCATCCCAGTGGAGACTATGGTATGTTATATTAGCTATAGATACCTTTCAGAGACCAACAGGGGACATGCTGGGGGAGTCACGGGCATCAGCATCCAGGATCCTCCACCAATTCCTGGATGATATGCTCCAGCATGCCAGTGAGCACATATATTTTCCCATTAGCTCTCAGAAGAGGGCCAGAGAAATGCAACAGTTGTAGAAGGTAGCTCACTACCCTGCAGTACTGGGTGCCATAGATGACACTTATGTAGAAATGAACGTACCACCTGGGGGACAGGGTTGGCTCTACATTACCAGAAAGGGCTATCACTCGTATCAATTGGCAATTATGTTGAATGTGCGTGGTGGCAACCCTGGCGGTTACCATGACTCACATATGTGGCACACCTCCCAACTGTACCAGATGTTTGCTAGGGGGATATCCCACAGTGTCATCTACTGGGGATGCAGGCTATGCACTGGAACAGTGGCTGATGGCACTCATCAGAAATGCACACACACCCATGGAAGAACGCCATAATGATGTAGACAATCAAACCAGAAAAGTCATATAGCATATGTTTTGCCTGGTGAAGTGACAGTCCTGAAGCCTAGATACATCTGGGGCAGCCCTGCAGTACAATCTACAGACATGTACAGAAATCTTCACAGTATGTGCCATGCAATACAACATAATCCTGAGGGCACAGCTGCAGCAGGTTCAGGAAGGGGCACACATCCCACCATCAATGCCAAGTTCACCACAGCCACAGGCAGATGAAGAATCAGAGGGGGCAACCCCAGCTGCTGTGGGTGGAGGCAGACATAGGCTTGCTCAGTATGCTCTTGCATTGGCTAAGAAACAATGCATAACACACTCACTCACCACCTAAAGGCAATAAACCTTCCTCCTACTCATATACATATAGTAATATTGATGCCAGGCAACTCACACAACCTTTACTTTCCCCATGTATTGTCTGTGTACTGCTTTCGTTAGAGAGAGGCTCTGAGGACACATGCTATCTGGCATGTTTTGGCAGCCTGCAGGAGATATGCAGAAGACAGGGACCGTGGTGCTCTGGATCAGAAAGGAAGGGGACTTGTAAGTCTGGAGAAGAGCAGACCTGCTCATCAGTAGCTGAGGGGGTTCTGCAAAGCCAGACGGGATCAGAGGGAAGCTCCCCTGAGAGACTCCAAGGGGACGCATCATCTGGTATGATTTGGCAGCCTGCAAGAGACATAGAGGTGGTGGGATCCCACTAGGCGATGGCCGCAGCTGGGGAAGGAGGTCTCCTGGCTGGGTAGAAGGGGGTGCCTGGAGGGATCATCCCTGAAGGACGTCTGAAAGGAAGCACCCAGCAGATGGCAGTGGGGCCTGGAGAGCTCCTGCTCGTGCAATGGTGTCCAACCTCACCCCATATCCAGAGGTGTTCCTGAAAAATCACAAACTCCCCACAGGTTCTTTGGATCTGAAATAAGGGGACAAGAAAGTCTTCCTGAGAGCAGATCTGCCCCTCTGCAGATGAAGGGAGTTCTGCAAGGCCAGCTGGGATCATAGGGAGGCTCACCTGAGAGGCTCCAAGAGCACACATGATCCAGTGGTGGGAGAAGAGTCTCCTCCATTAGGTGGGAGGTGCAGGCTCTCCTCTGCCACCCCAAGGAGATGGCCATGGAGGGGGCACCTGGCCCAGCAATGCAGTCCTCCATGTGTCCCAGATGTGATAGGCTCCCCACCCCAGTGGAGGAGAGGGTGCCGTCCCAGCAGAGGGATGCTATGCCCTCCCCTCCAGCCACACAGGGCCACCCCTGGGGGTACACCAGTGTCCTTTCCCCTCAACAGTGGTCATGTGGTACCTGAGGAGGACTCTCCATGGGGCCTTGGTTTGAAGATCTGGAAGGTCGGCAGCACTTTCGCACAGTGGCCACCACAGGACTCCCTGCATCCCACAGCATGGGGCCAGTAACCCTGGTCTGGTCACCTGTGATGACACCCGTGAAACCTTACCTTCTCATCTCCTGGAGAGATGCCATCCAGGCAGTGGTGCCTATGTGACAAATCTAGAACTGTACGTCTCTGAGTGGTGGATCACTCAGCTCATGCATCAATGAAGAATGCAGCTAGCTGCAAGAACTAATGTGACTTGCAAGACACATTGATCATCGGCACTTCAAACACACTTTGTGGCCCTGAGTTACTCCTAGGGCTACACCTGTCTGAGGGTTGTCATGCCTTCCATTGCCCCAGGGTGTCCCACCTCCACAACGACATAGCTGGGGAGTTGCAGGCCCCATCCCTCCAGGGTGAGACATGGATGGAGGAGAGTGGTTTCTGCCACACCTAGGCGGGAAGCCCATCTGCAGCATGGACAGGAGGGCAGAGGTGCACATCTGGATTGCCCCAGAGGCTGTCAGGGGTACTTCCAGTCAGCTGCCTTCCCTGGGGTGTGGCCTGATTTCTACCCGCCCAGTTCCCACTCACCAGGGCTGCATTGTCCCTCTACCACCACTCGGAGTCTTGTAACGGGAGCAGGTGGCAGGGCCAGGGGAAGGGGTGGCACATCTGTCCATCCCCATGACTCCTAACCTCTTGCCCCCTGCGACCATGCTCAGAATACAACCTCAGATTAGTCGTGGCAACACGCCACATTTAAGCATATTACTAAGTGAAGGAAAAGAAACTAACCAGGATTCTCTCAGTAACGGTGAGTGAAGAGGGAAGAGCTCAGCACCAAATCCCCACATGAGCAACAGGCACAAGGAAATGTGGCATACGGAAGTCCATCTCCTTGGCACCACCCAGGGGACCCAAGTCCTTGTGATCAAGACTCAGCCCGTGGATGGTGTGAGGCTGGTGATGGTCCCTGGCATGTCAGGATCAGGTCTTCCTGGAGTCGGTTATTTGTGAATGCAGCCCAAAAGTGGGTGGTAAACTCCATCTAAGGCTAAACAGCAGCACAGGACCAATAGCAGACAAGTATCATAAGGGAAATTTGAAAAGAACTTTGAAGAGAGAGTTCAAGAGGGCATGAAACTATTCAGAGGTAAACAGGTTTTGTCCACATGGTCCACCCGGAGGATTCAACTCGGCTGCCATGTCAGCTGTCTGGGTGAGGCGCATCCCCTCCTGCTCCAGGGGGTGGGGGATCATCCCCGGGCACACCGTCTGCCTTTGGGTGCACTTCCTCCATGGCGGTGCACTATGACCAGCTCTGGGTCGGCTGGGAAGGCCACATGGAAGGTGGGTCCCCTCCCTGGAGGAGAGTGTTACAGCATGCAGCATCAGCTCTCTCCATGCCCTGAAATCATGGGAGTTGACCACCACTGCACCCACCCCGCCATCTCCCGGTAGGACTGTCAACTGGACTGGACTGTCCTTAGTGTGGCCTGACCACATCCCACTGCCAGGCCACTGAGCTCACCTTGGCAGCCCAAGGTCTGTGTCAATGTGGGTGACCCACCCATCCAATCTTGAAACATGAACCAAGGAATCTAACAGGTGCACGAATCTGAGGGTGGGCAGGAGACCCCATGGTGCAATGAAAGTGAGGGCTGGCATGCACTCACTGAGATAGGATCCTCCAGTTCCTTGCAGGGAGTGCACTGCTGGCCCATCTCACCCATCCTGTCAGGGAGTTGGAGTGTGAGCACACCTGGTGGGACCCAAAAAATGATGAACTGTGCCTGAGAAGGGTGAAGCCAGTGGAAACTCTGGTGGAGGTCCGTATTGGTTCTGATGTACAAATCGGGTGTCTAACCTGGGTATAGGGGCAAATGACTAATCAAACCATCTAATAGTTGGTTCCCTCCAAAGTTTCCCTCAGGATAGCTGGTGCTCAACAGAACAATTTTTATCTGGTAAAGCAAATGATTAAGGTCTTCGGGGCCAAAATGATCTCAACCAATTCTCAAACTTTAAAAGAGTAAGAAGCCCAACTCACTGGCTTGGAGCCAGGTGTGGAATGCTAGCACCCATTGGGCAACTTTTGGTAAGCAGAACTGGCACTGCAGGATGAACTGAATGCCAAGTTAAGGTGCTCAATGCCAATGTTCATCATATCCCAGAAAAGGTGTTGGTTGATATAGATAGCAGGATGATGGCCATGGAAGTTGGACTCCACTAAGGAGTATGTAACAACTCACCTGCCAAATCAACTAGCCCTGAAAATGGATGGCACTGGAGCACTGGGCTGATATCCGGCCATAAGCAGCATTGGGTGCCAAGGGGCCTATGCCACTATGAGTAGGAGGGCTACTGCAGTGGCACTGAAGCCCAGGGCGAGGGCTGTTGTGGAGCCACCATGGGTGCAGATCTTGGTGGTAGTAGCAAATATTCAAACGAGAGCTTTGAAGGCCGAAGTGGAGAAGGGTTCCATATGAACAGCAGTTGAACATGGGTCAGTCGATCCTGAGAGACAGGCAAGCTCATTCTGAAGGGACAGGTGATGACCTCCATTGCCCTTGGCTGATTGAAAGGGAGTCAAGTCCAGATCCCCAAATCTGGAGTGATGGAAATGCGAGACTTGTGGCATCCAGTGCAGTGATGCAAACAATCTCAGAGAATTCAGAGGGAGCCCCTGGGAGAGTTGTCTTTTCTTTGTAAAGGACAGGGTGCCCTGGAATGGGCTCACCCTGAGAGAGGGGCCTGCACCCTGGAAAGCATCACAGTTCTGGCGGCATCAGTTCATCTCTTTCTGGCCCTTGAAAATCTGGGTGAGATGGTGTAAGTCTCACCCTGAGATATACCCATATCCACAGCAGGTCTCCAAGGTGAACAGCCTCTGACATGTTAGAACAATTTAGGTAAGGGAAATTAGAAAGCCAGATCCATAACTGTGGGATAAGGATTGGCTCTAAGGGCTGAGTCGGTCAGGCTCGGGTGTGAAGCAGGGCTGCGTGTGCACTGCAGCTGGATGAGGTGTTGCCCCCTTACCATGCTTCCCCCTCCTGTGGGTGCTGGGGGGATGGCAGCAGGGTCTCTGGATGTATGCCAGACCCTTCTTGTGTATTGCCCTGGCCATAGCGATGCTGGGCCCAACCTGCATCTCACCTCATCCAGCAGCTAGCAGCTGACTTAGAACTGGTGTGGAACGGGGGTATCTGACTGTTTAATTAAAACAAAGCATCATGAAGACCCACAATGGGTGTTGATGCAATGTGATTTCTGCCCAGTGCTTTGAATGTCAAAGTGAAGAAATTCAATGAAGTGCAGGTAAATATTGGGAGTAACTATGACTCTCTTAAGGTAGCCAAATGCCACATCATCTAATTAGTGATGCGCATGAATGGATGAATGAGTTTCCAACTGTCCCTACCTACTATCTAGCAAAACTGCAGCCAAGCGAATAGGCTTGGCAGAATCAGCAAGGAAAGAATACCCTGTTGAGCTTGACTCTAGTCTGGCACTATGAAGAGACAGGAAAGGTGTAGAATAAGTGAGGCCTTGGCTGCTGGTGAAATACCACTACTCATAATTTTTTCAGTTACCTGGTAAGGCAAGGGGGTGAGCCCCACTGGGGCTCTCGCTTTTGGCTCAAAACACCCTGGCATCCAGGAGTGACCCACTCCAGGGATAGCATCAGGTTGGGAGTTTGAGTGGGGTGGTACATCTGTCAAAGAGTAACACAGGTGTCCTAATGTTTGCTCAGTGCATAGCTTCGATGTTCACTATTCCTATCATTCTGAAGGCAAATTTACCAAGCGTTGGATTGTTCACCCACTAATAGGGAATATGAGCTGTGTTTAAACTGTCGTGAGACAGGTTAGTTTTACCCTAATGACTATGTGATGTCCCAATAGTAATCCTGCTCAGTACGAGAGGAACCTCAGGGTCAAACATTTGGTGTATGTGCTTGGCTGAGGAGCCAGTGGTGCAAAGTTACTGAATACCTCTAAGTCAGAATCCAGCCTAAATGTTAACAGTACCACAGTGCCACAGATCTCCAGTTCGCCAGGGATAGCTGACTGCAAGGTCAGCGAGGAGCACCGTACATCACTGGGTCATAGTATGTATGGAAGGGGACTGCCTCTCTCCAGCAGTGCACCGCACATTCATGGGGAACTGGGTGCTAAATCATTCATAGATGATCTGATTGCGGGTCAGGTTTTCATACATAGCAGAGCAGCAAAAAGCTGCAATCTACTGAAAGTCATCCCTCGAGCCAAGCTTTTGTCACAGGTAGAAACTGGCTCCACTCCCTCATTGTAATGGGTCCTACCCATACCTCTCAACCTGGAAACATCAAAAATCTGGACAAAGGCCCTGAAAAGTAGGTACAAATCTGTACGCTGATTATCATAAAATTTGCATACATAATTATATAACCCCACCCACTCCCATAGAATTGTGGGATATTAACTTTCAAACACAAACTGACGAACAGACAACCAAAATATGGCCCCAGAGCCCAGACCCTGTAGTAAATGGTAACCATTTTTTTTTAAAGTGTAGCAATGATGTTCACTGAGAAGGGGGAAGATGAGGAACCTTAGGGTTTTATTTTTGGTGACTTGTAGTATGTGGGTTTTGTGGTAAAAGCAGGGCATTTAATGGTAAGCAATATATTCTAATCTCAACAAAAGAATATTATAGTTTGCTAGGACCTCCAAAGGTCATTCTTCATGGCCTACTGATCAGTGGCTTAGCTAAAGGTTGTGCCGCCCAAGGCTGTCTGAGTTTGCTGCCCTTCCTCCGTCCCCCACTCAAAAAATTATGGTCGAATGGACCCCCCCATACAAAGCTCTCCCCTTGCAGCCATTCCAATGTCCCATTACTTGGTAGGCTATTTTGCCCCATTTACCATAAGCACTGTAATGTGCATACTGCTTTTCTATAATGATTATTTGGATTTCATTTAAAACTTTTATTACAGCACGAATACTAACATCTGCTAAACAAAGCAATACAGTGAAAACAGACTTGGCATTAAAGTGTCTCTGCCCTTGAAACTCAATCATTGAAACAGCATTGAAATCCGCATTTAAAGAAAATGCATCTGGCCTATGGGGGATAAAGATTATATTTGGGTTGTTTTCAAATCATAGGACTCTTCCACATGAAACATACATCTTTTCTTTGAAACACCTTCCTGATTGTACTTTGATACACCTTCCCGATTGTATTAAATTATATTCCTTGTATAATACAGCACACTTGTTAGACTGTGTTTTAAATGTATTGTTTTTAACATTTTTCCAGTAAGCAATGAAACAATGTATGAACCAGGAATGATAAAACTGCTCAATTCAGAACTTTCCATCATAAAGGTCTACTTAAATGTCTACAATCCATCAGTATCAGTAAATATGCATATCTGCAGAAGTAAAAGTATTCTAAATAATTCCACATTAAAGAGATCTGTAACTAAAGAGGTTGCCACTAGCAAACAACTTTATATTTGTTTCATCTACAAATAAAGTGCATGTTGCCCTTGAGGGTTAAATTGCCTATTACATTAAAAAATAAGCTACTAATATTGCAATAGAGAATGGATGGCAAACTGATAACAGGTTCATAGGTACTAGATATCTTTATCTTTGCCAAAGAAAACACTCTCAGGACTGTAGCATCCACCCCTTTAAAAGTACAACACAGTACAGTATCAGCAATCCATCTATTTTCTGTGGGAGTAGGACCCACAGCCTTCTGCATCACAAGCAAGCATTCTACCCATTGTGCTACTAACACAAACAGACTTTACCCTAAGCAGCACTAAACTTTTCTCCCCCTGAGGAACTATGCAGCACAACTTAAGATTAGGAAATCTGGAAAAAAACATTTATGGGGGGGGTGGGGACAAAGGCCCCAAACCAGGACACATTTTAAACATTACTTGTACAATCTTAGAAAAGTTACTACTTGCTAGAATAAAATGTTTTATGTTACCATGTGATTTGTGAAAGATAGGAAGACTGAAACTTGAATGGCTATCATTAGTGAATTCAGTTCTCACTAATTTGTTAGAAAACCATACATTTAAAAAAAAACAGGCCAAAAAGCTGGTGTGGGTAGAGAATTCAGGCTCTTGTTACCTGTATCTTAGGTACAGGGTTTGAACCTCACTACAACTGGGGCATCACACACACACACACACACACACACACACACACACACACACACACACACACACACACATCTCAGCAGCATTTACAATAAAAAGAACATGCACAATTAAAATGAAAGCATTCCCAGCAACATGTACAATAAAAAGAATTTGGAAATGAAAGCATTTCCATTAGCATTTACAATAATAAGTTGCACAGTTAAACTGAAAGCATTTACAACAAAAAGAACCTGCACAGTTAAACTGAAATCATTTCCATCAGCATTCACAACAAAAAGAACTTGCACAGTTAAACTGAAAGCATTTCCATCAGCATTCACAACAAAAATAACTTGCACAGTTAAACTGAAAGCATTTCCATCAGCATTTACAACAAAAATAATTTGCACAGTTAAACTGAAAGCATTTCCATCAGCATTTACAACAAGAACTTGCACAGTTAAACTGAAAGTATTAACATCAGCATTTACAACAAGAACTTGCACAGTTAAACTGAAAGCATTTCCATCAGCATTTACAACAAGAACTTGCACAGTTAAACTGAAAGCAATTCCATCAGCATTTACAGCAAAAAAAATGCACAGTTAAACTGAAAGCATTTTCATCAGCATTTACAACAAAAAGAACTTGCACGGTTAAACTGAAAGCATTTCCATCAGCAGTTACAGCAAAAAGAACTTGCACGGTTAAACTGAAAGCATTTCTATCAGCATTTACAAGAAGAACTTGCACAGTTAAACTGAAAGCATTTCCATCATCATTTACAACAAAAATAACTTGCACAGTTAAACTGAAAGCATTTCCGTCAATATTTATAACAAAAAGAACTTGCACAGTTAAACTGAAAGCATTTCCATTAGCATTTACAGTAAGAACTTGCACAGTTAAACTGAAAGCATTTCCATCAGCATTTGCAATAAGAACTTGCACAGTTAAACTAAAAGCATTTCCATCAGCATTTACAATAAGAACTTGCACAGTTAAACTGAAAGCATTTCCATCAGCATTTACAGTAAGAACTTGCACCGTTAAACTGAAAGCATTTCCATCAGCATTTAAAACAAGAACGTGCGCAGTTAAACTGAAAGTATTTTCATCAGCATTTAAAATAAGAACTTGCACAGTTAAACTGAAAGCATTTCCATCAGCATTTACAGTAAGGACTTGCACAGTTAAACTGAAAGCATTTCCATCAGCATTTACAGTAAGAACTTGCAGTTAAAATGAAAGCATTTCCATCAGCATTTGCAATAAGAAATTGCACAGTTAAACTGAAAGCATTTCCATCAGCATTTACAGTAAGAACTTGCACAGTTAAACTGAAAGCATTTCCATCAGCATTTACAGTAAGAACTTGCACAGTTAAACTGAAAGCATTTCCATCAGCATTTACAATAAGAACTTGCACAGTTAAACTGAAAGCATTTCCATCAGCATTTACAATAAGAATTTGCAGTTAAACTGAAAGACATTTACAACAAAAATAATTTGCATAGTTAAACTGAAAGCAGATAAACTTAAATGGCAAACTTTCTAGCTCTGTAGAACTTGCACAGTGAAACTGAAAGCAGATCAACTGAAATGGCAAACAGTTAAAATGAAAGCAGATACCAGTAGCACACACACCCCTTTTTAGCTCAGCAGCTTTTACAATAAAAAGAACCTGCACGGTTAAAGTTAAACTGAAAGCAGATACCAGCAGATAGATAAACTCAGTGGTGGCTGGTGACTTCAAATCAAAGGAGGGCTGCAGGAGACAGCTTAATGGGTGGGGTCAATGGGGATGGGTGTGGCCAAGTAGAAAGGGGAGGAGCTATGTTCAAAATCACAAAGACTGTAACTTTAAATACGCTGCCCTGGGTGCCAAAGCATCATTATGAGAGTCCAATCAAGACAAAATGAAGTGTAGAAGAAAAAAAATTCAATGCATTGGCTGCATGGCAGCTTAATTAATATCTAGATAGAAACAAAAAGGCTGTGAGGCATGAAAAAATAAATTACTTTTTAAATACATTACTGGAATGCCAGTCAAAATCAAGTATAAGAAAAACAAGCAGCACTCAACTCAAAGCACTACTCTTTGCACTGCAGTTCTAATTATAATTTATATTCAGCTTTATAAAAGTACCAAGTGACATGCTGAAAGTAGCAATCTCTGTGATACCCCCCCTTGTAAAAATGTTTCTTATCCAAAAAAGACCTGCTGCCTGACAACAACTATCTACTTGTTTCATGGGGAAAACATGATCAAAGTAAAAAATGAAAAGCAAACAAGAAACAAGCTCAACATACATTGCTTAAAGGATTACTGCACAAGTTATGGACCACACACGATAGACTGGCATTCTGTTTAGTTTGCAGGTAAAGCCTGCAAAGATGACTGCAAGTCTCCAACAAATGTAATGAGCTTCTTAAAATAATGTAATCCTGTCCTTTATTACAAATACTGTCATATGCATTTCAATAACCAAGGCTTATACATTATCTAGTTATGTAAGTATTCTCTGCATGGCAACACCAGAAAGGCTTTCAGTGTTGGCAGTTCTTTAACAGTATGCTTATTAAAGCTTACTTGCATCTTACAATCTCAGACAAGCTTAACTGATGGTCATTAAAGCAATGCTACTTAAACACAGAGCAACAGGCACTTTCTGAATAATAATAAGCATAAATCAACAGTATAAAAATATGACAGATACCAGAACATTCTGCAAAATCAAGGGCAGATGAAAAGCCACTTTAGTACTTGAGTCTACCTTGGATGGGTGGATACTCTGCACACTTACACTGCATAACTGTTCCTTGCCTTGCTTGTTCACATCCAGAGTCACTATGTGGGGGAGTGGGGTGCAAGAAGTATGTCACAATTTGAAATGTCTCTGGCTGACTGTGATAGCCCTGACACATTTGTCATACCTCTCAACCTCAGATCAAGAAATCTGGAAAAAGCCATACATAGAAGTGGGACAAAGGCCCAAAATTAAGGACAATTGTTAAATATTTCTCTTATAAACTTAGAAAGATAATGGTCTTGCATTAGTATGAATTTTCTGAAGTATATGAAATCTAAAACTGAAACGTCTGTCATTATTTTCTAATGTCAGTCTTTAATGATTTGCCACTAATTTTGCCAAAAAAACACAATTTTATGAAAATCGGACCAAAAATGCGATGCAAAAATATAAAATAGCCACACAATACAGCTGGGAACCTGTCAAAGAAGGGACACTTTTTTAATATTAGTACTGTTAACTTGAGCAGCTGACAAAATAAAAGAATCTACATGCATTTCTTTTTTTTTCAAAACAGGTTTATTGTTTTAACATATAAGAGAAATATCATAACAATTTTATACAAGTAATTAAAAATAGGTATTATTATAATATTCAACAAAACAACTAAAGTATTTACAAAGACATCCACTACAATCAGATCAATTAATTAAACTAAAATACCATGCTATTGAAATTAAAATTTTTTTAACAAATTTTGTAAATTATCCCATACAATATAATAAGATGTTTTTCTATTTGTTCTTGTCCTAATTGTGTTTATTTCCATATGGCACACTATATTCATAACATTTTTAAATTCATTGAACGAAGGAGGTGTATCTGAAATCCAATTTCTAGTTATTATTTTCCTAGCCACTGCTAGAATAGACCATAACAAGGGAAGCTTAACCTTTTAACACTTTGAGGTACGGGTGTGTTGAATAATATAAGAGATTTAGAAATAATGAAATTATCTGTAAAAAGAGCCTGCAAAATTCATTAATTGACTTCCAGTATTCTTTCAATTTTATACAGTCATAAAACATATGAGCCCAGTCAGCATTAATTTCTACATTACATCTCTTACATAAATTATCTTTATTATTTATTTTATTCATCATCAAAGGTGTATAAAAAGATCTATGTAAAAATTTCCATGTATAAAGTCTCCAGACAATGGAAGACGTAGTTCTATAAGCAGATTCCAATATATATTGTTTATCTTGTTGATTTGGTGGGTCCCCATTAATAGAAGTGAAATAATTCCAGTATGAATCTACACTGTAAAAAGTTTCTTGTCTGATAATTTTATGTATGTATGAAATTTTACCTTTATCAGAAACTTTATGTTGTAAATTTAATATCAAGTAATCAATCAGTGTTGGAATAGATTCTTTAACTGTTATAGACATTAGATCTATTTTATAATTGATATGTTGTCTAAAGGTCTGAACCTCTAACCAACAAGTTTCTCTTAGATCAAATTCTTGTTTTAAGAAATCTAGATTTTTAACTTTATTATCAGATATCAACTGATAACAGTACTTTAGATCATTATCTATAGCTAAATGAGTTCCTTCAGAAGTAGATGACAAAAGCATACCCTGAGTATACATTATAGGGAATACAATAAAATTCCATTCCCTATACTTAGGGTGCATGAATATAAAGTTACGATAACTAATAATAATATTTAATGGGTAACAAACCATATGTTTAGGTGTAATAGGTGAAGTACAAAATTCCTTTAGTAACCATAACATGGAGTTATTTACAATCATATTTTTATGTGTTAAGGAGATTTTCATGAAGTGCATACTAATTAGCTCCCAATAATCTTTCCATTTTGTGACATATGACTGATCTATTAATAAAGTAATAACTTTTACAATAGAAGAGACAGTATATAAATTAAAGTCTGGAAAAGAAATACCCCCTTGAGACCAGCTATTAGTATGTTTCTTTAATGCAATCCTAGGTCTATTAGGTGCCCATAGGAAATTTAACATTAGTGTATTCAGTTTCTTGATAATTATTTTTGTAGGTGGAAGTATTATTGATTGTATTAAGTATAAAATCTTGGGGAATATTATCATTTTAATAATTGTAAGTCTCTCCTCCATAGTAAAAAACACATTATTCCAGGTATTAAAAAGATTTTGTATATTAAGAAAGCAGGTATTATAATTATTATATATAATAGATTTAATATC
>NC_056744.1:1704543300-1704704365 GCF_019279795.1 Protopterus annectens
TTGACCACAACAAATAATTAAAATACAAACTCGAAACCTTTCACTTTGTTAAACATTACATATTAATCCTACATATTAACTAACCCTAACGTATGTATATTAAAAAACATAATAAACTAGTGTACAAGTTAAATAATTATATAAGCTTAATTTATATGTAACACATATTTTAGTAAATATTTAAAAACAATAATTGATGTCACAAGTAAATTAAAATACCTAACTCAATACCTTTATAATTAATACATGTAAAATGGCAGATTAATAATGTGTTTCATAAAAAATCCTCCTGTATACATAAATCCAAGCTTCCCTATAGTTATATATTCTGGTACAATAGTGTGTTATATAACCACAACAAATGTTGCAAAATTTTCCTTTAGGCATTACCAATCGGTTTCTATGGGACATGGTAACACTTTATTTTATATTATATAATGTATTGTATTGTAACTACTGCATAGCTAAAAAAGGTTTTAGACTAATAAATTCATTTATTCCCGGAGGTGTAGTTGCATCAAGGCTAATTTGCCATTTACTTTCGACCCATGCCAAATAAGTCTTCCAATCACCTCCTCTATCACTCATTTCAACTTGATCTATAATAGAGAATAAAAATGTATGTTCTAGCCCATTCTCAATAATGTGTTTACTCAACGCATTTTTAGGGTCTCCTTTCTTAATTCTATATAGGTGCTCATATATCCTGGTCTTGAGCTTTCTTTCAGTCTTTCCTATATAGTATGCAGAGCATTTTGTACACATAGCTATATACACAATTCTTTGCGTGTTACAATTACCTTTTTTACACGTCACCAATGATCTAGTAATGTTATTGACCCTAACTGTAACTCTAGTGTTTATATTTTTGCACTGGTTACACGAACCACATCTTGATGTACCTTTCAATTTCCCCTTATTATTTCCACTTCTTTTTTGCTCTAATATTCTTTTCAGATTACTACCAGTCTTGTAAATGGTGCATACTTGATTACCAACTATATGTCCAATAGATGTGGAGGAGGATAATAACTCCCAATACTTCTTCAAGATTTCTATTATGAAATTGGTATATGGGGTATATCTTAACACACATACTTTTCTTTCTTGATCATTATATACTATAGGTTCACTTGTCAAATTCTTCCCCAACAATGGTACATATTTGTTCCCCCATTGCTCTGTGACATAAGTAATGACATTATCCAGCATCTTCTTCGGATATCCTCTGTCCAAAAACAGGTCATGCAGTGTATTCATCCCACTAATCATAACCTCTCTAGTGGACGACATCCTGGCTGTGCGTATACTTTGTCACTTAACGACATTTTTAAAATCATTGGTGACGTGTAAAAAAGGTAATTGTAACACGCAAAGAATTGTGTATATAGCTATGTGTACAAAATGCTCCGCATACTATATAGGAAAGACTGAAAGAAAGCTCAAGACCAGGATATATGAGCACCTATATAGAATTAAGAAAGGAGACCCTAAAAATGCGTTGAGTAAACACACTATTGAGAATGGGCTAGAACATACATTTTTATTCTCTATTATAGATCAAGTTGAAGTGAGTGATAGAGGAGGTGATTGGAAGACTTATTTGGCATGGGTCGAAAGTAAATGGCAAATTAGCCTTGATGCAACTACACCTCCGGGAATAAATGAATTTATTAGTCTAAAACCTTTTTTAGCTATGCAGTAGTTACAATACAATACAATACATTATATAATATAAAATAAAGTGTTACCATGTCCCATAGAAACCGATTGGCAATGCCTAAAGGAAAATTTTGCAACATTTGTTGTGGTTATATAACACACTATTGTACCAGAATATATAACTATAGGGAAGCTTGGATTTATGTATACAGGAGGATTTTTTATGAAACACATTATTAATCTGCCATTTTACATGTATTAATTATAAAGGTATTGAGTTAGGTATTTTAATTTACTTGTGACATCAATTATTGTTTTTAAATATTTACTAAAATATGTGTTACATATAAATTAAGCTTATATAATTATTCAACTTGTACACTAGTTTATTATGTTTTTTATATACATACGTTAGGGTTAGTTAATATGTAGGATTAATATGTAATGTTTAACAAAGTGAAAGGTTTCGAGTTTGTATTTTAATTATTTGTTGTGGTCAATGAATCAATTTAAGGAAAAAGGCGCCAAAATGGGTATTTAAACTGTGATGTTACACCTGTTAGAGGTTCTGATGAAATCTGACTATATCAGATGAAAGCGCTTAACCTCAATGTATTGAAATCTGTGCAGCAACTTGTGTAGCAGCTTGTGTTATCGAAAATAAAAGAGTGTTTTGGATAAACTACAATTGCCTCTCCTTCTCGGGTCAAGGGGGACCGTTCCAGCTGTATTGGTACTTTTGGTTGTTGAGTCTACATTTTACTGCTTTATTAATTGTTTAAACAAAGAAAAGAAGAAAAGGAGAAGAAAAAAAAAAAGATAAAGAAAAAAAAAGTATCAAATTACTGACCTTACTTCTCCTTTTCAGAAAGAGAATCAAGTTGAATCACAACTTGCCATTAAATCTCCAGATATTTTGACTAGTTATGAAACAAAACATTTCTTTGCACACAGAGAATAACTTTGATTAAATCTTTTTCAAAATATTTGTTGCTTCTTGGAAATGCAGGAACTATATTTAAAAAGATTAATAATGAAATAAAATGATGAGAGAAAAAAAACATAGAACAAATCATTTGTTTTTTAGTCTCTTCTTCTTCTCTGAAGTCTTCCACGAAGTTTCAGTTGCCAGTCTCTTTAATGAAGGACTAGCCCATTCCATTTCTTCTATTTTATCCAAAATCTTATTTGATAAACAGTAAAGCAGAGTCTAAGTCATCGAAAATTTTAGGACCATCAGGAAGGAAGATTTTAAGCTTGGCAGGAAACAGAAGGTATGTTTTAAACTGTGCTTTTTTAAGCTCCCTTATTAGTGGCAGAAAAACTTTTCTTTTAACTATTACCATGGAAGAATAGTCATTGTCAAAATGCACAGTTGTCTCATTAATCTTAACAGGAGCTTTAGCCCAAGCAGATTTAAGAACCATCTCTTTATCAAAGATGATAGAAATCTAACTATAACTGATCTAGGATAGTTTTTGTTAGAGTTAGTATTAGCTATAGATCTATGTGCTCTTTCGATACCAAAAGAGAATGCTTCTGGTAAGTCTAAAGTTTTAGGGAGCCATGTTGTTAAAAAAGAAGTAATATTGTTACCTTCAATATTTTCTGGCAGTCCAAAAATCCTAATGTTATTGCGCCTAGCTCTATTTTCCAGGTCATCCAGCTTTGTTTGTAAATGTGTATTTTGTTTCAGCAGAAACTCAGTGTTGATTTCCTGTTCTTGTATTTTATTTTCCATGTCATTCACAGCTTCGTCTATGCCTGTCATCTGGATCTTCTGTTGTTGCAGGTCTATATGTAACAAGTCTATTTGTTTTGTAGTTTTTTCTATGAAGGTGTCTATTTTAGTATCCATTTTATCCATCTTAGCAGTAAGTTGCTGGATTATAATTATCAGAGACTGAAGTTCTTTCTTGATGCTGGAGTCTTGAGAATTTGTCTTACTGGAACTCATTTCAGACTGATAAACTGACAGGAAAATTTCCAAAGTGATTTCTGACAGGAATATTGTTAAGATTTCCTTTCTTTTTTAGATATAGTTCAAGAACTATATAAAACAAACATATTTAGAAAGAAAATTACTTCAAAAATTAATTTTTTAAGTAATTCATTCCTGTCAGTGTAATGAAATTGGTGGAGCTGAAGAAATCTGCTGCTATCCTGTGTTCATCCTTGGCCACGCCCCTCCAATCTACATGCATTTCTGAAATGAGTAATCTATAACTCTGATTATTACAGTTATTTATTAATTGTAAACCCTCCACGTTTTCTTCCAAAATTTCCATTTTGCGGTGGGATTATTAGGGGAAGAGCAACATTTTGAGCCAAAATCGGGGACATTTGAGAGGTTTGGATATGCCTAATTCTATAAAGCAATTTATTTGCATGTATCTCTCAACCTGTTAATGCAGAAAATCTGGACAAGGCCAAATATATTGGGGGAACAAATAAACAGTACTAAAAATTAAAGAAAACATACAGTAGAACAAAACACAATATCTCTCTGCATGCACAGAAACTCAAGGAATCCTCATATATAAAACACAAGCAGCATTTTTTATGGTTAGCACTTTCAGCACCAGACTGATGGCTTCTTCAGACCATACAGCAAACAGAGTAAAAATCAAAAACATTTTGTATATACTCACAATCTCATGTGCACAAACATGCCTAATCAATTTGAAATCTAACTCCCTTTCAAAACGTCACATTACACAGGCATGTCATACATGCACAAAACAAATCATTTAAAGTAATATTTAAAAAAAAAAAACTCCCTTTCGAAACGTCACATTACACAGGCATGTCATACATGCACAAAACAAATCATTTAAAGTAATAAAAACATATAAAACATTTTAATTTCCATATGTATTAATCAAAACCACTCAAGCTTTATATTAACCATGAGTTAACTAATGCAACAGTACACTTGGAGCTTATGAAACGGTTATGCCCTTGAATGATATACACTCATTGCTAAAAATTATATCTGCATAAATTGCGCTATTGCGCATAACCCTTACCATCATCTTTTCATACACAAACCCACTTAGCACAACCCTATCTAATGTAGGTTATGTTGCATAAAATTTGTAATTAGTAAAAAAATGTATTATGTAACACTCGGTAAACACTAATGACATTGTTCACATCCAGCTCTCCCTATGCGGCACCAATAAGTAGACTGAATTGTGTAATCCACATAGCAATATCATTCGCACTTATCTAGCAAGATAAATACATTAATATCCACTACGTTATTCATGTTTGACATAAACATGTCGCAATTCAGTCGCATACCGTCTGCTCAGAGGTGACATGTGCCTGACATACAAGGCCATGTCCAACCCGGAATTAATGGACATGCTCCACCTCAAAAAATCCAAATCCACCAAAACCGCTAGAGCAAGCGACTTAAACCTTAGCACGGATATAAATAGGATGTGCTGGAGGGATAGATTTATCACTCAGAGACTCCCTATGCTGTGGAATAAAATCCCGGTCCATGTGAGGCAGAGCACCTCGCTGACTCTGTTCAAGAGAAATCTAGACCTGTGGATGGGAGATCGTAGGTTTACCCCAGGAATCATCTCTGTGTCACTGCTGGACAGAGGCACAACAAACTAATGGGCACAGTATTTTTTCATATAAGGGGTGGCGTAAGCCACAATAATTTGGGCTAGGCTTATAAATGCCTTAGGGCAGATAGCCTAGTATAAACCTATGAACCTATGAACCTATAAGATATTATTATAGGACCCATTTCCATACAATATTTCATACATATCGCATATAATCCTGCAGGGTATCAGATGACAAATATCAAATAGAATTTCAATGTAATTTCAATGGTTATATTCCTCAAGATACATAAACCATTTGCCATTCCTTATATTATAACGGCTATAAAAATTATAAAACCCATGTTGAATACTCTATTAGAGTTGTATAAAAACAGTAGAGGATATATGCTCTGATGTGTTCAGTAACCTGTTTCAAATACAATATAGCGAAGCACATATTCACATATATACATTCTTCTTCTGCAATAGGGGCGAACCCCTTCAACTTATCACATCAGAGCGACACATGTTGGACATGTATTAGTAAGTATACCTCGTTTCAACATAAATCCATAGGCACCTGCCTAAATTGATAGACCATGTTTAACCAATAATTGAAGCATTCTCTGTCACTTCAACAGTCAAATTGGGCGCACTATCACACCAACCCATTCGTGCCTTGCTAGGGCGTAAATCACTAAGCGCCTCATACATTAATCACTCATGCCAAGCGGACCATTAGAACACTCCGTGTTATATCCATCGAAGGAACTGTACATCGAATTTTATGCAAATGGGACTAATACTCAAACTTGTAAAAAACTAACAGTCGCATATTATAAACATATAATAATATATTGTGATATTTACCAACATATAGCACTTGGGGCATTACACACACACACACACACACACACACACACACACACACACACACACACACACACACACACACACACACATGCACGCACGCACTCACACACACACACACACACACACACACGCACACACCCCTCTTTGTTCCATCCTGCAGCTTCTCGGCACACCTGTTTCCCGATCATACACCCTACCTGTCTTGGCCAATATCCGATCCTGTACTTGTCTTGCACACTTGCCCAGCAGAAAAAGAAATACATCATGAGTAGATAAACTGAAACGGACCTAAATAAATTACACTGTTAAGTTTTCTTTCTTACATGGAGGCTGGACGGACTAAAACATATGTACATCTGCCGACTGCAGCCATTGCTGTTTATATTTTCTATTTCCCTCCAGTCCAAGTTCCAACAGGCAGTAGCTGATGTCACCATGTGCGTCCCTGTAGGCTGGTAATACGTGGTGACATCAGTATAAATTTAAAGTAGTAAACTGCTAAAAAGAAAAAAAAAGACAGGAAATATGTAAATTAAGGGGGCCACTCGGAAATTCGTGGCACCCAAATATTTTGCCCTCAAATACAGTAAATACCAAGGAATTTGGTATGGTTGAGAGGTATGGTCCTACCCCATCCAGCACACCCCTCCTCCCTTTCGTCCAGATGGCCAATGGGACTTTGATTGGTGGCGGCGGCAGAGGGGTCTGACTTGGTGAGGGAGGGAGGGAGCATGGTCCGGGCACTCCCCAGCAGCAAGGCCTCCCACATGGGAGGAGGTCCCTTGTCACCCATTTGCTTCACCCCTCTTTGGTGTCTCTGTCCAGATAGCCAAAACTCATGCAGGCATGGAGGGGGATGAGGATCATGTAACCAGACATAAGGGTTGTCCCCTGAGGGGTGACCCAGCGGTGGGTGTTTGGTTCCTAGGAGAGGGCAGAGGGCCATCTGGGGAAGCTAGATCCAGGTGTCCCATCCCACAGGCTGCCACAAATGAGGGGACTGGGCCTCCCTGGGAAGACAGGTCCAGGATCCTGTCCTTCTGGCACCCATGGAGTGGAGATAGGGTTGAAATCGTGTCTCACACCCGGGGCCAGATGGGGGAGTCAGCTATCAATGTGGACTGGCTGTGGGCCACTTCAGGAAGCCAGGTCTACGATCCTGTCCTCGTGGCTCTCAGGGGTGTGGAGATACAGCTGCAGTGATGTCTCACACCTGGGGCCAGCTGGGGGAGTCAGCCATCAGTGCAGCAGGCCATGCACTGCCCTGGGAAGCCAGGTCTGAGATTCTATCCTCTCAGCCCCCAGGAATGCAGTGATAGGGCCATCATGGCATCTCGCATCCTGGGCCAGCCATGGGCATCAGGTCGGCCACCTGTCCTTCACTTGGCACTGCATGGATGCCACTCTGCAAATGACACTATGCAGGAGGCAAGCGGCCACTTGCCAGGAAGCTCAAAGTGACATGCATTGGTCAGTGCCTGGCACCACGGAGGAGAGATATGGAGGCACATCCTGATATGTATGGAGATGCTGGGACCCAGGGCCATCTCAACTGTGAGTTTGAAATCCCTAGCTGGAGGGTAAAGAGGAAAACAGGCATCATGGAATTCTGGATGAGGGACTGTCTGAGGTCTCATGGCCAAGCAGAGTTCCACAAGGCTGGGAAGGATTGGAGGGAAGGTCCCCTGAGAGGCTCCAAGAGCATGTGTGACACTGCATGATTTGGCAACCTTCAGAAGATACATAACCAGGGAAAAGAGCTCTCTCACCTGGGTAAAAGTGAAAGCCTGGAGGGGGTCTGTCCCAATGGAAGTCTGGAAGGGAGAGAGAGGTGGAAAGTGCCCAGCTGGGAGAGCTCACACCTGAATGAGGGGATCCAGACCATGGTCCCCCCTGTGATGGGAGTCCAGAAGGGGGAGAGAGGCAGAAAGCCACCTGGGTGAGAAGATCTGGATCATGCAGCCCTGACAGATTTCCTTAAGGTTATGACTGGTGGATGGTTGGGAGCCTAGAGGGCTCCTGCCTGGGTGAGCAAGGTCAGGCAGAGTTTACCCAAGATGGAAGTCCATAAGGAAGTGCTAGTTAGAAGGTGGTGTTAGGCACTTTTTTCGAATGCAAACTATTACTATACAGACGGGGGACAAATACTATTTATCAAACCACATAGGATATGAAGAAAAACAGCATAATTGTTTAGAAAAAATAATGTCATCTGATATGCAATTTTTAGTATCTGATTTTGATCACTTTAAGCAATCCAGCTTTGTGGATAGAGCATGATATTGGGATCAAGGCAGATACTGGACAGGATTTGCCATAGTTCCAGAGAATCCACAACTGGGTTCTCCTGAACTAATCAAGTTACCAGGGCATATGTCAGCTCAACGAGCTGAACTGGAGGCAGTACTGTATGTGCTAAAGTATTACAATCCTGTTAACATTTTTTTCAGATAGTGCTTATGTAGTAAATTCTTTAAGACTGCATATGGAAACCTGGGTAAGGCGAGGATTTGTGGATAGTGTAGGTAAACTATTACGGCATGCTGAAGTATTAAAAGATATATATAAAGTTATAACAATTTCAGAACAAAAAGGACAGTATAGCATCTTAAAAGTAAAAGCACATCAAAAGCCAATCAGTGAAACTTACAGATTAAATGTGTTAGCTGATACTTTGGCAAAACAAGCAGCACAAAATGGAAAAGAACTTCCAGAATATGAGTATGCCAGTGTAGACGTTAGTGTCTTAAAAGAGTTAGAAACTTCCAGAATATGAGTATGCCAGTGCAGAAGTTAGTGTCTTAAAAGAGTTAGATGAAGAGTCAATAGAAAAAGACCTTGTAAATATACAAAAACAACAGGGCTTAAAAGAAGAAACTGATCAATGCAGATTAGCAGGTATACCACCAAAGGAGTACTATACATACACCACTTCCAAAGGGTTACAGTTGTCATATGTACCATTTCAGTTGGCATGCCAGTTGGTTAAGTTAAATCACCAAATATTGGGCCATATAGGAACTGATAAGTTATGGGCAGTTGTAAAAAAAAAGGTATTAGAACCCAAATTTAAAAAAGATCTGCAAGCTGATTGTAGAAGAATGTTTAATCTGTCTGCAGGTGAATGCTAAAAGAAAAAAGCCTCAGTTACATCGAGTACAGCCAGTGAATGGGCCATGGTATGCAGTTCAAATAGATTATGCAGGTCCATTACCAACAACAAAGGGAGATTACAGGTATCTACTAGTAGTAGTGGACGTCTTTTCAAAATAGGTAGAAGCAATTCCTACCAAAACCATGACAGCACAGGCAACAGCAGAAGCCTTATGGAAAAATTATTTCTGTTATTGGGGATGGCCACGGGTCATAGACTCAGACAATGGCCCACAGCTTATTAGTGATCTCATTAAACAAATGTGTAATTTGTTAGGCATACAGCAAAGGTTTCATGTACCATACCATCCACAATCCAATGGCATTGTAGAACGTATGAATCGGACGTTAAAAAAACGTCTAAAAAAGGCATGCTTGGAAAAGGGCCATACATGGGTACATCATTTGCCTGGTATTTTAATGGGTATTCGAGCAACACCAAACAGCAAAACAGGTATTTCCCTGTATGAAATAATCAGAGGCCGTAAAATGCCTATACAATTACCATTTGATCCAGATTTCCCTAATGGTAGGCCCATGCTAGAAATCAGCAAACATCCGGAATGGCTAAAACAACTTACTAGTATATGTGACTATAATGCAAGGGAACAAGTGTTATATCTGTAGAAAAAGGTGCCAATATTACCAGCTAAAGAAAACCTTCCCTGTGGAACCAAAGTATTGGTAAAAACATTCCAAACGGAAGGACCATGTGCTAGCAATTGGCAAGGCCCTTTTGAAGTAGTGGAACAAGTTGGACAATTAATGTACAAAATTAAAGGAAAAAAGAAAAACAGAGCAATGTTGGTACATAAATATCAACTAGGAATGATCAAAAATAGTGAGTAATGTAAATCTGATTAAATGTATTCTCTTGTAGGTTTCCATCAGAGAAACCCATAATGAAACTGACATGGTTTAAAGTGCATGCTTTTGGAAATCCAGTTTCGGATGACCAAAGGCAAAATGATTCAGCAATGGAATTTCTATTTAAAGGATGTCTTTTTTAATTGATAATAGCTATCATACTAACTATTATTGTATTTCTTAGTATTAAATTATACTTACAACCTGTTGATCAAACTGTAAAGTTACATAAATGAACAAGACTGGTCACCATCTTTTAACACTTTTTGGCAAGACAATGTTGGTATGCAAA
The DNA here is from genome assembly GCF_019279795.1 of Protopterus annectens. NCBI lineage: Eukaryota > Metazoa > Chordata > Ceratodontiformes > Protopteridae > Protopterus > Protopterus annectens. Next base: position 1,704,553,717 of record NC_056744.1, read on the forward strand.
AAGCATGAATGTTTCTAATTGTTGGGTATAGATTCATAGATAGGTTCATAGATTAGTACTAGGCTAACTGCCCTTGAGAGCCATTTTAAGCCTAGCCAATTATCCCTTGTGAGACACAAACCCTGCACCTTGTGTTTGTAAGGCAAACACCTTAACCATTAGGCCACCCTCCCAAGCCTTAAGATTAGTACTAGGCTAACTGCCCCTGTGGGCCATTTTTAAGCCTAGCCAATTACCCCATGTGAGACTTGAACACTGCACCTTGTGTCTATAAGGTGAACATCTTAACCATTATGCTAAATGTAGTTTAATACAAAAACAACAGTGGTAATGCCTCTAATACCTATACCACTAAATTCTCTTAGTAGTTGGAGGGTATTAATAAATGAAAGAGGAGATCAAATCATAAATGTACAATTACATAAAGCAAGAGTACAGTTATCTGCTATAGTGCAGGGAATCACATGTTTTCAACAAAATAGAACTGTTCTAGTGGTTATTAGCAATTGTATTCAAACAATTGAAATGATACATTTTCACAACCACATACCAGTACGTGGAGTGTTTTCTCATGGTTTTCCTATTTTAATACCAATTAAGGGTCAGTTAATATTAAGTGACACAGCAGTATTTCATTTTTCACAAAATGATAAAAATGAGTGTAAAACCAATATTACATGTTGGCGAAGTAAAACAAATAAAAACTTTACAGTTGTACATGATAAAACTCCTACTATGGGGCAAGTAAAGGGCAGTTTGGTGAATAGCAGTGTTGCTCTATCAGATGGGTTATATTACATCTGTGGTAAATATGCTTATAAATGGTTACCAAAGGGATAGGATGGCACCTGTTATATAGGATTAGTGGTACCAGCAATGCATCATATAAAAGAGTTACCAAAGGAAGCATTAGAAATGCAAAGAAGAAAAGGGATATATTACCTGTGATTGAAAGTCCAGAAAATCCAGTAGATACCTTAGATACATCACGTATATATCATCAAAATCTTGATTATATTAAATTAAAAGATATGGATTTAGGAGATGATGTAATCTCTGGAGCAGGTATTTTCCCTTGGTACGGGGCTGCAAAAGCATGATTTAGTAGTCTGCAGGAGACGTGTAGACTGCGGGGTCCCCTGAGGTGAAACAAGGGCTGCAGCTGGGGAATGAGGTCTCTCAGCAGGGTTGAAGGGGAGGCCTGTAGGATTTGGCCCTGATGAATGTCCATAAAGGAGTGTGGGGTAGACGGAGGCAAGGCTTGGAGAGCTACTGCCTGGGTGAGTGGAATCAGTCAGAGCTCACAACAACAGAATTCCTGAAGGGAGCGGCTGGTGGATAGCTGGGGTGCCTGGTGAGCTCCTGCTAGTAGGGAGAAAGCATCTGACTTCACCCTGTAGCCAACACCATCCTCAAAAAATCACAAAGTCCCCATAGCGGTTCTGGATGGAGAGCAGGGAGACTCAGAAGACCTCATGTGAGTGCACCTGCCCCTCGGTGGCCAAGGGGAGTTCCGCAAGACTGTCCAGGTTCAGAGAGAACCTCCCCAAGAGGGTCCAAGGCCACATGTGATCTGGCATGATTTGTCAGCCTGCAGGAGAGCTGCAGGAGGTGGGGATCATGGTGCTCTGGATCAAAATGGAGGGGGACTCAGAAGTCCTTATGAGAGTGGACCTGCCCCTCAGTGGCTGAGGGGAGTTCCATATGGCCATCTGGGATTGGAAGGAAGTTCCCCTGAGAGGATCCAATGGCACGGGTGATCTGGCATGATTTGGCAGCCTGCAGGAGACCTAGAGGTGGCAGGGTCCCCCAAGGTGAGGTGGGTTCCACAGCCTGGGTAGGAGGTTTCTTAACAGGGTCAAAGGGGAGACCTGCAGGGTTCGGCCATGATCAAAGTCTGTAAGGGAGCACCCGATGGATGGTGGCAGGGCCTGGAGACTGTCTGCCTGGGTGAGCAGGGTCAGGTAAAGCCCCTCACGATGGAAGTCCTTAAGGAAGTGGTGGTGGACAGCTGCAGGGGCTGGAGAGCTCCTGCCTGGGTGAGGAGGGGCAGGCAGAGACCGTCCCATGATGGAAGTCCCTAAGGGAGTGACCTGCAGACAACTGCTGGGCCTGGAGAACTCCTGCCTGGGTGAGCAGGGTCAGACAGAGACCCCCACAACAGAAGTGCTTAAGGGAGCACTAAGCAGAAGAAAGCTTGGCTTGGAAGGCTCCCATCAGGAGAAAGGTATCCGACCACAACCCATACCCAATGGTCCCCCAAAAAATCACAAAGTTCCCAGAGCTGCTCTGGATGGGAGAGTTCCTCAAGTCCAACAGAGATTGAGTGGAACTTCTCCCCTGAGAGCTCTGAGGGCAGTTGCGATCCAGCACAATTTGGCAGCCTGCAGGAGACATGGAGGTGGCATAGTCCCTTAATGTGAGACGGGGGCTGCAGCCGAGGAAGAATTTCTCTCTGCAGGGTCAAATGGGAGTCTTGTAGGGGTCATTCCTAATGGAAGTCCATAAGGGAGTGACTGGCAGATGGCTGCAGGGTCTGAAAGACAATCTGCCTGGGAGATTGGGGTCAGGCAGAGCCCCCCACAATGAAAGTCCATAAGCGAGCGTCAGGTGGATGGCTCTGGGGCCTGGAGAGTGTCTGCCTGGGTGAGGGGGGTCAGGCAGAGTCCCCCAAAATGGAAGTCCTTAAGGGAGTGACTGGTGGATGGCTGCGGGGCCTGTAGAGCTCCTGCCAAGGGGAAGGCAAGTGACCTCACCCCATACCTGATGGCATCGCTGAAAAATTGCAAAGTCCCCCGAGCTGCTTTGGATGGGAGAGCCAGGGGACTCATGAAGGTGGACCTACCCATCAGTAGCTGAAGGGAGTTCTGCAAAGCCAACAGGGATCAGATGGAAGCTCCCCTGATAGGATCTTAGGGCACATGAGATCTGGCACTATTTGGCAGCCTGCAGGAGACGTGGAGGTTGTGGGGTCCCCTGAGGTGAGGTTGGAGCTATGGTTAGGTAACTAGTCCTGTGGCAGCAGTTGTAAGTGTAGGGCTGGAGTACAGATGATCATAGGTACTAGTACAGTGTGTGCAACATTTTTTTTACTGTTGTGACATTACAGTTTATAGCAATGAACTGAAACATAAACAACTGCTTTTTCAACTTTCTTATGGCAGCAGGTGTAAATGTAGGACTGCCATACACATAGTCCTGGGTTTTAATCCAGGATATTCCAAAGACTTTTACTGTTGTTCCATTTCCCATTATATTCACTCTCACTTACAACACTATAGATAGTGGAACTGATATTAATTATACATATGATGGAGAAGACACTATTATTGTGTCAGCTTAACCTTACAGTTGCAATTATTGCATTCATCACTGCTTGGCACTGCTGCTGTCCACTTACCTTTGTGCAAACTCTCCTGTGCTCACTTTAGTAAACGCGATAACTGGAATTGGTGGGGAAGCATCAGTCTCCATTGTTCTAGGTCTGCTGTTAGACATGTCTGGCATTAGTAGGGAAGGTGCAAGGTTTAGGGCACAGACATGGGGTGTCCAGGAGTCCAGGATATTTATTGGACTACTAGAAAAGCACCACATCCAAAGGCTTCTGCATGGAGACTTTTCTGGCTCCCAGTACAAGTCTGAGACTTGGAATAGCTTAGCCTAGGCTGTACCAATTGTTACTGGTATTCTATGCACTGGAGAACAATTTAGGCATCATTTTAATGACCTACAGAGGAGGAAGAGAGATATTCTCAACCATTGGCTGGAGGAATTCAGGACTGTGGACATTGCACATCTGTGTAAGTATCAACTAAGGAGAGTACTTGTAAGACTTAGAAAGCTGAATATGGGCAAGGCTGGTATGCATGATGGTATTCTGTTATCTTATGTTTTTCCTAATCTATTGCTGCCACAGCCATGGCAACACATGGGATGAGAAAAAAAATAGATGAGGATTGATGACTGTTATCACTGTTTTTGCTGATTATTTCTGCATTTTTACTGTATTTGCCTATTTTTCAACCTCTGCATTTAACTTGTGTTCTGGACACTTGTAATGTGTAGCATAGACTTGCCACAGATTGTGCTGTGTCTAGTTCTGCTTCTGTTAGAATTGAGCACTAATCCCTGGCAAAATGTTTCTGGAGAGGGCTTTCTGCACCCTTGTGGTAAGGGGTGTGTGGCTAGAGACCAATCTGTTGAATTTCATAAGTCTAGGGCTCTGTTCTGAGCTTCTGATTATTCTGATTATTCCTCACTCAGGCATAATAGATAAACTCTCTCAACTAGGCATCAATCTGTATGTTACCAGATAGGTAGCTAACTGGCTCACTGATAGAACCAACCTAGTCAAAATAGGGGAAGCCACCTCAAGCAGTAGACCTGTATTGAGTGGCATATCCCAGAGTTTGGTCTTGGGGCCTCTGTTATTTGGGATATACTTTTCTGAGGTGCAGGCCAAAACCAGTGGGCTATATGGTTGACCAAGTTTGCAGATGACTGCAAGCTAGGCACTGTCATCAATTCCCCTAGTGACATGGACATATTCCAAGAGGGTCTCACCCAAACAAAAGACTGGTGCCAGAAACATGGCCTCAAGCTGAATGCAAAAAAATGCATCATCATCCCCTTTGGGGAGAGTGATGTCCCCACAAATTATCACATTAATAACAATGCCCTAAGCATGCAGTTAGTTGTGAGGGATTTGGGCACCCAGATTGATAGCACCCTGACTTTTGACCACCCTGTTGCTTCTATTGTGTGGAAAGCCTTCTACATGGCTCACCTCATAAGTAAGGGTATCTCATCTAGGGACAAAGAGGTCATAACATCCCTGTATTCTTCCCTTATAAGGCCCATTATTGAGTATAACGCCCCATTCGGCATGTTCCTCACAAAACACATGCAGCAGCTGGCGAGACCATAGAGGTTCCTCACTAGAAGAATCCAAAGCCTCACAAATCTACCATATACAGATAGGCTAAAAGCCCTATTCCTCTACTCTGTTTCATACAGACTCCTCAGAGGTGACATCTGTCTGGCATATAAGGTGATCTCGGACCCCACCTTGATGGGACAGCTGCATATCCGCAAGTCCAGCTCCACTCAAGTAACTCACACACATGGCCTCAACCTGGTCTGTGACATCAATGGGACTTGTTGGCGGGACAGATTTGTGTCCCAGAGACTCCCCCATCTATGGAATAGACTCCCTTTCCACATCAGGCAGAGTACCTCTTTACCCCTTTTTAAGCACAACCTGGATAACTGGATGGGAAATAGAAAATACATCCCTCGGATTCCACCTGTGTCCCTGCTGGACAGGGGCATCAGGTGCTGATTTGTCTATGCATAGGCTAAACCCTTGGCTAGGCTTATAAGGGTCTCAGGGTCAATAGCCTAATAACTTCCTATGATCCTGTGATCGACTATTTTGCCACCAGTAAGGTTTTTCATGTATTTTAAAAGCCCTGTGTTTGCAAGGGTTTGCGCTTGTTTAAACCAAGCTCCACGGAGTTATGCGACCACTACCTAACTGCACTAATATGCAGCTGAGATTACTGTTGGAGGCTAAAGGAGAACTTCAGTGCACTAAATTTACCCTTAGCTGTGGCCTGTTCTCCAGTGGGACATTTTTACCGTTGTGCCTCCCTATCAGTGTATGGATCAGTACAGCCTCTGAGCTACCCTCTCTAGTTCTTCTTATCTATTCTAATGACCTACCCCCTCACAGGATTGTCAGCTGGTCATTTCTAGTCAGTCCTCATACCAACCACACCTTTTTACCTAGCATTATGGAAGGACAATATCCAGACATTTCTCCTGCCTACCTAGTTGAATTAGGCATCCTGAGACAATGTAGCAATTACTTCATGTGCATTGACAACCCAGTTTTCTTATGATACTCCAATCCAACATGTGAGAGGTGCATCTACTTAAAAAAACATAGAATCAAAGCTCCCTCACGCACCATGCAGTATACCTGACCCTAAGAAGGTTGTCAACACTCACATCTCACCACCCTCACCGATCATGCAACCAACACATAACCCCACATATGCAGAGGTCCTCTCTAAAAATCTACCCAAAGCACAGAGACTTCCCAACCACAAGCACAGGACACATAGCTCACTTGCAGATGAGCACAGTGCATATAAAAACTCACATGACAGTGTCTTACCAAGTAAACCATTAAGGCATAACACAAACCAAATATACTAGTCATAGGTGATTCTTTTGTGAGACACACTGATGTGCCACTCACCTGGTTGGATAAGGAAAGGGTCACAGTTATCTGTCTGTATGGTGCCAGGATCTGGAACATCAGACATGCTTTCAAGTCTCTCAGCAGCAAGTGCTGTAATGACTCTGTCATAGGATATGTTGTTGTGAACGACTTGAGACGTACCTCTCTGAACTATGTGAAGAGAGACAAGACTGAGCTCTCTGATTATGTGTCCCAGGTAGGTATGTCCCTTGCCTTAAGCAGCATACTACCCTCACCTATGATGATGCCGCAATACAAGCAAAAGATGATTGACTTCAACAATTCGCTTAGTTTCTGGTGTCATTATAAGATGATCCATTTCCTGTCAGCCTGGGAAGATATGGTTAATAGACCTCAGTGCTTTGCCAGAGATGGTCTTTACCTGTCACGCCTATGATTTTGCCTTCTGGCAAAGGCTCTTGACTCTCCCATAGTGCCTTTTTTGAGCAATGTGACAAGTACAAAATTTCCAAAATAAATTGTTCCTCAAAAACCAGCATCAGGGTCATGCTGCTAAATGCTAGGAATCTAAACCTGAAACTGCACTCATTGGAAGCTGCCCTCACCTTGGAGGATGTTGACTTCTGTACTGTCACAAAAACTTTGTTTAAGGCTATGGAAAGCACTCCAGCTATACTGGATTACAATGTCTTCCACTCACTCAAACCAGCAAAGGATAGCAGGAAAGCCAAAGGAGGAGGAGTATAAGTTTTTATCGCAGACAAATACTCATCCAGATTGGTAAGACTAAATGAGTACCTAAAACTACTGCAAGTACAACTCTCTGTAGGTAAAACTCCTCTCCAAATTATTGCCAGTTATAGGTCCCCCTCCATGAACCAGGACATCCACAATGTCTACCTGGATCTCCTGGAGTCCCTCAATATACCACCTAACACCCTGGTTCTGGGAGACTTCAACTACCCATCAATAAATTGGTCCAACTTCACCAGTACCAATGCTCTAGCCCAGAGATGTTTGAACTTTGTGAACTATAATGCACTGGACCAGTTGGCGAACACCCCCACTAAGGATTCAAACATTCTGAATCTTGTACTCACAAACATGAGTGATCACTGTACCACCCCAAGTGTACAGTCATCACACTAGAAGTAAAAATAGCCTCCTGACCCTCCCCCAGCTGAAACTAGGCTAAAGAATTTCTTCAAAGCAAACTATAATCTATTATGAGATGACATTACTAGTTTCACAGTTCCTAACCCTACTGATGGCAAGGATACCTATGCCGAGGTTTATACAAATGGCTTGTATAAACACCTTCACAGCTGCATCAACTCAGCTGTACCCGAGAGGATAAATGCAAATTCATCACATAAGAACAAACTTGCTTGGTGGGCACTGCCATAAACAGGCTATATAATAGGAGAAATAAATTGCTATCTAAAAGCAGTAGGAGATGGTCCCCAAACTCAAAGGACTCCCTCCTTGGCCTAAATAAGCAAATAAAACTCCTAGTGAAAAAATCCAAAGCCAACTATGAATCTAAACTGGCCACCCTAGCTAAGGGTAACCATAAGGCATTCTTTGGCTATGGCCGCAATCTCAAAGGAAAATTCTAGATTTGCACAGAACTTGTTGTAAATGGCACAACACATACTGAACCTGGTGATATTGCTAACCTGCTGGCAAACAGGTTCAGTGAGAACTTCTCCACCCTGTCTCCACCCAGAATACCACAAGACATCCCTACTACATATCCTCTACCAGAAATCACTTAGGAGCAGGTCCTACATGCCCTTTCATGGCTAAAAATACAGCCTCTATGGGACCAGACAACATCCCTGGCTGTGTCCTAAATTGCTTAAAGCAAGAGTTAGCTGTACCTCTGAATATCCTCTTTAACCACAGTCTGAGCACCGGGTATGTTCCTACAGATTGTAAAATTGCCACTGTCATCCCCCTCCACAAAGGGGGTTTCTCTGCTGACCCCAGGAATTACAGACCCATATGTCAGACCAGCCTCATATGCAAGGCAATGGAGAGAATCATCATGGATCTTATCAATAACATTATAGGAGACATCCAAATGCTAGACCCATTCCAGACTGGTTTTGTCAAAGGTATATTGTACCTGCTAAGCTTGGTGGACTTCTTTGAGACAGTCACCAAAGCCCTGGATGAAGGGAAAACTGTGCATACTGCATATTTAGATCTATTGAAGGCCTTCAACACCATCCCCTACTTGTGTATCATAGATAAACTTATCCAACTGAATGTAAACCAGTATATAGCCAGGTTGGTTGCAAAGTGGCTCACCAACTGAACCCACACAGTTAAAATGGGGGACTCTTCATCCACCTTCAGACCAGTAACTGGTGGTGTACCACAGGGCTCGGTGCTGGAACCCCTATTATTTGGAATATTCTTTGCAAAAGTACAGGCCAAAATTAAGGACATGTGGCTAACAAAGTTCACAGATGACTGCAAACTGAGCATGATCATTAAATCCCCTAGTGACACTGAAACCCTCCAGTAAGATCTTACTCAAACCAACAACTAGTGCCAAAGTCACAGGCTCAAGTTATATGCTAAAAAGTGCATCATCACCCTCTTCAGCAAGGGAGACATCCCTGAAAAGTACCTCATTAACAACACCTTAAGTACCCAATCTGTGGTAAGAGATCTGGGCACATAAGTTTACCAACCTCTCCTTTGACCATGTTTCGACAGTGGTAAGGAAAGCCTTCTATGTTTCCTATCTCATCAATAAGGACATTTCCTCCAGAAAAAATGGTTATAACCCCCCCTGAACACCTCTCTTATCAGACCAATTATAGAGTACAATGCACCCTTTGGTATGTACCTTGCTAGGTACCTCCAACAACTGGAGAGACCTCAGAGGTACCTTACAAAGAAAATTCAAGTTGACCAACACCTGTCCTATGCTGATAGACTGAAATCTCTGTCACTATACTCTGTATTGTACAGACTATTTAGGGCTGATCTCTGCCAAGCCTATAGGGCAAATGTAGATACTATCCTCATAGAAGTTCTACACATTAGCAAGACAAATGGTACTCAATGTACTCACTCTAGTGACCTCAACATGAGAAGCGATATTAACAGGACCTGATGGACAGACAGGTTCATCTCACAGAGGCTACCCCTACTCTGGAAGAAACTTCCAATCCTAGTAAAACAGAACCCTTCACTGATACTTGTCAAGTGTAATCTAGTTGATTGGATGAGGATCGGAAATTCACCCCCCCTGGCATTTTACCAGGGTCCCCTTCTGGACAGGGGCAGCAGGTGTTGAGTTGAGTCTACTAATAGCACCATTACAAGAGGGGAAAACTTGGCAAGGTTTGTAAGGGCTTCAGGGTCATTATCCTAGTAACCTCCTACGATCCTATGATTTGTTTCTTTATGCAAACAAATGCACAAAACAAGGATCATGTACACATCAGGACCTATCAGCAGACCAGTTGTTATGTGGCCTTTGTCCTGGGTTATATGGTATGTGAATTGTCCACCAGCATGTGTCAACAGTGGTGAGTACTCCCTTGTATGCAGCACAACTACTGAGTACATGCAGGACATCCATAATAAAGACCATAATACCTTCATGGCTCACAGCCTTCACTACACCAACACCTGAGTACAATTCACCCTTCCTCATGTCCTTCCCTACATGTTTTCCAGTGATGTGTAAATGAAGTATACCACCTTTGCCACTGTGAGCTGTCACACATCTATTTGTGCATTCCTAGGTATTAGTTTTGTTACATAAACATTACTGCCTGATGGCACAGAACCCCCTTCAAGGTGTAATACCAAATGCATGTGTGATATCTGTTTCAGTGAAGCACTCTTGACATACATGACTGTTTTTGATGGCATAGGTTACATTTTTGACAGTACGGATTGTGCGATATATAAATACATACATATATATAGTTATATATATATATATATATATATATATATATATATATATATATATGGATCTACCTGACATGGTCGACAATTCATATAATCGACAGTTTAGTTGGTCGACAGTTCATTTGATTGACAAGCAGATTTGCCCCCTTCCCCAATGTTGTGCAACCCTGGAGTTGATATATATAGTTAGGGGGGGTGAACCCCCCCACCTAAAATGCTTGTCGATCAAATGAACTGTCGACCAAATAAACTGTCGACTATATGAATTGTCGATATATATATATATATATATATATATATATATATATATATATATATATATATATATATATATATATATATATATATATATATATATATATAAAATCTGCCATGCACACCATTCAGCTAGTTGGTAGTGATCATAGCATCATGTGTCTTTCCTCACACCTCCAGCATATGTTAGTGTCAAGAGATTGCGCTTGATTACACTTATAGATTGCTGATATTGTCCCTGATTCTGCATGCTGGTTTTACTGTTGGCCATGAGCCTGCATCTGTGTCCCAGTTGCTGGAAGTCTCTGCTGACAATATAGACATACTCAGACAAATCAGTGTGCACAGCTTTACAATATGCACCCAACCCCAATTGTATTTAACATCCCTGATAAATGTCCTCTCCATTGTTCAAGTCTGGATGCTTATATCACACAGACGTCTTCTCCACTGTTATGTCACCTTGTGTGACAGTCACATCATATATATTTGTCACTGTGTAGTCCATACTATCCCATGTGGAGATGTGGTTAGTGTTCCTGCTGCAACTGTCTTCATTTTACATGCCCACAACTGCAGTACATTACAGCGTTTCACCTATCCTCATTACAGGTGTTCAACCATAAACTTCATCTGTGTGTCCCTATTCAATAAACACACTTCCTATGACTGCTTCCTATAAACAGCAGAACATCCACACTTATAGATCATTGCTACATGTAATACAAGACAACACAACTACTGAGTACATGCAGGACATCCATAATAAAGGCCATAATACCTTCATGGCTCACAGCCTTCACTACACCAACACCCGAGTACAATTCACCCTTCCTCATGTCCCTCCTTACCCATTTTCCAGTGAGACTGCCTGGAATGGGATTCCACAATGCTCAACACTATATAGACTTTCCTGTCCTGTGCTTGGAACATATACATTAATATATGATTCATTCTGGTGATCATTGTGGCATTCCATGCAATCCTGCTAGTCCAGATTGCTCTGCTGCACATATACACTGTCCTGTCCTGTGCTTGGAACATATACATTAATACATGTTAATCTCTGGTGATCACTGTGGCATTCCATGCAATCCTGCTAGTCTAGTTTTCTCTGTTGTAAAAAGAATTTGCTATCCATGATGCTTTACATGGTTTTCTGGCTGCCAACTCTGTTACCAGCCACAAAATCCTGCTTGTTTACATTTGAAGGTGGTGCGTGGCATGAATATTCATTAAGCGCTGCTGTGCTAAGCCCACAAGGAGTTTAATGAATCTCAGGGTATATGTTGATCAAGATTTGACTCGTGAATGGTTAAGGAGAGGTGAATTTAAACAAAAACAATAAAAGGTTAATAATGGGAGCTCAAAAAGTAGACTATGTACAAGCTGTTTTACAAAATCCAAAGACAAATAGGAGATTCGGGCAAATACAGGTTCTGTAGTGCTGGATTAGAAAGAGTTGCACATCTTGTTGCTGCTTGTGATGTATTCATGGCTGAGGGCTTGTCCACTGAAAGGCGCAGAAATGCGGCCAGACTGTTACACTGAGGATTGTGCAAACACCATAGTATACAGGTAGCTGAGAAACACAAAAAAAATTACTAAAAATGGAAAAGTACAAATCACGCACAATCAGAAATGCAGGAAACTGCTGAAGGCTGGTGGGGCAGAGGTCTACAGGGACATGTAGTGACCTAAAAAGGGCATTTTTATTTTTTTTCTTCTACTGTTAACTGTGATAAAAGATGCACATACATGATATGTGTTTAATAGTTACATATACAGCCAACTGTAGTTATACTAAGAATAATTCTATGCAAATTTTGTTTTAAAATAAATGAAACTACTGCCTTTCATTCTCCCCACTCCAAGTGTGAATGGGACATACACTTTTACCTGAATGTATGGCCTTTGATTATACCTTCACAAAACTATATGCTAAAATCCTGAATGAGTAAATGAAAGAAGGGCAGAAGTTTTAATAAGCAACGTTAAACTCTGGCTTCTGTGTGGTATTTGGGCATTCTTCTTGTTTCGGCTTATCCCGGTTAGGGTTCGCCACAGCAGATCATCTGTCCGCTCATGATTGGCAATGGAGTTTTACGGTGTTGAGTTGCCAGCCTGGTGCCTAATCCTCCACAGAAGGCACACACACACACACACACACACACACACACACACACACACACACACACACACACACACACACACACACACACACACACACACACCCCTAGGGCCAATTTAGAGTGTCCAATCCACCTACTGCATGTCTTTGGGATGTGGGAGGAAACTGGAGCACCCGGAGGAAACCCACGCGACCACAGGGAGGACATACAGACTCCACACAGAAGGCACCCCAGCCAAGAATCGAACTGTGTGTGGTATTTAGGCATTGCAAAACTTAAATCACGTAATGGTGAACAACAATTGCAGTTGTTATATGGCATGGACTCTATGGTTTCACTCTATTTTTGGCATAGTCCTGACAGCCTAGTGTACACTTTATATTGTAAAAGTGGATATAGTGAAGATAGTTGGCCATTTCCAAATTCAGAATAAAAAGTATACAGTGAGCTGTCAGCAATATAGTCAGAAATAGACTAAAACCAGAGTCCATGCTTCAGCATCCTCTGCTATGTCCTAGCATGTTGGAGACAATAAATTCTGGTTTCTGAGTTTAACTAAAAGGACACGCACATATGCATAGTCACAGACTTTGCTACTTAAATCTGCATTATGAATTTTCAGTCCAACTAGTACTTCAACTGTAGAAAATACTATTGAAATAAAATACAAATTTGCATGTAAACATTTTGTGTTGTAGAAAAGTACAGTTGTGTAGGTAAATTACTATAACAGCAGATGTTCAAATAATCCCTGCTGCAGTAGCCTGAGATATATATCCTGCAAAGCTTCAGGGCATCTTCTATGCTCCCAAACTCTTAACTTGAGCTGAACTAGTTAAAAAGACAGGTTTGGGAACCAAAACCTTCAGAGCTTTCATGCCAACTGAGAGAGGGAGGCTGAGCCCTGAGAAGACATAACTAGGAATAACAAAAAAATAATGCCCACATACTGACATAAAAAACATGCCAAAACCAAGGGGGTGGAGGGAGCAGCTACTGCAGCAGTGATAATTCCAACGCTTACTGCTAGAGTAAATTCATTTACACAACTGTACTATGTTCTTCATATTGATCATTGCTGCAGTAACCTGAGCTGTATGCGTAGATCACCATAGCTTAGAACAATTAGGAAGTGCAAGAAGAAGGGTCCAAGAACCCCTGGAGAATTGTCTTAGCAAAACTTTACCTGGACCTGGTAAGGAATCTGTTTGTAGTGCCTTGTAAAAAGTATGTACAGAGGACCAAGTTGCTGCTTCTAGAATACTGCTAGAATGCAACCCTTTCCAAAAGCCATAGATGAAACCAAGGCCCTGGTACAATATGGCTTGACCCTACCTTGAATAGTTTTGTTACAGTGGAAATAACACATGGTAATAGCATGAGATATCCATTTTGAAACAGTCTGATTTGACACAGGTTGTCCCTCCTCCTTACATTCACAAGAAATAAACAACTGATTGGAAGTTCTGAAAGATTTTGTGATGTCAACATTGTATCGGAACTGTCTGTGGACATCCAAGGTATGAAGTATCCTTTGTCCCTCATTTTGAGGTTCAGGGAAGAACACAGGAAGATGGATAATTTGCCTTTAAGTAAATTTGGATACCACTTTAAGCATAAAAGGATAAATTCTCAAGGAAACCCTGTCCTACGGAAAATGAAATAAGGCTGACCCATCATAAGAGCTTACAACTCAGATGTTCCTCTTGCAGAGGTCAGAGCGAGCAGTAAAACTGTTTTCCATGTTAAGCATCTCAAGTCAGCCAGATGAGCTGGTTCAAATGGGACAAGTGTTAGCTTCTCTAACACAAGATTAATATCCCAAGGAGGAACCACTGGTTTTCTTGGAGGTGTCTTATGCAAAACCCCTTTCAAAAACATTTTCACATTGGAATGCCTTGAAAGAGGGTGATCCATGAGCAGACATTTTGAAATGGCAAAAAATTAACCTTGATAGAGGAGTAAGAAAGGTGATAAGAAAATGATTCTCACACATATTGTAAATAAAAGAAGAGAAACACTACTCTGAATGGGTTCCAGTTATGTTTTTGACATCAGCTAGAAACCATTTTCCATTTGCTAATATATGATTTTCTAGTAGAAGGTTTTCTTACCCCCATTAGTACCTCCTGCACATCCTCAGTAAATAGGTGCCTAAAGGTATGAAGACCCCCAATATACAGGTAGTCAGTTAAAGTTGTTTAGGGGTTGGGATGTATAAAATGACCCTGTTCTTTTTTTTTTTTTTAAACAAGAGACATCTTTATTAAATTCTAACTTATGATATAGGCAATCATACATTTATATAAATGAAAACAAACCATATTGATATATTTCTTCCTCGGATAAAAACCCAATTCATGCTGTTCCCAGTTCAAACAAAGGAGAAAGATTATCATGTTATCCCCTCCCCTATAGCAAAGCTTACATATAGTAGTAAGGCGTACAAGGCACCATTTTTAAAATTACTTAGTGTCCATTGACTCCAGCATAGTGAGCCCCTTCACGTCTGTGTGCACGCCAGGTAAAACAAACACTCCAACATTGTAAAACAGAGTACTTAGGTTATTTTTATGTTTAAAGCGTTTATAAAGGCATACAATTTCAGATTGTGAACCTTGTAAAGTATAACGCTGCAAGTCTTAATTTATTTTCTTCTATTCATTGTCTTTGTAACCTACTCAAAGAGTGACTAGCGCTTTTCAGTTCTATCCATTTCTGTAGCCGTTAGTTTTTTTCTGTTTTTGCTTCTTCAACAACCAGACATTGCACAGTAAATTTTATCTTCTAGTAACCGTGCAAGTCCTAAGTAGAAACAACACTAACAAGTGCCATATTGGATTACTGATTTTCTTTATTGTTATAAATAATGCAGAATAGTTGAAACCTGTTTTCTTTTTCTTAAAAAGAAAATTTCTGGAGTGTAATCTACAAAAAATTGTGTACTGCTCTTGTGACTGTATATTCTGCTTTTTGTCCTGTATCTATTACCTCCAGCCTCTTGTTTTCTTCTTGCAGTTAATCCATCTCTACGTTACCTATTCCAAGCCATACAAACTATTCAAACTATGCATAAACCAGATACCTAATCAATGGAATAGTAAACAATTATTCTAGACACTGGATTTCCCAAGCAGTGTATGTACATCATTGGCTTCCCGGACTTGCCTTTCTTGTATTTTTTAACCTTAGTATGAAATGTTGTTGCATTTATATAGAGTCATTACTGTAGTGGGATGCAGACACTTTAGGTTTTGTCCAGATTTCTTGCACTAAATGAGGTTTGGTAACAAACCAAGTTGCCCTGAGACATCTTCAAGCAGGGTGAGGGTGATATATTAGTGGGTGTTAATTGGGTTGGGGAGGTGAAAGGGTTAAATGGAGGGAGAGATAATTGGGGGGGAGTGAGATAAGGGTGGGGAGGGGCTTAAGGGGTTTAGACAAGTGTAGCTGGGTAAGCAATCACATTTTGGCGTGAACTTGCTACTGCAAGTACTTCATCTATGACGACCTTAGGTACTACACGGTAAAGGTAGGCCATGGGGGACATGGTTACTTGAGTTAAGCAGTTGGTGGTAAATTTTATCTTCTAGTAGATTTTACTTTGTAGTTTGGGTCTGATTTGTATGAAACTGTGTATTTTCTGGTAGGTCAGCAAAGAGGCACTGAAGGTTGAAGTCAATAAAAGGTGTGTGTGTGTGTGTGTGTGTGTGTGTGTGTGTGTGTGTGTGTGTGTGTGTGTGTGTGTGTGTGTGTGTGTATATATATATATATATATATATATATATATATATATATATATATATATATCTATTAAAGAAAAAAGTAAACGAGTACATTCATACACAAGTACACTTTGTGATGCAAGTGGTGAGGCAGGGTGACACTCGTATGCTTTGTGATAGAACTGTTGCAACAGTGTGATACTTATACAGGTATGACAAGATGAAAGGCGACAGCTGCAGGTTAAGCATATGTATGACAAGGTGACTGTAGCAGAGTATGGAAGACAGTCTGTGCATGCCCATAGCACAGTCTTCCTCTGTAGTGGGTGGCCAAATGGTGAGTACCTTATTATGATATATCATTAGCAGTCGAGGTAAATGAGGCAATGGAAAGTATATTGGTAGACTTTGTTTTATTTGCTAAAGGTGATATAAAAGTGATTGCAGTGTAAAATATATTACTTTTGTATGCCTGGTGATAAAATCTGTTGATTTAGGATGATTATGGAAATAGCAGTGGGAATACGGGTCAATGAGTAGGATTTGGAAACTTATCAATGATGATTCCTCAAGACATTTTATGGGTAATCTCCAAGTGTAGTACCTCGCAGTTAGTTCTGTGCAGCTTTGGACATGACCTAACTGAATGGCAGGGGAAAAATGAGTTCGAGCGACAGATGCTGATTTCCACACTGGAGTGACAGGCATGCAAATTTCCACAATCTGTATATTGTGTATAGTAAGTAAATCACTACACAAAGTCCAAAATAATAAAACAAAAATAACCGTTATACTGCGTATAGTAAGTAAATCACTACACAAAGTCCAAAAGAATAAAACAAAACTAATAACGCTCCCAAAACAAAAGTACAATGCTTGAAATATTGATGGCTTGAATAAAATGACTGTTTGTGACTGCACGTTGTGATGCTAAAACTGAGTCTGTGAATTGTACAATGTTTTTATGACTTAAATAAACTGCATGGTTTGTGTTGAATATTCATACCATTATTTTTCATTTCTGAGTTGCTATTTGCAATGGTTGAAATACTGATGGCTTGAAAACTTGGTCTGAATAAACTGATTCTGTGAATTGTACAAATTTTTTATGAGTTAAACAAACAGCATGGTTTGTGTGTTGAATATTCATACAGATTCTGTGATTATTACATTACATAAACGGTACGATTCAAGGAAATCTTTGTGTGCATTGGTATAATTTGAGTACTCCTACTCCAACCGATTCAGACTGCATCTTTGCGACTATTAAAGTCTGTGAATAGTTTATGTTTTGTGACTATTAAAGTCTGTGAATAGCTTATGTTTTACTTCTGTGAACAGACATGTTTTTCTGACTTAAAAACACAGTATGATTCAACTAAACAACTACAAAGTTGTATGTTTTGAATATTCATACCGATGCTGCCTTGCCACGGCAGTGGCAATGTGAATATTCATGTGGGTGCGGGGTCCGTGCAGCTGCATTATGATTCAACTAAACAACTAATAAGTTGTATGTTTTGTATCTTCATACTGATGCTGCCTTGCCACGGCAGTGGCGATGTGAATTTTCATACGGGTGCAGGGTCCGTGTGGCTGGAGGTGTGTTTGGGGTGGTATTTGCTGCTGCGCATCCTGCGTGGTACTAGACTTGGTGATTTTATGTAAGCCAGTTGTCAAGATTAAAATCATTATTGGCTTGATAAAGGTTATAATGTTGTATGATATCCACATGTGACAGCCTGTAAGTTAGTTAGCAACAACTGTGTCAAGCTTAAATGGTGCTGCAAGTAATGAAATCAATCTGGCTAAGCTTCAGTGGGATAGTAGGCAGTGGCCATGTTAAGAGCTGAGTTACAGGCAGATGGTATAGATAGTTACAGGTAGTGAAGTTGTATGTTGTGAGGTGAAGGGATTTACGAAAAGTCATGAAAAACAGGGTTTTGACTTTCACAGTGTGAACTGGCTAGGTTAAAAGAGTCCCACAGGGGCAGTTAACTCAGGGCTACTTTATGTACCCATGCCCAGGTTTCCTCTAGCTGCATTGTCTGAAACCTTTATTACAATACTTTTCAGAGGGGGGATGGCTGATGAGACCTAGGACTTTCCCTTGGTCGGGTTTTTTTTTTCCTCTACCCTTGATACCTTTGTGCACAGTTTATGCTCTAAAGTTTGACAGTTTTCCCCTTTCTTTTTCAGGTGAGAAGCACACCATGGGTACTGGCCAATGACCTAGAAGAAGCAAACCCAGAGAGTGCTGGGACCTGGGACTCTCCTTTGGTCGGGGATTTTTGTACTACCCTTTATACATTTGTGCTTAGTTTTGCTTTAAAGTTTGACAGTTTTCTCTTTCTTTACAGGTGAGAAGCACAGCAGGGGTACTGATTTAAAGTTTGACACTTTTCCCTTTCTTTTGCAGGTGAGAAGCACAGCAGGGGTACTGGTCAATGATCTAGAAGAAGCAAACTCAAAGAGTGATGCAGGTGGTTACAGTGGAGGCTCCCTGGTCACAAAGTGCTGCATGATGAGGTCACAGGTAAGGGAGTGCACAGTGTGCAACACTCAGTGGCTTAAGGATGTGCAAGGGAGTTGCAGATGGCAGAATGGCAGAGTGGCAGCAGTTAGTGGATCAATCGATGGCCATAGTAAAGGGGGCCAGTTGCAGTGGAAGTCAGTTGGCACAGTAGTGTATACCGAGGCTGAGAGGGCAGTGAGCAGAGTACTGGTCAGTGGCAGGAATGAGGTAAAATTGCAAGGTAATGGATTTTGCTGGGGGGGTGCTTTTTGGCTGGAGTGGAGCACAGTGCGGTCACTGGTAATCTCCTTTGTTTGGGTCATTAAGGCAAGTTAGAGCACTGGGTTCAAGTAGAGTGGGAGTTACTTATTGCATGGGAATTTGGGGCAATTTAGGAAGAGCTAGGTGGGGGGCCAGGGTAGCACTATTGGAGATAGATTATGGGGCATGGGGAGTACACAGGAGGAGTAGAGTCACAACATTCATAGGAGCACAGGAACTTATTAGGCTAAAGCCCTATGGGTTTTGCAAGCCAGCTGAGTCCAACCCCTACTTTCAGGTGGTTGGAATCTTGGGATGATTATAGTTACTCATCCAGTTGTGTAAACCATATGTGGGGGGAGGGCCTATGATGGGTGCTTCTTTAACAAGAAGCTGGAGTTTGTTCCTAATGTGGGGTATCTTTGGGGTGACAAACAAGGCCCCACCCCCACGCAGCCCCACCCCCACAGCCATTCCAGTGTTCCATTATTTGGATATGTCTTCCCATTTGTTATAGACACTGTTCAAATCTCTCAGTGTGCATACTGTTTTATGCTTTACTTCTACAATGATTGCAGATAGTTCTATTTCATTTACAACTTTTATTTAAAATTTTATAGCACAAACTCTGATAGACATTTATTAAACCTAAACAAAGCAATAGTCTTACAATGAAAACAGACTTAGCATTAAAACTTCTCTACCTTTGAAACCCACATTCACTGAAACAGCATTGAAACCCACATTCAAAGAAAATGCATCTGGCCAGTGGCAGGGTAAGTTTACCTTTGGGCTGTTTTCAAATCATAGGCTCCTTGCACACATTTCTAGAACCATGCAAAAGTTCTTGGATTCACCTTTCTGACTGTATTAATTATACTATATAATAATTGAATTACATCCCTTGTATAATGCAGTACCACTTGTTAGAGTGTGTTTTAAATTTATAGTTCTGAACATTTTTCCTTTAAGCAATGAAACAAATTATATGAACCAATAATGACAACCTGCTCAATTCAGATCATTGCAGCCATGATGGGCCACTCAAACTTCTGTCACACAATCCACCCATATCAATCAATATGCAGAAGTAAAAGTCATCTGAATAATTCCACATTAAAGAGATCTGAAACCAATGAAGAGGTTGTTGCTAGAAAATAACTTTATATTTCAGTGTTTCATTTACAGATTCAGTGCTGTTTCCCTTGAAGACTAAATTGCCTATGTTACATTAAAAGAAATGGTAAGCTGGTAAATTGCAATAGGGAATGGGTGGCAAGCTGAAAAACAGGTTCATAGTTATCAGGTGTCGCATCCAAAGGAGGACATACTAAGGACTACAGTACCATATACCCCCTTAAAATACAAATGTACATGCTGTAGGAACAGAACCTATAGCCCTTTGCATCAAAATGCAACCATGCTACCTGCTGTGCTAACACTGCTTTAACATTATATACCACAATAATGATACCATTTGCAGAACAGAAAAGTTGCACATTTTAAGCAGACAGACTTAGCATGAGCAGCAGTAACCTTTGCTTCCCTTGAAGTTCACAATTCCTTGAAAATGCACTTGAAAATAAATTCCACCTGCTATATCTAACTAGGGCATTTCTCTCTCTCTCTGACTCTGTCTGTCTCTCTCTCACAAACACACCTCAATTTCTTAGTGCAAGAAATCTGGACAAAGCCTAAAATAAACAGGGACAGATTATAAATATTGCTTTCATGAACTTATAAAATTGCTAGAATAACATGATTTGTGTTGGTATGCATTTTTCTAAAGGATATGATGTCTAAAACTATTTAGCAACTTAAATCGTTTTTAGGAGGAATATGGGGCAAACATATGGACATTCTGCAAAAACCTGGACAGCTGAGGGGTATGCTACCTCCCTTTTATACATACACACACACACACACACAGGCTCCAAACTAGGGACACATTTAGAATGTTGCAGAACAGGATTGGTGTTAGAATGAGTTTCAGACTTGATATCCTTCAGAAAATATAAATGCATGTCATTATTTTAGTAACTTTAATCCTTAACGCATTCCAGTGAGAAACAGATCACTTAATACTCATATCTTGCCTGGTAAAAACATACTGTATAACAGATAACACTAACAAAAATGGGTTTTTGGTCTCTTTGAATAAAATCAGTGTACCCTGAGGCAAATGTACTTGTTAATTAATGTCCAGCTAGTATAAATTATTTTTTTCTAGAAAGAAATAATACATCACCTTGTTTATTTTCTCTGTGTGTTATAGGACAACCTCAGCATTAACTCTCAGCACTTGAGCTCTAAGGATTTGCTGATAACACAGAGGTGTGTAACTGCATTGAATAGGTTGCACTTTTCTTTTTCACTGCTCTGTTCCAAAGAGTTAGAAGAAAACTGGAAGGGCTGCTGAGAGTATTAAGTACCGAAAATGGAAAACATGTTTCAATACTTTGAAACGGTCCTTTTATGTAAATAAAGAACTTGCTATAGAGGTGACATTTAAATACTAATTTCCTTAAGAAGAAAATAAATTGCAAAGCATTTTTTTATTTAAATTAGTAGTTCTAAGGACAAAATACATTGCTATCTACGTTATCTGATTTTTACTAGTGCAATGTAACCAGTTCTATCTGTCATAATGTATGTTATTAACTTGTATCCTTGAGAAGCACACTAGTGTATTGCAGTCTGGCCTCTCTGTAGTTAGACAATAAGCTTCGTGCATTCCATCACCCTTAAGCAGATTTGGTTGACTGCCATGTTTGATCAGTTATCATGCTACCTACAGGTTGTATACTCTAATTTTCATATCTGAAAGCTGTCAAGGCACTAAATAAAACATGGGGGCAGTCTCTGTGCTTTTTTCGGTCTGTGAAGACAGTGATAAGAGGACAGCTATAGATATTCACTGCTACGATTTTTTTTCTGAAAGAGAACTCTGTGAAAGTATTGCCGTTTTTCTATGAAAACTCAATTTTTTAAAACGGAACACTTCTTGACAGATATGGCATGACTGTTTTTATAACGCTTATGGAGATGGCATCACACTTTGCAAATTTTCTATTTTCAGTTTAAATTTTGTACTTCCATCCATGTGCTTTGTGTATCCTTTTGCTTTTTTTGCAATGCATGTTTAATGAAGAAACATTGCATTTTTTAATGAAGAAAACGTTACATGACAGAGTAAAACACTGAACTGAATCAGCGACATCTTGAAGTTATGCTTTCACAAGATTGCTTCTGGTATGCAGAAGTTACGTTGGGTTGTCTCAGCCAGGGGTGACAAAAATCCACAGCAGTAAATGATTAATTGTAACAGAGTTCCAGATGGGACTTACAGTTCACACACAGGTAACACAAACATTCATTTCATCCTTTCTCTCAAATAAATCACTGCAACATACATAAGCACACTTCTTATCTGGCTTGACAGCTGCAGCGGATTGCTACTCGAAAAAGTAGAAAGAACAGAAGAGCTGCTTGAAAATAAATGCTTCCAGTCCCAGTTCAAGAACAGTACATCCATGCTTATGGTCACCAAAAGAACCGCTAATTCTTGAATTTTAAATTGCTTGCGATGCATGCTGCGTACAGTGGAGCGCTGATGTCATGATGACATCAGCAGGAAGAAATATTAAAAAATAAGCTGAGAAATAAATCTTGGCACCCCATTTTCAAGATTCTCTGTATGGATGAGAGCTATGCTGAAAGGATATTCTTAAAGAAGATTTTTTTTTTAAATTAGAAGTAAAATTAATCTCCTGGCTAGCCGATTCCAGGGGGGTGCAAGTGCACCCCCTTGCACCTGCCTGCGGGCGCCCTTGGTGACAAATTTGTCCCTCGAGTAGGTAGTGTGATTGCCATTTGGTAATGAGTGAACTGGGGGTGTTTAATGTTGGGCACGTAGAGTACTTCATTGCTGGGCATAGGCAAGTTTTCAGGAACTATGTCAAGGAGTTCTGGTTTTCTGGCACTTAGCATCAGGTCATTAGAGCTTGGAATCCGACTATTCCCTGCAATAATAGGGTTACTGCACATTCAGAGCTGTGTATTTTGTTGGGCTAAGCTAATATGCTATATTTGACAGGATCTTGCGTTCGTCACTTGCTAAAGGTTTTTCTTTGACTGGGGTGGATTTGTGTTAAAGGGGTTATAGTTCTGTGGTTTTTGTTATGACTATAGGTTATCATTCTGGAAAGGTCGAGCCCTGGTTAGTGGCTTGAAGGAAGTGGACTAAAAGGGAATGTATGCTCTTGGAGCAGTTGTTCTTGTGGTACTGTGGGGTCATGGTTAATCCTGCTTTATTTGGTTTCATTACAGTGTGTTTCACTGCTGGTATGTCATGGCATAGAGTTGATGACAGGGATCTAATATACTTTACAGATGGTGGGTACACCGAATGATGTTTGGCTTAACCCTTCCCTTTATGGGAGGTAGTTGGCTGAACAATTTTGGGTTGAAGGGAGGGGGAACAGCCTGGTCAGGCTGTTTGGTGGAGAAGAGGGACAGGCTTGCCCTCTTCTGTTCCTCCTCTGGTGTCTGGATGTTCATTTCAAGGATTTGGGGAAAGAAAAATGAGCAGCTGGAAGAAGTTTACTGAACAGATAAGCAAGCGGAGGTAAGGACACTGCTTATTTGGTTGGAAGATAATTCAATGAATGGTGTATGAAGTGAGATGGGGGCACTGCTTCATAAGTAAAGTAAGCGAGCAGAGGTATGGACCCTGCTTTTTGGGCAGGGTGAGTAGGTATGCTGCCCTGATTAACATTACAAGGATGTTTATGCTGTGTTTAGAACCAACTATATTGTGTCAAGTTGTAATTAATAATTTTAGTGATCAAAGCTATGTTATGGAAGTTTTAATAAAGGTCGTCAAATGTCATTCAGTGTGATGTGTTTATTGAAGAGGACCAGAACAAATGAGGTTTGATAACAAACCAAGTTGTCCTAGGACATCTTCAGGCAGGGTGAGGGTGATATATTAGTGGGAGTTAGTTGGGTTGGGGAGGTGAAAGGGTTAAATGGAGGGAGGGATAATTGGGAGGAAGTGAGATAAGGGTGGGGAGGGGCTTAAGGGGTTTAGACAAGTATAGCTGGGTAAGCAATCACATTTTTGCGTGAACTTGCTACCCACCCACCCCCTTTTTGTCGGTGGATTGGTGGGGATTGGGGTTATTTTATAAGTCGGAGTAGGTGGAGAAGATGGACAGGCTTTCCCTCTTCTGTTCCCCCTCTGGGGTCTGGATGTTCATGTCAAGGATTTGTGGGAAAGGAAAATGAGCAGCTGGAGGAAGCTTGCTGAATAGATAAGCAAGCGGAGGTAAGGATGCTGCTTATTAGGTGGAAGGTAATTCATTGAATGGTGTATGAAGTGGGATGGGACACTGCTTCATAAGTAAAGTAAGTGAGTATAAGTATGGACACTGCTTACTGGGTAAATGGGATATAAAGTGAGGCTTGGACGCTGCTTCATAAGTAAAGAAAGCGAGTTAAGGTATGTACGCTGCCCTGATTAATATTACAAGCATGTTTATGCTGTGTTTAGAACCAACTATATTGTGTCTAGTTGTAATTAATAAAGTTGGTGAACAAAGCTATGTTATGGAAGTTTTAATAAAGGTCGTCAAATGTCATTCAGTGTGATGTGTTTATTGAAGGGGACCGGGACAAAGAGGATGAGAGGCATGACTATGAAACATGCTTTAAAGGTTTAAGAAAAATATGCTCTCTGGAGCAACCTTCTGTATGTAGGAGTCTACATACCTCTCAACCTCTTAGTGCAAGAAATCTGGACAAAGCCTAAAATAACAGAAGAACAAAGAACTAAAAATAGGAACATATTTTAAATATTGCTCTTATAAACTTAGAAAGTTGATAGAGTAACATGATTTGTGTTGGAATGCATTTCCTGAAAGATATTAAGTCTGAAGCTCGAATGTAAGTCATTATCTAGTGAATTCAGTCCTCAGTGATTAGGCAGAAAACCACAAATTTTATGAGGAACAAACCAAAAATATGAGGCAAAAGTCTGGACATTCTGTGAAAATCTGGACAGTTGAGAGCTACTGTCTCTCTGCATACTCATGTATGCACGCATGCACTCACATACACATATACTCTTGCACACTCACATATACCCATGCACTAATGCACGTTCACATATACACACTCACACATACATGCTTGCATACACACATCATAGGATCATAAGATCATAGGATCATTGGAGGTTACTAGGCTAATGGCCCTGGGACAGTTACAAGTTTAGCCAAGAGTTTAGCCCAAAAACAAAAACCATGGTCAGCACTTGTCACCCCATGTAAATGAGGGACACAGTTGGAACCCCTGGGACAGATTTATGAATTCCCATCCACTCATCAAGACTGTGCTTGAAGAGAGTCAGTGAGGTATTCTCTTTGATGTGTATGGGAAGTCTTAACAGAGATGGGACAGCCTCTGAGAGACAAACCTATCTCTCCAGCAGGTTTTGTTGATGTCAAATATTAGATTCAGGCCTTTTGAGTGGGTAATGCATGAGAAGTTAGACTTATGGATATGGAGCATTTCTAGGAGGGCAGTGTCTGAGACAGCATTGTAGGCAAGATACAGATCACATCTAAGCAATCTGTATGATAATGAATAGAATAATAGTGATCTGAGCCTGTCCACATAGGACAGGTGTTGGAGAGCATGGATTCTCTTTGTGAGGTACTTCTGTGGCCTTTCCAGTTGGTGCAGATGTTTGGAGAGGTACATACCAAATGGGCATTATACTCAATTATTGGTCTAATGAGGGAGGAGTATAGAGAGGTAATAAGCTCCTTTTTTGAGATGAATCAAATAAAAGACTTTTCTGACCACTGCCGCTACACGATGGTCGAGTTTGAAACTGCTGTCAACCTGAGTACCCAGGTATCTCACCACAGGTTATGTGCTTAGGGGTTGCTGTTGATGTGATAGGGGCCATGTTTTTCCCAAATGGTATGATGATACTTTTTTTGCATTTAACTTTCAGTCATGACTTTGGCACCAGTCATTTGTTGCTGTGAGACCCTCTTGTAGTATGTTAACATATTTGGGGAGTCAATGACAGCACCCAACTTACACTCGTCCACAGACTTGTCCAGGCACAGGCCTTTTGTCTTTGCTTGGACCTCTAAGAAGTAGAAGCCAAACAGTGGGGGTACACCACTAGTGATAGGTCTGCTATCAGAGGTAGAGATACTTATTTTGACATGGTGGCTCCTGTTGGTGAGGCAGTTGGTCACTCACATGATGAGATAGGGATTTACCCAAAGTTGTGTTAGCCTTTCAATGATGCCAGAGTGAGGGATTGTGTCAAAGGCCTTGGCCAAGTCAAGGTAAGCTGTATGCACTGACTTTCCCTTATATAGGGCCTTGGTGACAGTCTCAAACCAGATTCGACAGGCAAGATCTGCACTTGACAAATCTGAACTGGGTGGTATCAAGTGCTTGGAGCTCGCCTATGTCCTTGTTTATGAGATCTATAAGAATACACTCCATGGCTTTACAGATCAGGCTTGTCAAGCTAATGGGGCGATAGTTTCCAGGGACAGTAATGGCACCACTTTTGTGCAAGGGGATGACAATGGCAGTTCTCCACTCTGCTGGAATGAAGCCTGTACTTAGGCTGTGGTTGAATAGGGTGCTCAGTGGTGAAGCAAGTTCTTGCTGGAGATGGTGCAGAATACAGCCTGGGATACTATCAGGTTCTTTGGCATAGAAAGGGCCTTTAAAACCTGATCTATGGAAATGTGAGGTGCAGGGCAAATATTGGAGATGTCGAAAGGGGGTGAAGTTTGCATTGAACCTATCTGCTAGTAGGTTGGCTAAGTCAACAGGATCAGTGTAAGTGATACCATTACGTACTAATTCGGAGCAAACCTGGGCTTTGTCATGGAGATTCCTGGTGTAACTGAAGAAAGCTTTGCAGTTTCCCTTTGTTTCAGAGGCTAGTTTTGATTCATAACCAGCTTTGGAGGTTTTCAGTAGTGATCTAATTTGCTTGTTGAGGCTAAGGAGGGAGTTTTTCTAATTTGGAATTTGTTCCTTTTTACCCATGGGCAACAGTTTCTTCCTTTTCTTGTAAAGCCTGTTGATAGAGGATGTCCACCAGGCATACTTGTGTTTCCTTGAGGAGCAGGTTTTAGTTCTGTTGGGTATGGCTGAGTCCATGCAGTTGTACAGGTGCTTGTATACTGCATTGGTGTATTGTTCAGCATATTTGTCTGCATCCTGTGAGGGGACAGTGGTGTGAAGCTACTGATACCCTCCCTTAGGAGGTTGTAGTCAGCTTTTGAGAGGTTTTTTAGCCTGATTAAGGCTGGGGGGTTGGGTGGGATAGAAATTTCGAATGAGACAGACTGATGATCTGATCTCACCAGAGAAGAACATACTATGGGAGTGGTGCAGTGGTCACCCAAGTTGGTGAGAACCAAGTCCAGAGTCTTATCACCCCTTGTGCATTAAAACTGATGAACCCAAGGAATCGTTGTGTGAGTATATTAGTGCAGGAATAGTTCATCCAGTCTATGCTGGAGTAGTTGAAGTCACCAAGGATCGGGTCTACGTTAAATGTTCGAACATCCAAAATGTCGAACATTACATGGTCGAGACCAAATGTTCGACATTTGGATGTTTGAACGTAAAAACAAAAAAATAAAACACAGAAAAAAACACTTTGACAGTGTAGGCCCCCACACCCCCCCCCACTTTAATATACCAACTCCGAGACCGCACTTCAATGCAGAAAAGGGAAATTCTCCCTATCTGCACTGTACGGTGCCATTGAAAAGTCTATCTTCAAGCACTCAAAATTTCAAACATTTGGTCTCGACCATGTAACGTTCAAAATTTTGAGCGTTTGAAGATTTGACAGGTACCCCAAGGATCAGGGTGCTAGGGAGTACCTTGATGGAGTCGAGTAGCTCCAGGTAGGAGGAGTGGATTTCCTGGGGGTCAATAGCTAGCTATTACTTGGATGGGTGTCTTGCCAACTGTCAGTTGCACCTGTATAATTCCAGTGCATTATGCTGACAAACCAGTCTGGAGTTGTGCCTGTCCTTAAGGAAGCTAGAGACTCCACCACCCTTAGTCTTCCCAACCTCAGTTTGGGATTGGAATGTGTGGAATGAGGTGTAGCTTGGTAAGGCAGAGGTGCTCTCCCCAGCCCTGAACAAATTTTCATGACTGTACAGATGGCATATTCCAGTGCAAGGAGAGCATCCAGTGAGTGCATTTTCATATTCTTTGTGACAGATGTATTATGTTGAAAAATTTGTCTTTGGCCAAGATCTGGAATTCCAGGGGTGACAGGTGGAGGCCATCTCTGGCAAAGCATCGAGGCCTATCAACCATGTCATCCCAGGCAGACAAATATTGGATCCCCTTGTAATGACACCAGAAACTAAGCCTATTGTTGAAGTCTATTATTTATGGTTGGTGTTGTGATATCATTCTTGGTGAAGGTAGGATGCTACTTAGGGCTATGGTCATACCTGCCTGGGACACATACTCTGAGAGCTCAACCATGTCTCTGTTCATGTAGTCCAGGGTGGTATGTCTCAAGTCATTCACACCAACATGGACAATGACAGTCATACTTGTACTTGTTATGGAGAGACATGTGTGGCGGATTCTGGCATCAGACAGACAACTGACCGTGACCTTCTCTTTGTCGAGCCTGGTGAGGGGGACATTGGTGTGTCTCACAATTGAGTCACCAATGACTAGTATGTTTGGTTTATTATTTTGCCTTATGGGCTGTGTTTATGAAATGCTGGTCTGTTGTCTGATGTGTGTGATTTGTTTGGTGTTGTGTGTGGAATGTTTGTGAGTGTGTTTTGGAGGTCTCTGCTGTTTGGGTAAGTTTTTATTGAGGACCTCTGCATAAGTGGTGTGTGTTGTGCTTGGCTATGTGATGTGAGTGGTGTGGAGTTTGTGCTGGCAATCTCCTATTTGTCCGGAGTACTGACTGTGGGGCAAGAGAGCATGGATCCCAGGTTACTGATGTAGCTGATTTTCTCGAATTATGTGCTAGGAGAAGAGGGCTGTCAGTAAACATGAGGCAGTTGCTACACTATCTCAGTGTGTCCATGTCAACCAGGATGGCAGGAGAAACTGATGGGAATCCATGAACACTCACAGACAGCTGGACACACACATGCACTTTTTGTTTCTTAGAGGAAAAGAGAGCTATGTCTCTCTGTACACACATACAAGCACACACATACTCACATACACATGTACTCATGCACACTCACATGCACGCACTCGCACATACCCATGTACTCATGTTCATTTACATATACACAGTCATTTGTGAACACTCACATACATGCTGTCATGAACACTCGCAGACAACTGCGCGCGTGCACATACACACACACACACACACACACACACACACACACACACACACACACACACACACACACACACACACACACACACACACACACACAAACACACACACACACACACTTTCTCTTTCTTAGAGGAGGAAAAGAATCTGATGTCTCTTTTGTGACACAGGTACAGCATTTTAATAAAAAAAACAAATAATCTGAGCCAGGACTTCGGTGGGCGCACAGTTCATGATATGGGGGCACTCACCCCCCTCACCCTATGGTTCTGGCACACTTGGATGTATTCATTCAATGCCAATAATTATGAAAGTAGAAGAGATACAAGGAGATGTTGCAGGACAAAAGTAGCATTACAAATTGAAGTAACTACACTTAGTGAACATAGGATATTAGAAAATATGAAGCAAGTTTGACCAGAAGCCACGTCCACCTTGCCAACATGAACCTTTAGGCTCTACCACCTTTTGCAAGTTGGGTAGTGCCTGTTAGTCCAGGGGTAAATTTAAAGTTACCCATCCAACTGTTCAAACTATGTTTGAAGGATGAAATGGAATCACATTGCTTGAAATGCATGTGAGAGTCTGTTCCACAAGCAGGGGAGGTTTTGTGTGATGAAGCTTCCCCCCCACCCAGTTTTATTTATTCTTTGATGAAAGTTGGCATCTCTGGTTCTGGTATTGGCTACACAATTTGATTTGTCAAGGAAAAGGAGGTTGAGAAGTACAAGATACGTGAGGGCACAGTAAGCTAAGCACAAGCCTCCCCTCATGACCCTGTACAGCACTGAATGCAAGGATAAGAACTCCAGTCTGTCCTACTAAATATAGTTTCTGAGGTCAGATATCTTTTTTTTCTGTTACACATCTTTACTGTTTTTCATGTTTTTAATGTACCTGGCCCGCTACAAGCCAAAGAGTACATTATATTTTCTAATAAGTCCGATTAAGGTAGAATACAGGGGAACAATGAATTCTTTAGTTTTATAAGAGATGCCTTTGGCAATTACTTGCAAAATTCAGAAGGATTTCATGACTACTATCACAAGTGATGGTTAAAGGAAGTGGAGCTATCAGCCCAGGTACCCAGATCTTTAATCACTGATTTGTATGGAGTTGGGGTGTTTTAATGCAGTAGGATGCCAAGTATTTCTATTTCTTGTAGTGTGTGATGTTATATATTTCTTGGTGTTTAGTGTGGGCCCTTTTTCTAAGCACCAGAAACTGACTTTAATTATTATTTATTTATTTATTTTTGGGGAGTATATGTATCCAAAGGAGATTTGACAATGACACACAACTTGCAGTCATCAGCAAACCTTGCTAACTAGAGATCACTGTTACCAATTTAGAAGTCTGAAAAATAGATACCAAACAGGAGGGGTCCCACACATATCCCACAGGGACACCTTAATCCAGGTGGCTATCAGTCTTATCATGTAGGGCAAGTGCATGTTTAACACTTTATTAAAAAATCCAGTATGTTGTCTTATCCAATGGAGGAAGGATGGTGCAGTGATGCAGCAGTAGCATTGTTGCCTCACAGCAAGTGTTCTCCAGTTTGATTTTTAGCTGGTTTGCCTTCTGTGCAGAGTCTGCATGTCCTCTCTGTGTTCATTTGGGGTACTCCGGTTTCCTCCCATATTACAAAGACATGTGTCTGGAGTGTTTCTCCCCAGGCCTCTGCTGAAAATTGGCTTCATTCCAAGTCGGACTTTCCTGGTAAACAAATGTTAAATAAATAAAATAAATAAAAGTGATCCTGGTCTTTGAGAGTATCTTAAGAACATGTCCCTTGGTGATAGTTAAGTGTCTGTGTACTGAGAGACATAAAGTTATAAAATATCAAGGTATAAAAGCAGACAGAAAGTAAAGAGATAATCACATGGAACCATTCAATACCAATATTGTAACTGAAGAAAAAAGGCCAAAGCAATATTAATTAAATATGCATAAGATTATGTTAAATAAATAAAAAAATATATAAAATATCTAGACTTGCAAACACAAACTATGGTAATTTGGAACAAGAGCACTCAGATAGTTAACTAACTTTATCCTCAGGCTTTGGTAGACTCCCTTTTATAGCATTTCACTTGGGCAAAACTGTTTAATTATATGGAACATGAAATGAAAACACTTTTTGTGACTTGAACCCAGGACCTCCACTTAGGTACTGA
Organism: Protopterus annectens; assembly: GCF_019279795.1. Lineage (NCBI taxonomy): Eukaryota > Metazoa > Chordata > Ceratodontiformes > Protopteridae > Protopterus > Protopterus annectens. The sequence continues at coordinate 1,704,585,349 of NC_056744.1, forward strand.
GCATCCATTAACAGTAATTGTTTTCTCCTTTCAGCTAGAAAACTTCCAGTACAGTGTTTTTTTTTACATGCATCCAATTGCGATAAATCTGTGTGGCTATCATTGCCTGTGGTGTAATAAGGATCATTAGGACAGGTAGGTTCTCAGTTTATTTGCTAAATGTTAATTCATTAGCACATACTGATTGCCAATTAATAAAGTGTTACATTCTTGAATGCTGGTATGTTGGATAACAGTTCCCTAGAACAGAGTCAAAGGAAATTGAAATGTTCAAAAAATCTTTTCAGCTGAGCACATAAAGCATTTTTTTCCTCTCTTAGCCATTAAAATAATCTTCTCATGTTTAAACTGATTAACCACAGCAATGGATATCATGAATTTAGTATCATGATTAAGTTACACTGAAACAAAAGTGCTGTGTCTGAGCTGCCTTTCAACCACAGCATGCTTGAATGACACAAGGCAACACACAAAACTAATCCAGCAAACATACATAGGTGCAAATTAGTTAAGGGGTAGAGCTAAGGGACTGAAGTCTGAAGCCTTTTTATTTATCCTAATTGGTCATAATGTACTACAGGTGTCTCTCTCCTGGCTCCCATGCAGTTTGATCATGAGGGCAGACTTTTTACAGAAATGTTGTTTGTTTTCTTTCTTTATTTTTCTGGAAGAGCTTGGGTGTCTCTCCAGGCAAATCTCTCTGTCACTTCAGAGATCTCAGTCAATCAGTCCATGCATACATTCATGCACAATCCTACATTCTTTCCAGAAGTCCACAACTGAGAATGTGTTCTCAATGTTTTAGTTGTGGTTTCCACTGATTGTCATTATGTGTTTGAAGAGTACATACATTTTGACAGAGGAAACAAAAGATCAAATATTTGTCTTACTTGCTGCAGGGACCGAAAGAGAATGCTTTTGTGTCTAAACAGACTCTTTTCACATGACCGTGTCTATTGCCTTGATCTTTACCATCAAAATCTTAATATGCCCTTCTTAGTCACACTGTTCAATATAATGTCACAAAACCTATGAAACTTCTTCTTTCGGCTTTTTCCAGCTAGGGGTTGCCACAGCAGATCACCCATCTGCTCATGATTGGCAGTGGAATATTTTGGTGTTGAGTTGCCAGCCCTGCGCCCAACCTTCCACAGAAGGCACACACATGCACACACTCACACCTAGGGTCAATTTAGAGTGTCCAATCCACCTACAGCATGTCTTTGGGATGTGGGAGGAAACTGGAGCACCCAGAGGAAACCCACACGACCACAGGGAGGACATGCAGACTCTGCAGAGAAGGCACCCCAGCCAAGGATTGAACAGGAGAACCTCTTGGTGTGAGGTGGCAATGCTAACTGCTGCACCACCGCGGCTGCCCCACAAAACCCATGAAACTAAACTATCTAAATAACATTATTAACAACTTTAGAAAAATAATATACTCAAATGCAGATATCAAATCTTAGTTTGACATAATAATCCCTGTTAAAATTACAAAAAACTTCTTGGATAAGCTTGACATTAGCAACTTTAATGAATGTGAAACTAAAAATGTACAATCATACTGATTTTCATCATTGTTAGACTCCCACTCCTTCTTCCATAACCACCATTTGAATTTACTTAATATTGTTGCTAGAATCCCCTTGCCTTTAAATTTAACTTCATTTATTCTTTCATTGCATATAATCCAAATAACATAAAATAATTTGTATCTTTTCTAACATCTTCTTTGCTTCTATTCTTATAATATCCATATTTAAGAATATCCATGTTTATTTTATCCTCTTTTTATATATTCAGAAATATCTTCATTACATAGTTTTCTCATAACCTTTTTACTCAAAGACACGTGTTCCACAGTTTCTTCTTCATTACAATTTAAACACATTATATCACTTTTCTTCTTATATGACATATTTCCTTTTACTAGTAATTTATCTATTACCAATATCCACAAAAAAATCTTGATATTCTACTTTCTAATTACACCATTTGCTTCTCATTTTTATAGCTTTATTTTTTTTCATCTGTTAGATTTTCTCATGATTTTACATAGCAATGCTTTATCATTACATTCTTAAAACATACTTTTCTATCTTTCTCTATATCATCAATTTTTATTTTCCACAATTTTTTTTTTCTTGGTAATACTTTATTTCATGATTTATACACTCTTTTTCTCTTTTTTATTGCACTCCAAAATGTATCATACTTATATTTATACAATTTTACTACTAATCTCTCATCTTTTTCATTTATCCACTTTAACACCTTGTACAAATTGAATGAAGTGACATATACCACTGAGTTAATTAGCCCTAAACCTCCTTCTTCCTTATTTACATACAAAACTCCTCTTTTTATTGGGTTTAATTTAGAACCTGATATAAATGAAAAAATATCTGCAATAATTCCTTTTTCAAATACTGTTGCCAACATAAATACACTTGATAATTATGCTATAGCTGAGAGGTATATCTAAAAGTATAGGCACATTCTATGCATCCATGTAGCCAAATGGTTAGAGTAACAGCCTTATATGCAGTAGGTTCAGGGTTTGAATACAGAGAAAGGTTATTAAGCATTTATTTTCCAAATACGAATTATGCCAATTATTTTAAATCCTGAAGTGCTGCACTCAGCTAAGCTCCACTAAGCCCTGCTAAGCCATGACAAACACTGCTTAAACGAGATCCATTTTAGCACTGTTCAACAGTAGTCACTGTTCAACAGTGCTTGAGACCACACAGCTCCACTTAGCTGTTTTGTGCACTGCTAAGCATTACCAGATTAAGCACTGCTCAGCTCAGCTGCACTGGATTGTGCAGTGCCAAATGACATGACACATTTTTAAAAATTGCCCAATGGCATTAAAAGGTGGGAAAACAGGCTATATTAAGCACAATAGGTGTGAATACTGCTGAATCCATTGAAGATCAACCAGTGAGGATACTATGGCAGGTGTTGGATAGGGTTCGTGCATTCAGGTGCAGTGGTGGGACATTGATGCGTCCAGGATCAGGGTTGGACTCCTTGTGAAAAACCATGAAGACCAGCTCATGCAGGGTGGTTACTGGGGCTCAGAGTGCAAAATGGAAGCCTGGGACTGGCTGGCAAGGAACTTCACCAGTGCAACTTGTATCCCCCACACAGGTGAGTGGTGTCATTACCACCATGATGACCTGCCCTGAAAAGGTGAAAGTGGGCTCTCTTGGACACCTGTGTCCAAGAATTCTGGGTGGGCAATGTCCCACAAGTTTGTAAGTATGTTTACCTGTGTTTCACCAATATTTAATCTGGAATGTCTGCTAAACTGGTATGCACAATGGTGTTCTTTTCTCTCAATAGCCACAGAGGTGAGATCTCACAATGTCATAAGCAAGAAGGAGTAAATCATTAACTGCTATTAGGTATACACAATTTTAAGTGTATTCCAATGAATGTGGTAGTAGCCTGGACTGCAATAACTGATGACTGCCAAATTTACTGCAATAAGCAGGAAGGAGTAAGGCATTATCCTTGATAAAGTAAATGAAATACATTTTCTATTGCAACAGCTGTGGAATTACAGCCGTATTACAATTCCTGTATTACATCAACTGTTGTGCAATAAAAACTCCACACTATAGTAGTAAATGCATAAAGGTATTTGTAATAAACTGTTACGCAATACTTGTGGAATGAGAGCTGATATTTCAACCCAGGAACAATACATTGTGTATACCTGTATTTTATTTAGTAATGTATAGGTGACCCAGTATCTCGGCCATTATTGCATTTCATGCAGGTGTGTCCAACTGTCACTGCAGTGTACTATAACATTGTAGTAGTATAACCAGGTCAGATTTTGTTTCCATGTGAGCTCTAGGAAAAACTCAGTCAGCTAGATCTCAGCAGTAGCTCAGTTTGTTAAATGCTGTGTACAAAGTACATTTTACTATGCACAGACCAGGGTTCGAGTCCAGTTCCATCTACTAAGAAATATTACTGAATCAGATATGTTATGATGACAGATATTCTCTTCACAGGGACTACAGATGTCACAGACTGTAAAACTCTTTATAACAAATGTGCTATTTCTGCATACAATAAAGGACAGAAATGCAATAATAACAAAATATAATAAAATAAAAGAAATAAAATGTGTAATCACAGATATCATTCTCTCCACAGGAACACAGGCAAATGGGTGAGGTAACCCATATCATGTGTAAATAATTGTTTGTTCAGATGCCACAGACTGTTAACATCTTTACCACAAATGTGTTATTTATCCATACAATAAAGGACAGAAGTGCAATAATGACAAAATATAATAAAATAAAATAAATAAGATGTGTAATTACAGATATCATTCTCTTCACAGGAAAACAGGTAAATGGGTGAGGTAGCCCATATATGTGTAAATACTTGTTTGTTCAGATGTCACAGACCGTTAAACCTGTTACCCTGAATGTGCCAGTAATGCACACAATAAAGGAAAGAATTGCAATAATAACCAAACAGTACACTAGAAAAATGAAATGTGTAATCAAGGTATGGCTGTATTTCTGGAGTGTTTTGTAAAGGTTGATGCAGTCAATTACTACAAGTGATGTACATGTCCCTTACAGTCACTGATATTAGGTAGTATCCCCATGCCTGCCAAGCAAGGCATCATAGTGGTATACTGTCTGTACTGTACAGATGCATGTCCTTCAAGTATCACGCTCTCATGGAATGTAATTACTGTTGCGTACTCCCTCTGTCACAGATGTATCACCGACATGATTACGTGTCAATAGCAAAGTAACAGTACATCAGCTGACAGTACTCCTTGGTAGTTATTTAGGTCTACTTGATGTTCAAGTGCTCTTTGTAGCTGTATACCTGCAGGTGTTACTGCTTGGCCCACAGTGTTCCATCCAGGTAGCTTGAGAGGTATGTACATGTTATGACAGCTATAGGGCACATTTACACAGAAAGAAAGGACAGACCTGTAGAGTGGATAGCATTACTGTTGTCAACTATATAGCTCATGAAGGTGTTAATGGACTGTTATTCCTCTCTCTTCCCACCCCTTATATTCATATATTTATTATTGGTATATATATTGGGTATGGTTTACTATTAACATATGTTGTTCCATACATTTTATTTTGTGCATGTGTTTTATTACTATTATGTATAACTATGGTTGCATATTAACATAGCTTGTTGAATTACTTATTCTGTTGGCTGTATGCCATAACTCTTACTGGCATGCTGTTAATACACTGATTGATCTGTTATTTATTATTGTACTTCACATAATATGCATTTAACTGTACTGGGGTTATTACCAATGTTCTGGCATCCTTTTATTACTAACAATGGTATTGTTCATAACTCACCTATGTTTATTGCTTTACCTCCATACCCAGAGCACGTCTGGGTAGGCCAGTTCCTGGTGATTCTCCTACTCTACTTCTCCTGGTCATGGCACTGGGTACCAGGTTGTCTAGGACCAAGCCAGTGGTGCCCCCTCTGCTGGCCTGCACCACCTTTGGGTGAAAACACTTCAGGGGATGGAGGCCATCCCTCCAGGAGTGGGGGCAGAGGGGGGTTTGTCAGCCAGGATCAACGGCTAGCCATGGTGCACAGGATTGTTCATAGGAGCTATGAACATCACCTGTACTGGATTGATGGGGGACTGGGCAACCTGGTAGAGCCTGAGGGCCAAACATCCAGCCTCCAGCACAGCCACATTCGGGGCAGTGAGGGAGCAGTGTTAGCTGCCTATGGGTGGGGATCTCATTCATGCTGCTGCATCCTGGAGGCACATACACTTCTGCTTCCGTACCATGCTCCCCATCCAAGGTGTTTACCCCCCTCATGTGTCACATACCACCCCTGTATACTATCTTGTCTGTCTTGTCTGTCTGCAAATGTAACTTCTCCTACCCATCTTACCTCCTCACATGTCCCTACATCCATTCTCCAACATTCCACTCTCCCTCCTTAAAAAAAAATGGGCACCTGTCCCACAAAAAATAAATATTGCCCCATACATATCTGTCCATTCCGCACGTGTCCACTGGACAAAACTAATTAGGTCAGATTGGCTTGCCAACACATTTTTGTAGTCCTCACCCCTCTTTCTGGGGTATGAGAGTCCAAATTCATGTACAAAATCTGTAAAAATGCACAGTTGTTGCTGTACAAGAAATTGAGAGCTATAGTCCTTTCCTACACCCATCCTGCACATCCCTACCTGTCTTTTAGTATGTTTCCCCCTTTGCTTGCCCACATTTCTCCGCTTTCCTATCACCTCCTTTTTCTTTTCTATTCTTATTTATTTTTAGCATGGGTTTGTGCGGAGTTATGCAGCGCTTTGCTATGCGAAGCACTGTACAAACCCGCTTAAATCTTATTAAAAATGCCTTAATGATCTTATGTGTTTCTCACAGTGTTAGGCACATCTGCAAAATAATCACCCCTCTCACATCTCGAACCCGGTCCCCTGTCAACTACAGCTCAGTGCATTAGCCCACTAGGCCACTCAGCTCTGAATTAAAGCAGGTGTTTCCAGGAACATATTCTGATTTCCAATGACAGACAGCAAGTACATATAAAGGGAAAAATGGCAGGGTATTTGGGACTGTGATGCAAACACTATACCAGTACACAGCCATATTATGAATGATGGATGTATGTGAGGCCTAGGATGGCAGGTATACTTGTTAACTATACAGACTGTTGCAGAATGTCCACAGTTTTGTCCCTTATGTTTGCCCAGTTTTCATTTAAACTTATGTTTCTGGCAAAGTACTGGCAAATCATTAAAGATTGAGGGTAGGAAATCATGACAGAAATTTCAGTGTCACACTTCATACCCTTTAGAAAACACATGCTAATGCAAATCCTGTTATTCTATTAACAGTATATGTTTGGAAGAGCAATATGTAAAGATTGTCCCTAGTTGTGGGCCTTTGTCCCACCTGCATGTATGACTTTGTCCAGAGTTCTTGCTCTAAACGTTTGACAGGTATGATAGCAGGTAAACCTCCCCCTTCATCAGCTACATCTGTAAACACACCTGCTAAGGCAGTGTTTCACTTCAATTACAGTCTTGGGAATACAGTAAATAATGACTGATTCATGCAATTTTAACTCACACTGGTTGCTGCTACTGAAGTAAGTGCTACCCATGTTTGCAAGTTAAAGGCCTGTAGGTAGGGACATACTGCACATATTTGTGTAGCCTAACTATATGTCACTTACTGCTCTGTGATTGGCACTGTTATATAATAGATGTATCTTGAGCATATCCATCGAGTGGACTGTAAAGGGTACTGTCACCCTGGAGCTTCTGTAATGACAGAACTGACACAGCTGCCTCAGTTAAACATACAGCTTGCTGTCCTACAAAATATTCACACTTCCCTCTGTGTCCCAGGCTGCAACACAGCTGTAGCAGCAGCTGCAGCCTGCAACATATGCAGCTGTATGTTATGCTACCTGCTACAGACCTACCATACCTCACCCCCCCGGAATAAGGGAACAAGACAAAACCATACACAGAGGGGGGGGCAAAGGTCCAGCGATACGAACATGTTTCACAGTTTGCCCCTAGAAAGATAGTGAGCTGATAGAATAGCAGCTACTGCATCAGCATGCATATTCTGATGGGTATGATGTCTGGCACTCACATGTCTCTCCCTCCTTACTGAACTCAACTATCATTGTTTGATACTGAACTAACAGATAATCACAATGTCATGTGACAATGGCCAAATATAGCATACAAAACTGTTGCCATACCTCATAAATCTAAGCAGTGGACAGTTATTTGTACCTACGCTCTGTGATGCTGTAGTCTCCACACCTCACTAATGTCCATCTGAAAGACTAGGAAAGGGGCCAAATCCTACATGAAGGCCTTAAGTATTGCACTGTGGAGCCATGTCATTGGCTAATGAAAGGGCAAGTCAGCTGCTTTGGATGCAGTTAGCAAGTCTGAGCCACAGAGTGGTGCGCAGGCTATTACCTGTTAACAAGCATTACCTACAAAAGACAATCAACTGCCTATGGGAAACAGGTATGTATGTTGCTTTACCAAGACACCAATACTTAGCAAGCTTTTCCTTGAGGATTTGTTCACAAAGGGATTACTTCATTCTATTATGTATGTCATACATGTCCCCATATACTGGGACACAGATGGGAGGATGGAGGTATGGGGAGTAGGTATTACAACAGTAGGCTTGTAGCACATCTATGGGAATGACATGTTGGTGATACTCTGCTGTCCAGCAGCTACAGGCATGCCTTCCAACTGTGCTTGCTGTGAATCAAATCACAGCTGTGGCCCTTTTACTCCCTCCTACAATGGTTGGCTCCTGTACGAAAGGTAGTGGAGTATGAATTAGACATATTGACAGTAAGTAATATGGACATAGCTGTAATAGCACATGCTGTACTGTTATTCAGCTCCTCTCAGTCTGTAAATGTCACACAGGAATAGTTCAGTCATTGTAAAGGTGTCCCTGATGTACTCTGGCCAGGTCATTGTTCTGTTGACATTCATACCTCATCACTTGAGCACTATGGCTAACACACCTGGAAACCCCCTACAGCAGGAATTCAGGTCATAGCCATTATTAGTGAGGTACACAGGCCCAACTACAGTGACAGAGTGTACATATTGGCCATACAAAGTAATACTATAAATAGACTAACAGATAGTAATGTAGCGTAAGTGTATTCTGAAGGGTCTGGTGTATGACAGCCAGATTCCCTATATTCCAACAACCATCAATTATTGGCCAACTGTTTGTTGGACATACACATGTTTGTGCCAAAAGGCTCCATATATCAAGCACACATACACATAATCCAAACATCTGTGTACTGGAGAGGTATGATGCATACAGTAGAGATATACTACAGCAGGTTTGCATTGCTGTCTGTCTTTGTGGCACACTGGTGTTGCTGGACTGTCCCCATATAGTTGTGATAACACACATCTATTCATCTGACAGTGGCTGTATGACATAGTAGTGGGAATTTGCCCATAGGGAGCACATCACAGTAGATGGCACTGCACACAGGGATATAACTGTTATTGCTACTATGGTGGTGATAGCCACACACATACTGTGTTGATAGACTGCAGGATATGATGTGGGAGATAGCAGTGGCTAATGCAGGCCATTTTGGTTGTGCAGGGTCTGCACATAGTGGATGTTCACATATCCGGTCCTGTCATGTGTTTCCCTCTTGTCTTTCAGGAAGGATGTATCAGAGGAGGCTGCCACCATTTTCTGCTACTGAAAATAATGTTATCCTGGATGGCCTCAGACTGCATCATAGCATTCTGCTGCCCAGGAGTCGCCAACATCATGAACAATGTGCAGCACTGTGGGATGACCTCGTCATGGCAGTCAACCAAATAGGCCAACAGGACAGGATCTACAAGTAGGTCCAACACCAGGCAACAGATATGGTCAATGCTGCACAGCAAAGGGCATCCGCTGTGGCCAGGGACTGTGCTGCCACTAGTGGATGCCCGGCAACAGAACAACCACTGTTGGCCACAGAGAGATTCCTGGCAAACCTGGGAACAAACACCAGCTCATAAGCATCCTTCACCACCCACATCCTGGAGGTGGGTGCCACAGCATCCACATCAGAGGAGCGTCCAGGTAAGCATCCTGTGTTCATCACTGTAATACTGTATCAGTCATTGTGGCAACCTCTGCATACCAGTACAGGATGCCAGGTCTATCTGCATTGGGGAGGCTTGTTTCTAATGCACAGTTGTGCACACATATGTAGAATGCCAGCAATGTAGGCAGTATCACATTAGCTAATGTACATGTGGATATACACACATAGTACCCTGTAACAATGCCACATTTGGTATTGCTGACAACACCTCCCCCTCACATTTCCATAGGTCCGTCAGGTGTGGCCGGAGTCCAAGGTCCTGTACCTGGTATGTGTGATACTGTTGTTTTACAGATCATATATACCCAAGGAATGTTAAGGGCTGACATTTTGACATAGGCACAACTGCTATGCTTAGCCAGAGTGGACTAGGTTGTATGTTCAATAATGGATCAGTCAGCTGGAGTGCATTGAATGGGTAATCACAGTTGTGTATTTGCAGGGACATTAACACATTTGAACTTAATTTTGTGAAGGACTATGCAGCCTGCTATACAGGAGGCAATCACTCACAGATGCCTTTTCACACACAATATGGAGATGGTACATACCTGAGGCAGTGATACTATTATTGGCATAGTATGGTCACAAAGGTTGCACTATGTTTTAGGGGTAGGTCTATCAGATGCACTGACATATTGCTTAATTCACAGGTGTATCATACTGGAAACATTAACTGGATGTAGCTGTAGTGCATGTTACAAAGGGCCTGTCTTGTATGTGTATGTTGTGTGTTTGTGTGTTGTGCATGGGATCATAAATAAGATGTGGAATGTGTAATGCAGTTGTGGCTCCTCATCTGTATGTGTCTGTGTGGATTACCATACATAATATTGCAAGTAGTACTGTACTTATCTTGTCTTCCACCTAACAGTTGAATGTGGGGGTTGGTGTCTGTCCCCCTCAACCTGATGTCAGTGTCTCCTCAAACTCTGATGATGATGGTGGCCATAGTGAGGCACAGGTGGGCTTGTTGGGGGCTAAATCTGTCCCATGGGTTGACATCACACTTCCTCCTCCATTGTTCCTACACACAGTCAGTATGCCCACACATACCTAGTCCTTTGAGACCACAGGTATAGGACAGCCAGAGTGTGGTGACATCGAACAGGACAGATTGGTGACTATGGCATCAGTGAGTGTGGACACTGGCCTCAGCCAGACAGCTAGTGAGGTCCCACACAGGCAGATTGACAGCAGTGCTCAGAGGAGGACTGCTGCCCATCTATCACCTGTCACAGGTGTCACATCACGGGTTACTCGCCACATTTTTTGGTTCATCATGGAGGCACAGGCACATTCTGAATGCAACACCAGATGTATGCTGAGGATTATGGATGCAGTATGTAGAACAAAAAGCACACACTCCTGCCAAAGGTAGCTCACACACAGTAAAGTCCAAATGTAGAAAAGCAAAATGTGAGCACACCAATGAAGCTGAACAGAGACAAATAAAGCGTTATTCTTCCAAGATGTAGTGTATCAGTTTTATTGTAAAAGGATGAGCGCTTTCTTGGGGATACCACTTCCTCAGATCTACATGGATGCAGCACAGTCTGACATCCGTTACTGCCTTCACTGCATTGGTGATGCCATGGATCATTTCACTAATGAAGTGGACAGACAGTGGGTTGAGACAGTGTCATTGTTTCACTACATGTCTGTGCTGTGACATCTGGTTGGAGTAGGGCATCAGACACATGGACATAGGTCAGCAACATCATCTGCTAAGAGTCCATGTCACCATACACACTCACGCTCCCATAGTGGCAGTACCTCCAGCACCACAGAAGGTAGTGTGCTGTCCACATCATGACATGGCAGGCCATGGGCACATGGTCCTGTGCGGTTCTGTGGGGGTCACGGGCCTAGCAGACAACAGTCACCATCAGCTAATAGCACCACATCTGACTTTGGAAATGGTGGTGCCAGTGCCACTCCCAGCAGAGCCAGTTCACATGTCTGTGGTTGGAGATGGTGAACACACCACAGTGCCATGCATGGTCCACAAATGTCCAACATACACAAGTGTAGGGCTAGAACTGGTCTTGACTGTGCACATGCACATACTCAAACATCACTGTCACATGCAGGTCATGAACAGACACACATGGCACCTCTCCATGGCCCACCTAAGTAGCACCCCTTCCTGACTCACACATATGCTGTTAACTGTTTGGTACAGCCTAGGCTTCTGGCACCCCACACCACACCCTGTGCATGCTATGATATCTATGCCACATCCCTGCCATCCATGCCATCAATGCAGATACATGCAAATATGTGTCTGATGCACAGGGTGACTATATTACTTTACATGTAGGTTTTGGAGTGTGGTAGTGTTTTGCCATGAGAGCTGTTGTGGGGCTGACAGGTGCTGTATGCTGGCATGTGTCATGGGTACACATCAAAATGTGTGTATCTTTGTTGCATGACATTAGACTGCTGGTAGTGTTGCAGACTGACAGGTGTCTCACATAACTGTGTATGTTCCTGTTCCAGGGGTCTGAGTGGCCAAGATATGGAGACTTGGCAGCACTACAGCAGCACAGGATGCCATGGCAGCACAGCAGAAATATGACATATGCAAGGTATGACTGTATACATGCATGGTTACCTGGGTTCATATGTGTTGAACAATGTGCCTGAGACAATTTAGACAGTCAGGATAATCATGCATGCATACCATGTGACAGGACCTGTTAGCCTCTACAAACAAATGTAGGTGGTGGTGGATAGCATTTATGACTAGGTAAATGTGGGCTGTTTAGGGCTAGCAGCTAGTCACAGGGCAGTACAATGCATGAATATTGCACAACCATATGGCCATGTGTGTACTGCTAAATGGGAATATATTTGTACACACACACAGAGTTGAGTGTTGCATGATTAGAACCCCTACCTATCTAGTAGTATACACAATAGTATTTTGTACGTATTATATGCACCACAGAGCTTATCTGTTATTCGATTGTCAACCAGTGATGTTAACATGGGTGACATCAGCAGGCCTTGTAATGGAGGCCAATGGGGAGGTTGACAGGTAGTCACAAGACCTTAAAAATGTATAACCATTGAACAGATATAGGCAACACAGGCATGTGTACTCTCCTGCAAGGGTATATATATATATATATATATATATATATATATATATATATATATATATATATATATTTATTTATTTATTTATACACACACAAACACAAAGTTACCTGTTGTGAGAGTAGAACCCCTACCTATCTAGTACTATACACTATAACACAATTTACTTTTCTCATGTGTCATGGAGCTTATCTGTTACTAGATTGTCAACCAGTGCTGTTAAGGTGGATGACATTAGCAGACCTTATAAAGGAGATCAATGGGGAGGTTGACAGGTATGACTAAACAGTAGCTTGCAAGTACGGTTGGTGTAAGGCCAAACAGAATGCCTCCCTAGCTTTTGTTAATACATCAACTTCGTATTATGAGCATATCATAGAGGATAACATCCAAAATGTTAAATGAAATGTTAAACGAGTGAGTGAAGAGGTTAAAAATTATAAGGGACAGCCACATTATGTTAGTTGCCTGGGTAGACTCTCTAAGGACCTTCTGGCATTTGAAAACCAGGTTAAAGAGAAAAGTGTGGAAATTTGCAAGGGATATGGAAGGCTATGAGAAAGGGAAACCCTTTGAGTTCAGGTAGAATGTTCGGTTCTCTGAGACCAATGGATCAGGTACTTATGTATGTAAAAAAAGACCTCGATCCAGTTTGAAAAAATATTTTTCTGGTAATAGCACTTCAGGGGATGAATCCTCTGCTACATATAATGAATGTGCTCAAGTTAGGGAGTCACCTGAAGCAAAAAAACAGTGGGGGCAGGAACACCCTTTAGAAGAAACAAACATAGGGGTGGGCGGAAGCATCAGAACAGACAGATTAGAGAATCTTCTTCATTCACTGGTCAAATAAATAATGAATAGTGTAACATTCATAACATATCCTCACATGTTTTAACTGTGGAGCAGAAGCATCTCCTTAATAAAGGATTGAATTATGTACCAGGTTTTTGTGTTGACGAGAATGTATTTGTTACAGATGTGCTAGCCTTTTGTAGAAATATCAGCTTAAAGCTGTTTTTTGGTTCTGGGGCAGATCTACAGAATTTAGATTTCAGAAGTCTAGCTTTACACTGCCTATGAACAAAATTGTAGCTATTTTCCAACAAGTGGTCCTCAAAGAGTTACACTTCAAACTATGTTCTGGCCAAATGTTTAGACATAATCTCTCACTGAATGAACAAAAGGCTCTGAACGAGCTTTGCACTAATTCTGATATTGTCATCTTTCCAGCTGATAAGGGAGGGGCAGTGGTGCTCATGGATTCCAATTATTATTGGGCTGAGGGAAATAGACAGTTAGCTAACCCTCAGCACTACATGCGCATGCCCACTGATCCCACTCCCAATTTTAAGAAGGATATTGCCATGTTTTAGCAAAGAGCAGTGGAAGAAGACATCATCAGTAAAACTATTAGTTTACATCTCTCTGTGAGGGACCCGGGCAAACAATATTTATATTTGTTGCTGAAAATTCATAAGAGCTTAGATCAGACCCAGGTAGACCCATAGTCTCTGGAATGTGTTCTTTGATTGAACCTTTGTCGGTATATTTGACCCAGTATTTACAACCTCTGTTACCTTTTATTCGGGCTAGGATTAAAGATACTACCCAATTCCTACAAATTGTATCGGATTCCCAACTTGAACTTAATTGGCTTATGTGCACCCTTAATGTGAAATCCCTATATACCAGTATACCACACTGGGCAGGGTTGCAAGCCTTGGATTATTGGTTGAATAGAGCTGGGTTGTATACACCAGGATTCAATACACTCCTCATTTGTATGGCTGAGCATATCCTAACCAAAAATGTTTTTTATTTTCAGGGGGGTTGTTACTGGCAAACCCAGGGGACTGCCATGGGGGCCTCATTTGCCCCCATCTATGCAGATCTTTTTATGGGGTATATAGAAGAACTAATTTATAATGAGGCCCATAACATCTACCTGCCCGAAATTGACATATGGAGGAGATTCCTAGATGACGGTTGGTGTGGCATGCGGATATTAAGTACGTACGGGAGTTTGAACAGTATTTGAATGATAATAAATGGGGTATTGAATTTTCCTTTTCTCAAAGTTATGAGGAAATTAACTATTTGGATATCAAGGTTGTGAGAGATTCTGATCACACCTTGCGCACCTTGGTGCATAGAAAGTACCCTCAATATAACAATTTATTGTACGCTTCCAGTTTGCACCCCACACACACAATCAGAAATATTCCTAAGTCCCAGTTCTTAAGAATTAAAAGGATTTGTTCAAAAGTAGAAGATTTTAACAGCTCTAAGGATGATCTCACGTGTAGATTTCTACATAGAGGTTATAGGGTGGGGGACATTGTTACATCTAGAGAGTGGGCTTCTAAACAGCCTAGGGCTCAGTTGCTAACTTATAAAAAGAAGAATGAACGTAAGGGATCCAATACATTGAGACTGATAACTTATGGTCGAAATGCCAATTTATTAAGAAATGTAGTTAGTAAACATTGGAATATTTTGATGGCCAATGCGGAATTGGGTCAGATTTTGCCAGAACATTGTCAGTTTTTTTTTCATAGAGGCAAGACACTGGGATTCTATTTTTCTAATTTCAAACATCATAGTACAAACAAAAATCCTGGTGATCAGTTAGGAATTACAGGGGAGAAACTAGTTGGGTCCTTTCCATGTGGGCATTGCTCTTTATGTCAACATATTTGTAAGTCCAATCAATTTTCTAGTCAAAATACGGGTCAAATATATGACATCAATTTCTATGCTAACTGTGGATCAGACTAGGTCATTTATTTAGCCAGCTGTACCTGTCCTTCTTTTTATGTAGGACAGATGTCCAGACCCCTTCATTTGAGAATATCTTAACACGAGTGACATTTGCAACAAACGCATTACAAATGCCTAATATAGGCACTGTCAATCACACCTGACTGCTAGATTCAGGTTCACCATTATAGATAAAGTAAGGGGAGATAGAAAATGTACGAGAGGTTGGCATTCTATACTCAATTATAAGGAGACAAGATGGATTGTTAAGTTAGGTGTGCTCTTTACACCAGTGCTTAATGATAAATTATAGTATATCTTTAAATCAAAGGGGATGTGACATTACGGGAAGTGAGGTGGTTTGGATATTTAAACAGTGTATTTTGTGTTTTGCAGTATCACTGATGAAGGCTCTGTGCCGAAACTGGTTTGATATCTGTTTTACAATAAAGATTCTATGAATGTGCCTGTTCTGGTGCTGGCTTTGTTTGTTGCTGAGGTTGAAAGGTGGTCACAGGATCTTAAAATATATAACCATCGCACAGAGATAGGCAATACAGGTATGTGCACACTCCTGCAAGGGGATATACATATTTATATACACACACACACACACACACACACACACACACACACACACACACACACACACACACACACACACACACACACAGACACACAGACACACACACACACACACACACACACACACACACTCTCACACACACACACACACACACACACACACACACACACACACACACACACACACACACACACACACACAGTTGCCTGTTGCAAGAGTATAACCCCTACCTATCTAGTAGTATACACTATAACACTATATGCTTATTGCATGTGCCACAGAGCTTATCTGCTATTAGATTGTCAGCCAATGCTGTTCAGGTGGATGAAATCAGCAGATGTTGACAGAGAGGCCAATGTTCAGGAGGATGCCAGTCACAGGGGCATAAATGGCTAAACATTACACAGACATAGGCCAGATGGGCATGTCTGTACTGCTGTAAGGGACATTACACACACACACACACACACACACACACACACACACACACACACACACACACACACACACACTGGCTTAAGTGAGGTTAGAGCCCCTACTTACCATTACATCCTATAGCTATCAGTACTTATTGCATGCACCATCAGTTAAATCTGTTGTACATGTGGCTGCAGCCACAGTACTTGTGGACTACACAAAGTGGCCTTGTATTACACAGCATGTGTCATCTGCAGAGTGGACCTGCTTTATGCTGTTAGTGTATCTAATGTCCTAGCAGTGGGGTACCTGTTAATACCCCTGCTATGTGTGTACAGGTACCAGTTTTCCCATATCTGGCCAGTTGGAGCTTGCTAGGTGGACAATTGACCACTGACAATATGGCCTGTCCAAGACCTGTATTGAGGTCATTGCACATTACACCACCTGCTAACCATTGTCTGTCTACAGGGTGATATTCCACAGGCACAGGGTTCTGTGGTTAGGCAGATTCTGTCATTATGTGGCCTTGGTCTTTTACCATCAGACAACTGTTGTGTGTGTGTAGGTGCAGATAACCCCAGCATTCAGCATGTAAGTGTGGACATCCATACATCCCCAGGCACAATAGACATATATATATATATATATATATATATATATATATATATATATATATATATATATATATATATATATATATATATATATATATATATATATATGTATATATATATATATATATATATATATATATATATATATATATATAGTTATATTTTAGAGATGTAACTGTAGCCGTATGCGTGTGTTATGTGACTGATTTATATAGATATATGTGAGGGTGTAAATCACTCTACACCTTTATGTGTGTGTATATATATATATATATATATATATATATATATATATATATATATATATATATATATATATATATATATATATATATATATATATATATATATATATATATATATATATATATATATTTGTGCCACATACTGATAGGATAAGCAGATGTGAGGGGGATAGGGTGAGACAGATACATATACATAGCTGTCTGTATGCACAGACATATTTTTGCATATCAGTTCCTTAGGCAGAAGAGGCATCAGACATGGGCATATGTTAGCAACTGTAGGAGCATGCCCAGTGTGACTATCATTACTTACAAGGTGACTCCAGGCCAGACCTACCTGTAGTCCAGTCTGGGATTTTGTGTGCTGCAGCCAATTGGCTACTGCACCTGCTTCAGAACTCCAGCACCTCCATGATATTTTGTCTCAAGGCATTCCCTGGCTGTGTGCTGAACATAATATATGTCTCATACCTATCAACCATACAGACTGTAATAGAATGTACAGAGTTTTGCATCATATTTATGTTATGTTGTAAATAGCATTGTGATTTTCTTCTACGTTATTGGCAAATTATTATAGATTGATGTTAGGAAATCCTAACAGACATTTGAGGTACTGACTTCATACACATCAGGAAACCCATATTAATGCATGACATGTTATTCACAGAACTTTCTATATTTGTCTGGCCAGTGGTTAATCCTTCTTTTATTTGGGCCTTTGCTCACTACTGCTCATGTCTTTGTCTACATTTCCTGCACTAAGTAGCAGTAGGTATGATGTGACTGGGGTACATGATGTAACACCACACACAGGGTGACAGTCTACATACCTCTCACTGTACATGTTTCTGCAGGATGTCCAGCATTCCACCACTTATGTCTGCTCTGTTCATCATACAGTTGTGTTTTGACGGTAATATACTATTAAATGGAGCCCACTGAATTGTTGTAAGCACTGACACATTTAAGTGATGGCTTTGACATCCTGCTGCTAATCTGACCTGTTTTAACCTGCTGTTATACTATCCACCTACAAGGTAACTCAGAGCATGTATAATGTGTGTAGGTTTGGCCCTCTGTCCCCCATTGTCTCTGGCTTTGTCCAGCTTTCTTGCAGTAACAGATTATGGCATATTGACAGTCTGTGACACTCCTACCATATGAGTACCCAACATGCAAAAGTTGTAGGTGCAGCCAGCTTCAGACCATCAACCATGCTAATATACTTAGCCCAGTGAGACACACCAGCTACTGGAAAGTGAGGTTTAATTCCTCACACTATTAACAGCAGACAGACATACACTGTGACCCCTGCTATGACCCCTGCATTTTGTAGGAAATAAGACATGTGGCCAAGTTCTTTGTGACAGCCTTAGGATTGTGTGGTCTGCTGATATATCCTTGCAAACATACTGTAATTGCAGTTGTATGGGAACACTGATGTATTGGGGGTGGGGGACTCTGGCATTGACAGTTGTGCGTCAGTCCTTTGACCCCACTGTTTGGCATTTCCCTTGCATACTGCAGTGGGTTTTTCAGTCATGTGGCCTAATGCATATTCTGGGGCACTCAGTATTGGACAGAGTATCTGTTGTCACATGTAGCTGTTGCTTCTCTGCATACATGTAGCAGGTCCATACCTATGCTACCATAGTCTAGTACCTCATACATCTGTTGTAAAGGAGGATGACTTACCTTCTGAACACAGTGGTTGGAGACCTGTATTTCAGGGCTGACTCTGTCTGATGCACACAGTCCACAGCCAATACATGGTACAGCACAGGTTGTGTGGTGTGGCTGGCATCCTTTTTACTATGTACGTGAGTCAGAGATAGGGGTCTGTCCCTGGAACCCTAGGTTGTCAGTGCATGTGCTATGTGTTGCCTCTTTGCCAAGACCAGGGCATACTGTTCATGCCTATGCCTATGCCTGCCTACAGGGACAGCCTCAGGGGTTTCCTCCTCTGTGTCCCCTTGTGGGTGTGGGTGTGGCTGTAGGGACCTAGGCACTAGTGGGGAGCTGTGTGTCCCATCCCTGTGATGACACTGCCACACCTGTTTCCACAGGATCATATTGTGTAGCATGGCACATACTATGAACATCTGTGCACATGTCGATGGAGAGTACTGCATGGCTCCACCAGCTATATCAAGGCACTGGAACTGTGACTTGAGCAGCCCAAACACACACTCTATGATGTTCCTAGTTTGTGCATGTGCCTCATTATGGCATTCTTCGGTGTGTGTGTATTTCTGATGGGTGTGATCATCCATACAGGATGTCCCCCCCAGCAAACATCTGGTACAACTGTGATGCATGCCAGATATGGGAGTCATGATAGCTGCCAGTGCTGCCAGCATACACATTCATGACAATGCCCTGGGCATTGCACACGCCTTGGCAGTTGATGAAGCGATACTCCTTGTGGTTGACATAGAGTCTAACCTCCTCACCAAGTGGTGCTTGGATGTGTACATGAGTGCAGTCTATGGCACCCAGTACCTCAGGTTTGTGTGCTACATGGTAGAAGAGTCACATACTTCTTGCACTCTCCTCAGGGGTGTGGGGTAAATTGTGCTCACTGGCATGTGGTAGTATGGCATCCAGGAACTGGTTGAGAATGCTGGATGCTGATGCCTGTGAGACCCCCATCATGTCCCTGGTCGGTCCTTGTAAAGTACCTGTAGCTAGTATCCTAAGGGCTACACATACCTTTGTTTCCACTGGGATGGGTTCCCCTCTGTTGGTTCTGGGTCTGAGTTGAGGGTGGCAGAGCTCGGTCAGTTCTTGTAGTATGTCCCTGTCCTCCCTGTAGTGCTCTACAATCTGCAGCTCTTGTAGCTCCTGGAAGGTTACCCTGGGCCTGAACACTCCTCTCCTTCACAGTCTAGGCCTATTGTCAGCAACAGCATCAGCACTGACCTCAGCATCTAGCACATACATATTTAGCAAAGCTGCAGCAGTCTCTAGAATTAAGTAGGTTAAAATTCCCAAGTCTGTAGTCCAGTGGTTAAGATTATGGGGGGAAAATCAGATTGTAGGGTGTATGCATACTTTATAGTGCTCTGCTGCAGATGCAGCCTGTGTGATTGGCTAACTATGATGCATTCAACCTACCATGTGCATCATTGAGGGGTTGTATTGGAACAGGGGTCATCAATAATTTACACATAATTGGCTTTCCCAGGCAATTTTCTTTTTTTTTAACTGCCTTCCCTGCAAAGCACTGCGATGTGACACACGTAGGTTCATAGGTTCATACGTAGATACTAGGCTATCGGCCCTAGGGCATTTATAAGCCTAGCCAGAGTGTATTTGGCTTCTGCCTCCCTATTAGATTAGCCTACTATGCCTCTGTAAAGTAGGTCACAGAAGGTACCCTTTTAAGATTAGTTTACTGTGTCTCTGTTTAGCAGGGACACAGAAGAGATCCCAGGGGTGAATTTGCGATTTCCCATCCACGCATCCAGATTTTGCTTGAAGAGGGTCAGTGAGGGGCTATGTCTAACATGAATTGGGATTCTATTCCAGAGTGAGGGGAGCCTCTGGGTAACGAATCTGTCCCTCCAGCATGTCCTATTTATTTTTGTGCTGAGGTTTAGGTCCCTGGAGCGTGTAGCTCTAAGGGACTTGGATTTTTTGAGGTGGAGCATGTCCATTAATTCTGGGTTTGATATGGCTTTGTACGTCAGGCATAGATCGCCTCTGAGTAGGCGGTAAGCAACTGAGTAGAGCTGGAGTTTCTTTAGTCGAGCTGCATAGGACATCTGTTTGTAGCCCATGATCCTCTTGGTGAGGTACTTTTGGGGTCTCTCCAGTTGCTGCAGGTGTTGGGTAAGGTACATCCCAAAAGGGGCATTGTATTCAATTATGGGCCTGATGAGTGATGAGTAGAGGGGCACAATGACCTCTCTTGATCTAGATGCGAACCCTTTCGTGATAAGGTGGGCTATATAGAAGGTCTTTCTAACCACTTTGGCAACGTGATTATCAAAGGAGAGATTACTATCTACGTTGGTCCCCAAATCTCTAATTACTTCTTCCGTACTTAATGGATTACCACTTATGTGGTAATTTGTGGGCATCTTGTTTTTCCCAAAGGGGATGACTATGCACTTTTTAGCATTTAGCTTGAGGCCGTGGCTCTGGCACCAAGCAACCGTCTCTGTGAGACCCTTTTGGAGGATGCTTGTGTCAGCTGGAGATTCGATTATGGTCCCCAGTTTGTAGTCATCTGTGAACTTTGTCAGCCATAATCCCCCCGTGTTAGCCTGAACCTCAGAGAAGTATATACCAAACAAGAGAGGTCCCAGAACTGAGCCCTGTGGGATGCCACTTGTAACTAGTTTGGATTCGGACATGGCACCTGCGATTCTGACCATGTGGGTTCTATCTCTGAGCCAGTTTGCAACCCATCTTGTGATATAGGGGTTGATATTTAAGCTGGTAAGCTTATTTATGATGCTCGAGTGGGGTATTGTGTCGAAGGCTTTTGCAAAGTCCAGATAGGCTGTGTGGACTATCTTGCCCTCATGTATGGCTTTGGTAACTGTTTCAAAGAAATTAACTAGGTTTAAGAGGCAAGATCTGCCCTTAACAAAGCTGAATTGGGTAGGATCCAGTGTCTGGTGGCTCCCAATGTCTTTGTTTATGAGTTCCATGATAATACGCTCCATAGCTTTACAGACCAGACTAGTCATGCTTATGGGGCGATAAACCCGTGCTGCAGGTATGCACAATGATCAGCACTCAATGGACACACACCCCATTGACATAAACACTCAGCACAGTGGTGTGCCATGCAAACACATGAAAACATGCTCAAAATAGCTTAAACGCATGCCCCATAGGTAAACAAAGCTTATCAGCACTGGACATACACCCCTGCTTAGCTGAGTAGTGCGTCACACAAATGGGCACTGCTGAGCTCCAATATGCTTAAACAGATAGTGATACACCTCCTTTTGATTTCAGATAGCTCTCCTGAGGACACCAATATGGATATGGGGCTACATGGATTTTATCTGCAGACACGGTAACCCATATTTGCTATTCAGTAACCCAGGCTGATTTGCATACAGATCCATGCACACAACCTGGATACTAAACTATTCCAGGGCCTGCCTCCTTAGCAACCACCAAAATCTACCATTGTATATACTCCATGCATGGTCCTATAATGTATTATTGTCACATATTTATTTTCTGTTTTTACACTTTTCAATATATTTTTTTGTATAACAGCATATTTGCACACTGCTGAATGCCGTGCAAACATAATATGGGTTAAAAATTATTTTAAAGTATTTTGCATTACTTTTTGGCCACACTGGGTATAGTTTTGCACACATCTGTGCCTGCTATGTTATTTCTGACCTTCTGACTGGGCTTTTACAGCCCTTGTACATGTTTTAATTTCTTGTACACAGAAATTTTCCATGTACACTTGGGACACCAACACAGCATCTGCAGGACTGCCTATCTGCTTGCTGGATCCCTCTACAGTCTCATTTGCATGCAGTCCACCTGCTTATGAGGTGATTTGCATGCCATGGACACTTCCATGTTGGCATGCTCATGCACGCCCCTCAGCTCAGTTTACTAGATCGCACGGCTGTTTACTTCCTTGTAAGCTCCATGCCACTGTACCTACACAGAAAATGAATCTGTGTAGGCTTTATTGAATTCCTCCATACAACTTATCACTGCAAGATTGGTTATTACTACAAAGTATAATTGTTAATTCTCCAAGACTTATGCAGAATTATTCAGAACTCTTCATATTTAGATCAACCTCCCTTAATCACAATCATATCTGAAATATTATTTAATGATCAACAGTTTGAGAATTTAGTCTCCAAATTATACAACATTTTGTTAAATTGCAGGTCCATTTTAAGAATTAAGCAATGGAACACAATGATTAAAGACCTACCTCATAGTCTCCCCCAGACAGGAAAACTTAAAGTTCTAGCTTCAGTAAAACTTACTTCTTGGTGCCAATATTGGATCGTATTTACTTGGAAGTTTTTACACAGAACATTTTTAACTTCCGACAAAATTGCTAAATTAAAAAAAAATCAAATAACATCATTTGCTGGAGATGCCTAAGATCATGTAGTGCAGATTGGTTCCATATTTTCTCTGCTTGCTCTAAACTAAGGAATTTTGAAGAAATATTGATGATTTTATTTCTGCTTTATATTCAGATAACTTCACATTAACTAAAACTTTAAGTTTTCTTAATGTTGATTCAATTTTTTTCTTTGAATAAATCAAATTCATACTTATTATGGACAAAATTAACAGAAGCCAGGAAATGTATTACAAGGAAATGGACCTCTACCACCTCACTAAGTTTTGGTGAATTTGTCACATATTGATAAACCATAAACAAGGAAGTCAGAACTAAAGAACTTAAAATATATCATAGGAGTTTTACTAACAACCCATGGACAAAAGTTTTAAACCTAACTGAGACTTTTTGAACTGATTTTTAACCCTGTTTAATCATTATTTGTTTGCTTCACTGAACGTTTTTTTATTAAAATATTTGTAATATTCAAATATTTTTCAGGCCTCTATAAATAATGTAAATAGTTGATTTAGTTTCATTCTTGTTAAAAGTTGTCTGCTCAGTATGATCAGTATATTAGACGGTGTTTATTCTCTTAAAAATATTGGAAAAAAATGTTAATATGCCTTTAGCCGGTGCAGTCAGAATGGAAGTGGATGTAATTTCTGTAGTGTAGGAGTTTTTTTTTTTTAAAGGGACAATAGCCACATTTTGTGCATACTTCAGAACTATGTCTGCTGTGGACTTCTGCAGCCACTTAGTCATCAGTGTATATATTTACCAATAACCTAAAGACAAAAAGCAGGCATGCTTTAAGAAGGACATGCTTCGGGTCAATTGGGTTTGCAGGCCTTTGTTGTTATTTGTCGCTGCTGCCACCCACTCATGATTATGGAATGCTACTTAGGATTCTACCTAAATTTTACCCCAGAGGACTTTTCAGATTATGATATCACAGATATCTGAATAATCCTATTATAAACTGGTCTTTCTCTTGGTCATTTTTAGTTCGGTTATTTTTAAAGGAAAACTCTACCCCCTCATACAGTTTACCTCAATCTTTAGGTTTCTTTTCTCCCTATAATATGGTTCCAGCATTGTGTATGTACCAGAAACCTGCTTGTAGTTTTTAAAAGTTTTATTTCCTTGCATTGGAATCAAATGAAGGGAAAGCCCACCTCCTTTTTTTTAAATCTCAACTTCTCACATACTTTGCAGTCTCCACCTGCATGACATATCATAGACACAGTTAAATCTGTAGTTTATCCTGTAGCTACTGTTGTCAGTCTTAGATGGACAATTAATCCTGCTAATGTCAGGAACACATCAGCTGATTTAAAAAAAGACAGAAAGCTGGGAAACTGTTTTCCACTGTTTTTATTGCAGAGGGGAGGAAAGCTTAACACTTTCATAGTAAATTAAAGCAATTAGATCAGTCAGGGGTTTAATGGCAATTGTCAACTCTTGTGACAAATTTACATATGCAGCAGCACACACACACACACACACACACACACACACACACACACACACACACACAGGTCAGAACTGCAGAATGAGAGTCAGGTAGCAGCCCTACCAACTAGGTGCACTGATACTGTTCATGAAAAGATATTTATGCTTTTTTGTGACATCCTTCCAGAGGGGGGTGCATATCTGGTACGTGCAGATCCATTGTAAGAGATTCCCACTGACATTTGAGTCAGTCCTTACATTGTCAGCGTGCATGAGCATTTTGTAGTCCACAACTTACCAAAGCAACAGAGGCTCCCAAAGCAGACACCCAAAAATCCACCACCTCAAAACATAACACATGCAACACATAGTTCAATAAATCGGTGTGTCAGTAAATCACAGCCCTTAAGGCCAAACACTATGCCTGATACACTAGTGATAGGTGACTCTATAGTCAGACACACTGACGTCCCACTTACCAGGCTGAGCAAGGAGAGGGTAACGGTAAGCTGCCTATTGGGGGCTAGGATCCGCCATATAACACACGCACTCAGGTCACTCAAAAGCACGTACAAATATGACTCCGTCATTGTCCATGCTGGCGTGAATGACCTGAGACGTACCTCCTTGGACTACATGAAGAGAGACAGAGGAGCTCTCTGATTATGTAGCCCAGGCTGGTATGACCCTGACCCTGAGCAGCATCTTGCCCTCACCAAGAATGATGCCACAATACAAAGACAAGATGATCAGCTTTAATAATTGGCTCAATTACTGGTGTCATTCTAGGGGGATCCAGTGTCTGTCTGCTTGGGATGACATGCTGGACAAGCCACGCTGCTTCGCAAGGGATGGCTTGCACCTGTCACCACTGGGCTTCCGGATATTGGCTAAGGCTCTTGCCACCCCCATAGTGCCTTTTTTAGGCAAGGCTCAAAAGATGAACCCACCTCCTTAGAAAACAAAAATGGAAAAAAATTAAGGGTAATGCTGCTCAACGCCAGAAGTCTAAATCTCAAGATGCAGGCTCTCGAAGCACTCCTCAGTATGGAGAACATCGATGTCTGCGCAGTAACTGACACCTGGTTCAAGGCTCCTGAGAGCACCCCAGTGCTACCAGGCTTTACCTCGTATCATGCTTTTCGGCCCCAAAACCCGGGCCGAACCACAAAGGGAGGGGGAGTGTCCATATTCATCAAGGATACCCACACCTCCAGGTTAGTGGCAACTCATGAAGCATTGGAGACCATCCAGGTGCAGCTAACCATAGGCAAAACTGCTATACAACTGGTTGCATGTTACAGACCACCCTCCCAATCTCAAGAACCCCCCTCAGCCTTCCTGAAGACATTGGAAGATATGAATGTCTCACCAAATACCATCATATTGAAAGACTTCAACTACCCTAACATAGACTGGGTGCACTATTCTAGCCCTAACACCCTAGCCCAAAGGTTCCTGGAATTCATAAACAAATGCAATGGAACAGCTAGTCACCTCACCCACAAGGGGGGATAATATACTAGACCTGATCGTCACAAACATGGGGACAAAATGCTCCACACCGGAAGTATTCCCCTCACTGGTGAGATCTGACCACAAACTAATCACCCTGGATATACATTTACCACCTCCACCCCCAGCACAAAAGACTACAGTGAGAAACTTCTCAAAAGCCGACTTTACACTTCTTAAGACTGAGATGGTATCATTTAAGCCCACAGGGCCAATGGAAACCACATCCCACAATGCTGAATCCTACACAAATTCTTTCTACGGACATCTCCAAGAATGCATGGATCGTGCAATCCCAAATAAAACCAAGACCCTCTCCACCAAAGGAAAGCGGCCTGTCTGGTGGACCCCAGCCATAAACAAATTGTATAACAAAAGAAGGAAGCTACTGCAAGACAGAGCAAAATCCCATAAAGGGAAGGCATCTCTGATCAGCACTAGTAGAAAGCTACGTTCTCTCATAAAAACATCCAAGGCCAACTTTGGGAGAAAAATCGCCAAGGACACTAAAGATAACCACAAGGCATTCTTCAGTTATGTTAGAAACCTGGGCGGAAACCCTCAGATATGCTCAGAGTTAGTACACAACGACAAAAAATTTACCAAACCCACAGCTATTGCCAACATTCTGGCAGACAGGTTCAGTGCAAATTTCTCCCCTCCCTCACCTCCAAAAGGAGAAATACTTATCCCAGCTGAATGTAACCTCCCTGTCATCTCTCATGTCCAGGTGAGAACCGCCCTCAGCAAAGCAAAAAACACAGCATCAATGGGACCTGATGGTATCCCCGGCTGCATGATACGTGAACTCCAAGAGGAGCTAAACCCGCATATAAAAATGCTATTTAACCTTAGCCTTACTACAGGATATGTACCTGAACACTGGCTTACAGCAACAGTGGTCCCACTCTACAAGGAAGGCTCCACTACAGACCCTGGGAACTACCGCCCCTTAAGCTTAACCAGCCTGGTCTGCAAAGCTATGGAAAGAATTATTATGGAACTCATAAACAACGACATTGGGGACCTACAGACACTCGATCCCACCCAGTTCGGCTTTGTAAAGGGCAGATCCTGCCTTTTGAACCTGTTTGACTTTTTCGACATAGTCACTAGAGCCATTGATGAGGGCAAGGCAGTCCATACAGCCTACCTGGACTTGGCTAAAGCCTTCAACACAATACCCCACTCAGGCATCATAGACAAGCTAAACAGCTTAAATATAAATCCATATGTCATAAGATGGGTTGCAAACTGGCTAAAGAACATAACCCATAAAGTCAAAATTGCAGGAGCCATGTCAGACTCAAAGTCACTCACAAGTGGTGTCCCACAGGGCTCTGTCCTGGGACCCCTCTTGTTTGGCATTTACTTCTCAGATGTGAAAGCAAACATGGGAGGGTTGTGGCTGACAAAGTTCGCAGATGACTGCAAACTAGGCGCCATAGTCGATACACCAGCTGACATATACATCCTACAGAAAGGCCTCACCGAAACGGACAACTGGTGCCGGAATCATGGCCTTAAACTGAATGCCAAGAAATGTATAGTTATCCCCTTTGGGAAAAATAAAGTACCCACAAATTATCACATAGACAGTAACCCACTGAGTATGGAAAAAGTAATCAGAGACCTGGGGACCCAAGTTGATAGTGACCTCTCATTTGACACCCACGTTGCCAAATTGGTTAGAAAGACTTTCTACCTTGCTCACCTTATCATGAAGGGGTTCACATCCAGATCAAAGGAGGTCATCGTACCACTATACTCCTCCCTTATCAGGCCCATGATTGAGTACAATGCCCCATTTGGTATGTACCTCACTTGGCACTTACAACAACTGGAGAGACCCCAGAAGTACCTCACCAAGAGGATCAAGGGTCTCCAACATATGTCATATGCTACCAGGCTAAAGAAACTCCAGCTCTATTCAGTAGCATACCGCCTGCTCAGAGGTGATCTGTGCCTGACATACAAGGCCATGTCCAACCAGGAATTGATGGACATGCTCCACCTCAAAAAATCCAAATCCATTAGAACCAGGAGAGCCAAAGATTTAAACCTCAGTACAAATATGAATAGAACATGCTGGGGGGACAGATTTATAACTCAGAGGCTTCCCATACTCTGGAACAGAATCCCAGTTCATGTTAGGCAGAGCCCCTCACTGACTCTCTTCAAGAGAAATCTTGACGAGTGGATGGGAGATCGTCGTTTTACCCCGGGGGTCACCCCTGTGTTGCTACTTGACAGAGGCACAGTAAACTAATTTTAATAAGTAAAGGGGTCTTCAATGTGTCACTACTAGATAAAGGCACAGTATTCTAAATTTATTCTGTACACCTTAGTACCACTACATGGAGTGGCGAAAGCCACATCTCTAAGGCTAGGCTTACAAATGCCCCAGGGCAGATAGCCTAGTACTAAACTATGAAACTATGAAACAAAGGAAATGTGACAATTAATGGCAGCCATAATATATAGTTGAATTTACTTTAACATACATTTACTATGTGCCCTTGCATTAAAAACACAAGTAAAAGGAAATCAGAAGTACTTAACTAGGTTTGAATGCATACACACATGCGCACACACACACACACACACACACACACACTCACACTCATATGCGTTTGTACACATGTACTTTATACACATACACATATACACAAACACACACAAACATTATATATATATAATATATATATATATATATATATATATATATATATATATATATATATATGGGTCTACTGCTTTTGGTTGAATTACATTTGGTCAAAAACGATTTCAGGCAGCCCACTTCAGTGAAAGCTCATTTGAGTGAAAGCTCATTTGGTGGGAAATGGAATATAGCCCCTGCCCCACTGCAGTGTGACCCTGGAGTGAGAATATAAAGTTAGGGGGGTCTGGGGGCATAGCCCCCCACATTTTGCAACTAATTTCTACTGACGTTATATGTTTCAATGTATTTTTAATGGATACACAAGTATACAATAATGAATGCACTGCAATTATGTGGGGGGGCTATGCCTCCCACACCCCCAATGTGGGGGTGGTGCCCCCCTAACTTTATATTCTCACTCCAGGGTTGCACTGCAGTGGGGCAGGGGCTATATACCATTTTCAACCAAATGTAATTCGACCAAATGGGTTTTCAGTGAAATGCATTTTCGGTGAAGTGGGCTGCCTGAAATAATTTTCGACCAAATGTAATTTGACCAAAAGCAGTAGATTCATATATCTAAATATATATATATATATATTTATAATCTCAAAATACTGAAAGGTTGAATTTCAGTATCCCAAGACCATAAAGTCGAATCCACAAAACAACAACAGCCCAAAACTGCAAAACTTCACATTGTGAACACACACCATACACCACACCACACATACACCACAATATCCACACTACAAAAAAAAACACCACACAAACATAACACCACACATCTATAAACCTACACTACAAATAAGCAGAGGGGCAAGCCCCCCTGCACACCTCCCTACTTATATATACTGACACCGAGATTGCACAAACAGAAAAAGACAGTAAACTCACACTCAGACATTCTATAATTCCTCACACACACACAAACACGCATCACACATATACAAACACCACCACATCCAACACTTAAACAATCATCCTTTTACCTGCCTATCCTAACCCACACGTACAACTTACAAACACACTCACATGCACTCAAACATCTACTCAAAACCCTTACAAAACACTCACTTACCTTAAATTCCACCTAAATCCACACACTACAGTGGACACCATCCACACAATACACTGCCTGTCATGTAGCGTAAAGCCATAAGTGCGAATTCAACATATTTGGATTCTCGATTATGCACATTCATTATTTTGAAGATTTGACTTTTTATATATATATATATATATATATATATATATATATATATATATATATATATATATATATATATATATATATATATATATATATACACATGACTGTTGCAGGAACTGAGTGGGTTACAGAACCAGCTCCGGCAGTACTAAGAGATGTCAAAGATTTTATAGGAAGATTGAATCAACATATGAATAATGGTTTGGAAATAAAGAAACATCTAATGGTAACCATGGATATTAAAAACCTGTTCATAAGTATTCCTAATGAATACGGTTCTTCAGCCCTGAGAAGGTTTTTGTTGAAAGAAAGTGAGTATGGAGAAAGAAAAATAGAAGTTATTTGTGGTTTAATGGAAATAATATTGAACAATAATATTTTCATATATGAAGGAGAGTTTTACATCCAGCTATGTGGTGTGGCAATGGGTACACCATGCACCAACAGCTATGCAAACATAGTGTTGACGCATTGGGAAGGAGAGGTTATACAGAGCCATGGCCCACTGAAAAATTACATCAAAATGTACCTAAGATTTGTGGATGATATATATATATATATATATATATATATATATATATCCTATAGGATGGCAATATTAGTGAATTGGAGGAATTCCATGCATACCTGGAGGAAAGTACAACTTTCTTAAAATTTACTATGGCCTACAGTGATACACAAATGGATTTTTTAGATGTAAGAATCCATCAGAATGATGAAGGGAAATTGGATACTAGCCTTTTTAGAAAATATTGTTGGAAAAATAACATCTTGCCAAGAAATAGCATGCATCTAAAATATATGTATAAGAACATCATGAAGGGACAATTTTTAAGAATGTCCCGACTGCATTCGAATGAGGCAGAGTTTGGAGCAGCCATGATGGATATGCACCACAATTTTATACAAAAAGGCTATAATGAACAGGAAGTCATGTGAATGGAGCAGTTAGTCAGGGGAGAAAGAGAAGGGGAAGGAACATCATACCTCAAAGATGGGCAAGTGGAAAGTGGTTTAATAAGAAATATGCATAAAGAGAGAGATTTGAAGATGACCGTCATGCGTACTGTGGACACTAATAAAATTTGCAACATCATTAGGGACAATTGGAAGATTCTTTCAACTAATGATGAACTTAGAGATATAGTTGGTGAAATCCCAAGGCTCAGCTTCAAGAATGGGAGGAATCTGAAACAGATTCTATGTAAAGAGAACAAGGTTGTCCAACCTGTAGTTTCACAGAGAAAGGGAACTTTTCCATGTAGAAGATGCACTATGTGTAAGCACATTTGCACAGATAAGAAGTTCATACACCAAGATACTAAGGCAGTGTATGAAACTAACTTTTATGCGGACTGCACTACAAGAAATATAGCTACTACATGTTTGAAGTGCAATAATTTCTATATAGGAAAAACCATAAGACAGATGAAGGAAAGGGTCTCAAAACATATTAGTGACATAAAGCTTAAAGACTATAAAAAAAAACCATGGCAAAGCACATAAGGCACAATCCTGGCCATAGTTTTGGCTTTAGAACCCTGCAAATAATGTATACTTCAGAGAGAGGAGGAGGAGACATGAACAACATGTTGGAATGGAAAGAAATATACTGGATAGGGAAATTGAGAGGTTATAAGACACCAGGGCTGAATACTGCCTTTCCGATTAAACCGGAGTTACAAGGAAGAAAATTGAAGAGACAGTTATGACAGGATCCACAAGAGGGAGCTGTTATAAAGGAATCCTGTTATTGGTGGAGAGGTCCTATAAAAGTTAAGAAACAATGGTGGAGAGTTAGATCTGAAGAAGGATCAGTGTTGGGATCCGAAAGTGCTTATCTCATTCAATTATGTCCACCACGGAGCTCTATACTAACTGAAACAGCATTCTATTTTTTATCCCTGGCATCAATAAATGTTTTATGAATTTTAACCAGTAATGCTTCAACGCTTTTTTGACTGGTGAAGAAAGTAGAACATACCCTGGCTGTGGAATACATGCTGGTTTTTGCTAGAGTTATTTATATATATAAATATATAAATATATATATATATATATATATATATATATATATATATATATATATATATGTATATATATATATATATATATATATATATGTGTGTGTGTGTGTGAGTGTGTGCAATGTGTGTGCATGCAATGAATTATTTATAATAAACAATATAGTTTTGTTAAGCATTACTAATGTATACATTCTAGCAAGTGCTGCTCAGTGATTTACTTTGTCACTGTCACACACTGGCTGTGGTGGTGCTATGGTAGCATTGTTGCCTCACAGTAAGACGTTGTCCTGTTCGATTCTCAGCTAAAGCGTCTTCTGTGTGGAGACATGCGTGAATGGGCGTACCTTCATTGAAGGTTGTGCGTCAGGGCTGGCAACTCGGTACGTATAAATCTACTGCCAATCATTAGCAGACCGGAGTTCTGCTGTGGCGACCCCTAACCGGGAAAAGCCGAAAGATACAACAACTGTCACACACTGGCTGTGTTACATTTGCAATCTTGGTCAGTGTCTTTATGTTAATATTTTTTTCTTTGTATTGTTAAGTGCATGTGATACTTGTTATTATCTTTGCCAATGTAGCCTAAGTCATGGCAGAAAAGGGTCCTTGGACCAGTTCACTTTCCTAGTTACCAAAGTATAAATAAATATCAAATAGAAAAAAAGGAGGGTGAACATGACAGAAATAATTGAGGAACTAGTCAATAGAAAAATGTATCAAAGTGATAGTCTGTCTCAGAAGGCACTCTAAAAGGCCATTTGACGTGTTAAGTAGTGACATCTGATAGACGGATATTCTAGAACTTTGGCTGCAGGAATGAAAAGGACAGATTCCTCTGGTATTACAAGCACTTTAAACACTAAACTGTCACATATTGATAAACACCATCCAACATTTCCATAATGCACCACTCCACATGAAAACTCCATTACGTTCCAACTATGAAAGTTTCGGGTCTCAAAGAGTAGGCCCCGGTTACTCTAAAGTACAGTATTTTTACATAAAATTGAGATTTTCCTACTTTATCTAATGTTTCTCATTTTTTTAACTTCATAATTACACATGTATTCTTATAGATCAGTCTAGTCTTCAGTCTACATCTCTCCCTGGCTTGTGCCCTCACTGCAATCATTGTTTCTTGGATTTTTTTAAGTGCCCATGAGTGCAAAAAAATCCCCTAACACATACTTAAACTGTTTACTGTAGCAAATCTATGAGAAACTGTTCAGAATTTGTGTTACTGCATTTATAACAGCAAAGAGCAGTGGGGTTATATTATTTCTAGTTATAAAACAAAAATCCATGCCCATCCTGGAATTATAGATATATTGAAAAATACAAAGGAAGAGAACTGCGGTGGTCGTGCTGCTGTAGCGTTGTTGCCTCACAGTAAAACGTTGTCCTGTTCGATTCTCAGCTAGAGTGTCTTCTGTGTGGAGACGTGTGAATGGGCGTACCTTCATTGAAGGGTGTGCATCAGGGCCGGCAACTCAGCACATAAAAATCTACTGCTTCTCAGTCGACTGAGTTCGCTGTGGAACCCCAGTCTAGCGAGAAAACGCGAAAGACACAACAACAAATGAATTTATGAGGCCTGTTATTTTATGGTAGGTCCACCAGGGGGGTCCTTTTCTTGGAGGAGGAGGACTTGTTTTGCTTTGGATTAGCATGATCCATGCATGTCTTCTTGTGGGTGTCCGTAGAATGCATTAGTAAAGGATTTTGCAGCTTGCAGCTTGACAGCTGGGCTAGGGGTGGGCTTTGATTCTTGGTCTTGGTCTAAGTAAGTATTGATTTAGAAGTTTTTTTTTTTTTTCACAGTGGTTTTCCTTGGGGGTGGGGGTGTGAAATGTAGATATCCATGTTTATGGTCAGATCTAGACCAGCGACCAGCGGGGTTTGGACCGTGTGAACACCAGTCACCCATGTTGTGATGACCCAGGTCAATATTGTCACCTCTGGTGGTGGGAGTTGACCAGCTGATCCAGGGGGGCATTTGTTTATAAATTCTAGGAAATTGTGGATATCCTTGATGAATATAGATACGCCCCCACCTTTTGTATTTTGGTCCAGGTTCTGTGGCCGAAATGTATGGTATCAGTTGTAGTCTGGTAGTGCTGGGGTGCTCTCTGGATCCTTAAACCAGGTTTCTGTAACTGCACATATATCAATTTTCTCCATACTGAGGAGTGCCTCGAACATGTGCATTTTGTGATTTAGACTTCTGGCATTGAGAAGCATTACCCTCATTTTTTTGTTACTTGTGCTATTTACGGCGGTGGATTTGTCTTTTGAGCCTTGCCTAAAAAAGGCACTATGGTGGTGGCAAGAACCTTGGCCAGTATTCGAAAGCCTAAGGGTGACAGATGAAAGCCGTCTCTAGTGAAGCAGCATGGCTTGTCGAGCATGTCATCCCAGGCAGACAGACACTGGATCCCCTTTGAATGACACCAGAAGCTTAGCCAATTGTTGAAATTGATAATTCTTTTCTTTATACCATGGTATCATTCTTGGTGAGGGCAGAATGCTACTCAGAGTCAGGGTCATACTGTCCTGGACTACGTGATCTGAGAGCTCTTCCATGTCTCTTTTCATGTAGTCCAGGGAGGTACAGCTCAGGTCATTCACACCAACACGAATAATGACAGAGTCGTATTTGTACTTGTTCTGGAGTGACCTGAGTGCTTGTGTAATGTGGTGGATCCTGGCACCTGACAGGCAGCTAACAGTAACCTTCTCCTTATTCAGCTTAGTGAGTGGGACATCAGTATGTCTGACTATAGAGTCACCTATTACTAGTATGTTGTGTATGTTATTTTGCCTTAAGGGCTGTGATTGCGTGGCACACTGGTTTTGTGAAGTATGTGTTTCATAGTTTGTGTTTGGGGGTGGAGGTTGCTTGAATGTCTGTTTTGGAGGTCTCTGTTGCTTTTGCAGATTTTTATTTAGAGCCTCCGAGTATTTTTTCATGTATTTATGTGTGTTTTTTGCTGGTGCTGGTTTGATGGGTCTATGTGAGACTGGTGGTGTCATGCAAGCATTTCCCTTCTCCTCTTGACTATCTGATCCAGTCTTGGGTTGAGAGAGCTTAACCTCCAGTTTGGTTGTATAATTGCATCTCTTGCCTGTATTAGTGTTTGGTGGTAGAAGGAGAGGGTTGTCTGTGTACATGAGGCAGTTGTAACATTGCCTCACAATGCCCAGATTCACCAGTTGGACTGGAGAGTACACCTAAAACTGCCCTTTGGACATGCCTGGATAGGTGCAGTGAACTGTTTAACTGAATGGCTGGTAAGGTCGAATAGAGAGCCTCGTCCTTCTGTACAGTATAGGGGGGGTCTAGTGTTAGGGTTTATAAGTGCTTGCTATGAGTTTTGAGCAAGTGCCGGGCTGAGAAATGAATGGCTTGAGTGCTTAAGTTGAAAGTTTGTCTAGTTCCAAGGGAAAAATTGAACAGGAGACTTTGTGGAGCCGGGAATAGTTATACTCTAGCTAACTGGAGTTGCCCGGCACGCAAAACCGGGCAAATGTGGTTTTTACAGCAGGGAAATGAAAAAGATAGAAATTAGCCTGAAATGGCCAATAAACTACTAATTTCTGAGCTGAAACCACTCCTCCAGGGACAGATAGGTTGCTCAAAGATCCCCTCTTTCACAGTTGAACAGACAAACTTCCTTCTATCCAAGTAAGGTACAGGCAAGCACAGAGATTTGTAACACAGCCTGAATTCAGCAGTAACCTGAAAACTGGACTATACTAGCTTAGAAAGGTGGGGAACAAGTATATTTTTTTCAGAAAATAAAGCAGATACAATCAAAAAAAACTTTAAATGTCAGAAAAGGATACTTATTATTATATATCTCAGATCAGAGTTGTAGTCAATGCCCCTAGTAATAAAGTATAAAGAAACACAAATACTGTGAAAGCAGATGAATAAAGTGCAATTTTTTATATATATAAAGCAATAGAAAATGAACAAACTGATTTAAACAAGTTACTCAATTAACCAGAAAAAAGCTCAAAACTGAGCCCTGTTCCAACAGTCTTCAATCAGACAAACTCTAGATGCACACTCCTGGCACTAGGGTGCAGGGGAACCTTCTCCAAAAAAAGACAGCCTGGATCAGTGCTCCAAGTTATACAAACAAAGCTAGATTCAGCAGGCCTGAATCTGGTCTATGCTACAGCAACAAGGCGCACCAATTTCAGAAAGAAACAGTTCAAATAAGCAGGCACAATAATCCTGTGACCAGAAATTCCCAGCTCAGAAGGACAGAATCCAGGCTCTCCTCCCACAAGAGTGCAGACCACAAACCTTCTTAATGTAGAATAACTGGCCTGAAGCCCAAGTGCTTAAACCAGAACTAATACACTTTTAGAATAGCAGACACTGAGTCTTCAATCAGCAATTCCCAGCTTAGAAGGATGTAAGTTACCTGTCCTGCCATAACAGTGCAGACCACAAACCTTCTTAATGTAAAACAACAGGTATGAAGCCCAAGTGCTTAAACCAAAAGACTTAAAATAACAGTTACAGTTTAATCAGGCTACTACCAAGCAATAATAAATGCAGCAGAATAAATAAAATTGAGTACTTTTAAGAAAAGGCAAAAGCTTAGTAGAGACACAAGCTCTCTGTAGAGACACAGAGCCACAATTTTCAGTTCAATTAATATTCAGTGAGAAACAAAAATAAATGCAATGCAATATGAAAAAGTGCAGGTAAAAGTTTACTTAAATTCTCTTATACATCCAGTTGATTGCAGGTAGATCTTAGCCGGCCAAAGCTCAGATATTTAGCAGAAATAACCCAAGATGTACCACTTATATAAAGCAGGACAGCCCCTAGGCTAAAACACAGAATACCAATAAAGTGAAACTAGCCCCCACTGCTATCAATGGCTACACTTCTAACAAGTTCTCTGTAGAGACACAAGCTCTCTGTAGAGACACAGAGACACAATTTTCAGTTCAATTAATATTCAGTGAGAAACAAAAATAAATACAATGCAGTATTATATGAAAAGTGCAGATAAAACTGTACTTAAATTCATTTATACATCCAGTTGATTGCAGGTAGATCGTAGTAGAAGTAGCAAACATAAACTTGCCCTAAGTCAAAAAATAATAAAAAATATATTTTGATATATTATACAGAATTACCAAGTATACAGAAGTAATCCAAGCAGGGTAGACAGTCTATTTCAAGTCGAAAATCCTTTATTAAGCACACAGACAAGTGATCCAAGTAAAACAAAATAACAGAATAATAGTTTCATCACAAACTTTCTAAATATATATATTTATATATATATATATATATATATATATATATATGGATCCACTTTATAATCTCGAAATACTGAAATATCGAATTTCAATATCTTGAGACTATAAAGCCAAAAACAAAAACCACAAATCACAAAATCACAAACATACACATACATACACAACTACATAAACACACACATACACAACCACCTAAAATACTAAAATAAACAAAATAACACAAACACAATACAACATACAAACACAACTACCCGACCTGTAAGCAGGGGCAAAGCCTACCTGCACCCCCACACCCCCTACTTAAATATTCTAACTCCGAGGTCGCACCAAACACAGAAACACATAACACCCACCACTACAAACACTCACACACACTAAAATCCCTACCCAAAACCCTGACTAAAACAACACTTACCTGAATACCCAGCTAAATCCACAACCGCACCGCAAACGCCAACATAACAGTGGATTCAATATTTCCAGTTTTGTTGTTATGCAGTTTCACACAACTGCAATTTCGACTTCATAGTCTCGAGATACTAAAATTCGATATTTCAGTATTTCAAGATTATAAAGTGAATCTATATATATATATATATATATATATATATATATATATATATATATATTTTTTTTTTTTTTTTACCAGGGAGGGGAATGGTTTATTGTGCTGTGAAACACAGTGCATTGGTATAACAAATTCACATCCCTTCCCCCCACAGTATAACGTTTGAGCTAGCCCTGCCCTACTTAGTAGCTGTCATAGTAATATAACCCTTATATTCTTTAAATAAAATTAATTATGATGTAGTACCTGTTATTAACCAGATTATTAAGTCTGTGATTTTTATCCAAGATACTACATGGTTGGAAATATTTAAACATTAGACCATTTGGCAATCTAAAAACACATATAAATCATCATCATCATCAGCCCCCTTTTTCCCATTTTTTCTACATGGGGTCGGGTATCATGTTAATTGTCTCCAACTCTATCGATTCAGTGACACACTACTGCCTTCTTCAACACTCATGCCTGACTGTCACAGGTCTTCTTTCATACAATCCATCCCCCTCTTTGCTGGACATCCTCGCTTCCTCTTACCTTCACCTCTCTGTCCCAAATCTTCTTCACCAGATTGTCTTCTATTTTTCTGCACATGTGCCCAAACCACCATAATCTGTTCTCTCTGATCTTTTCTGCAATTGGAGCTACTTTGGCTTCTGCTGTTATGTCCTCATTTCTTCGCCTGTCCCACAGTCTGCATCCTACCACCTTTCTCAGGCACTTCATTTCCATCACCTCTACCTTCAACTGTTCTGCCTTTACTGCCAGGTTTCTGTACCATACAGTAGTACTGGTCGCACCACTGTTTTATACAGCTTACCTTTCAGCCTCTTTGGCATTCCTCTGTCATAAACTACACCTGGTACTCAATACCAGTTGGCTGCAGCCCCTCTGATTCTAGCTTTTCATTCAGACTACCCTTCTCCTCAACCACCCCTCCCAGACACTTGAAGCTGTTTACCTTTTCCACTATCTTCCCTTCTATCTCTATTCTCAGCTTCTTCAGATTTCCTCAATTTGCTGCCATTACCACCATCTTATCTGTGCTTATTTTTATCCCACGTGCCTTCAGATTTGCATTCCATTCTCTTATCCTTTGCTGACGTTCTAGCTCAGAGTCTGCCTGCACTGCCACATCATCTGCATACAGCAGCTTTGTTGATATGTCCCCTCCAACCTGTTTGCTAATGTAGTCCATCACCAGTATGAACAGCAGTGGGCTCAGAGCTGAACCCTGGTGTACACCCACTCCCACCGGGAACCCCTCTGTGAGGCCGAACTCTGTTTGTACTTGAGTCACTGGGTCCTTGTACATAGCCTGCACTAATTCTACCAATGTTTCTGGGACTTCAAACCACCACAGTACTGCCCAGAT
The DNA here is from genome assembly GCF_019279795.1 of Protopterus annectens. NCBI lineage: Eukaryota > Metazoa > Chordata > Ceratodontiformes > Protopteridae > Protopterus > Protopterus annectens. Next base: position 1,704,624,964 of record NC_056744.1, read on the forward strand.
CAGCTTTCTTGGGATCTTGTCATATGCTTGCTCCAAGTCTAGGAATGCTCAGTTGGACTCTCTCTCACCTCTAGCTTCTTCTCAAGTATCTGTCTCAATGCAAACATTGAGTCAGTTGTGCTGCATCCAGATCTGAATCCGAACTCTTCATCTTCCATCTTACATTCTACTACTCTGCATATCCATTTATCAATCACCCTCTCCAGAACTTTCATGCTATGTGTAGGAGTTTGATGTCTCTGTACTGCCCACAGTTGTGGATGTCCCCTTTGTTCTTGTACACTGGCATGAGTATGCTTATTCTCCAGTCATCTGTGATACACCATCCACACTGCTATTAGCACCCTCAGGAGCTGTTTCTCCCCTATCTCACCCAGCATCTTTATCATATCTGCTGTGACCTCATCTGAGCCTGCATCTTTCCCTGACTTCATCTTCCTTAGCACTGGTCTTACTTCTTCTAAGGTGGGCTCCTCTTCTTCTTTCATCATAGGCTGTTTCTGGGGCAGTACAGCTTCTGTGAGTTTTCTTCATTCAGAAGCTCCAAATCACTAAAACCAGACTAGTAACGAACACCAAAAAATGAAAGCAAAAAGAGAACAGCAGCAAAGTTCAAAACCACAAAAAACAGTTTATTTTATGAACACAGCAAGGATTTAGTGCTTTTGTTAAGTCTGTAACACAAACTTCTTCAGAATCACAACTACCTGAAATCAACTGACTTAAATACCCCTCCCCAAAAAATCACAAGACTAAAAATTGCCTACATTACAAATGCCTACTTAAAAACAAACTACCTATAAAATATTATTCTTAATATAATTCAGGCTCAATATTATATTTAAACCTTATAAGACAGTAACCTTAAAACACTGGTAATGGAGATAGTGTCATGTAAATGTGGAAACACACTAGCATTTAATTTTAATTGCCAACATAGTTCCTTAAATTCAATTAAATCCCTCCATGGCCCCCCTAAAACATTTTTTGGAACAAATTCAATCCCAAAAAAATAAGAAACCATGGTCTGGATACTTTTCTATGTGGCAATATAATGGGTTTGTACTTTTTTGTTTTTAATGTCTTTAAGATGTTCATATATTCTTTCTTTAAATTAGCAGACTGTTTTTTCCCCACATAAAAACTAAAACATTTATTACAGTTAGCTAAGAAGATAATACCTACAGTTTTGCAAGTACAGTGGGAATTAGTACGTACCCTAATGTTGTTCAAAGTCATATGTGCCCCATCTTCTCATACTGATATTATTCCCTGGGGCATCCTTCATTTCAAAATAATTCTTAAGGCATTTTGCCCTCCTAGTAACAAAATTAGGCCTAAGTCCCAAGATGTCCAAAATTCCTTCAAAAGCCCTAAAAATGTTCCAATTTTTTTCTTATAACCATTTGAATTTGCTCATACTCTACTGTATAAGTAGTAATGAATGAACAATGGTACTCTTCATTAATTCTATTCTCTTGAAATGGGTTTTCTTCCACCAACATAATGGGCTTAATAGCCCCTTCACTTATTTTCAAAATGACCTCACTAGCCATTTTGTTAATAAGTCCCAAGGGATATCCCCTAACTAAGAACATATTTTTTTAATTTCAAACATTCACTCTCAAAGTTGTTGTTGTTCTCAGTAATCATAAGGGCTATTCTGATAAATTGCCCTTTAATAATCCCTTTCCTCTGATGTACAGGATGACAACTAGAAAAATGTAATAAGTTATTCAAATAAGTTTTCTTTCTGTAGATTGTACTCTGTACCATGGTCCTTATACACCATTACATCTAAATAGTTGATTTTTTTCTTTACTATATACATAAGAAATTTTAAAAAAGGGGTTGTAGAATGTAAATAATCAATGAACTTGGTGGTACTTATATCATCCTCATCCCATGCAATAAATATATCAGCCAAAAATCTGGCATATACTTGCCATGAGGGTATTAATATTATTAAATACATGTTCCTTTTCCCACTGCAACAAAACTATATTTGCAAATACAGGTGTGCAATATGCGCCCATTGCTACTACTTTTTTTGGTGGAAATAATGTCCATCAATATATACAAAATTATTCTTCAACACCATTTCCAACAATGTATCAAGAACATTAATATCATTGCCAGTGAAAGCCCCATATTTGCATAAAAATTCATGAAACTTCTCCATGCCATAGTCATGAGGAATAACATTAAATAAATTGATTACATCTATAGTAACAAATGATAAACTAGTGTTGTATTTAATCTCTCTTAATTTATGCAACAAATCCCATGAATCCTTGACAATGTGTTTGTAAGAATTTAGCAGTTTTTTCAAATATTTATCAATATATACAGCCATAGGGTGTGTAATAAATGTACCCGCACTCACAATAGGCCTCATGGGTGGATCCATGAGGCACTTATGTATTTTTGGAATGCCAAATATCAGTGGTATTTTTGGAAACTTAACCTGCAAAAACTCAAAAGTGTCCACAATGATTTCCCCTTGGTCTATCATATCTTGCAAATTGTACCTAATTTTGGCATAAGAGACATTAATAAATTTCAAGGAGATTTGTTCATAATAGTCATCATCAAACAAATAACTAAATATTCTATTTAAATAATCAGTTTTAGGCATGACAACTATTCCACTGCCCTTATTGGGCTTCATGAGTCTAATTTCCTAATTACAGGTTAGTTCAAATAACAGTTTCCTTTCAGCTTCTGTTAAGTTGCTAACCTCTAATTCACCCCTGTGTTTACAGGTTATTAAAGTTCTAGGGTCAAATTCACACATTTTTTCAAAAATAATCAATGGGGTAGAGAGAACAAGATTGAAAATGCTGCTTCTATGCAAAACACTAGAGTTACACATATAATTAATATCCTTGTACATAATTTTAAAATTCAACTTTCTCAAAAACAATTATAAGTCAATTAACGATAATTCAATGCCAGCATGTGTTGTAGGAATGAACCTTTGCTTAGCAAAGAACAAATACTGCTACCAATATCCAAAGTAGTAAAATTATACACCTTAAAATCTCCGCTGTCATTCAATGAAATAATAGGTAACATATCAGTCTCAGTACCTGATGAATTTGTATGCGTTAAGCCATCCACATTGAAAGGCTGGCAATAATCATGTATCGCTAAGTTCTCCAGTGCCTGCCTTGATTCCAAGGAGGTCGCTGATACATCTGGGGTTGATAATCCTGATTTCTGTTGTTGCTCCTGAAATTGTCCCGATTGCGTATCCTTTCAGATTGCCTTGGTGGGACCGCATCTAAAGGGACTTGGTCCTCATGGTAACCATCTTCCCCTTCCCCTTCCCCATCCACATGATTGACATCGACGTCACATCCATTAGATTCTTGGCTTCACCTTCTAGGGGTCCCCACTAGATTAGGATAGGCTCTACCTTCCTAATAGTCATGCCTGTCCCTTTTGAGCTTCTTGCTCTTCCTTTTTTGTATATCTCCAATAACGTAATCAACTTTTTTGAAAATGGCAAGGTATGACTCCCGTTGCACCCCAAATAATAAGTCATTTTTGATTTTACTATCAAGTGCCTCTACTTCCTTCATACTTTGTTCAATGACAATAAGATTGTTTTTGTGCAGGAGTTTGAGCATCTCAACTCCTTGTTTATTCAATAGTTCAATGACCTCTAGATGTAAAGGAGAACCAGCTATAAGCCCATTTGGATACTTCCAGAGTCAGAGTCCCTTTGGAACCCTCTCAGTTTTAATACATTCATTTAAAAACACATTCTCCACTTGAATTATATTATTTAAGAATAATATTTTATAGGTAGTTTGTTTTTAAACAGGCATTTGTAATGTTATATGTAATTTTTAGTCATGTGATTTTTTTGGAGGGATATTTAAGTCAGTTGATTTGAGGTAGTTGTAATTCTGAAGAAGTTTCTGTTACAGACTTGAAGATAGCACTAAATCCTTGCTGTATTCATAAAATAAACTGTTTTTTGTGGTTTTGGACTTTGCTGCTGTTCTCCTTCTGCTTTCAATTTTGGTGTTCATTCAGAAGCTGCTGTAAATACTCCTTCCATCTGCCTTTGATGTCCTGTGGACTGGTTAGAAGGTTGTTGCTGGCATCTCTTATGAAGGGTGTCTGACTATTTTCTTTATCTTTCTGTCTTTGTCTTGCAACCTGATATAGTTTCTTTGTGCCCCTTACTGAGTCACTTTCCAGAAGTTGGTACAGCACCTCTGATGCTTTATTCCTTGTTATTGCAACTTCTTTCTTAGCTTTTTTGTTAGCCAACCAGTAGTCCTTCCTAGCTTGGTCAGTCTTTTCTATCTCTTGCTTCTTCCTGCACTCCTTCTTTCTTTTGATGACTTTCCACCACCAGCTTTCCTTATGTACCTTATTTCCATACCTGACTCAGCCACATATCTTTCCTGTAGTCCTAACACATGCTGATTTTAGACACTGCCACTCTTCTTCAACTCCACCTATTTCCTCCTCTTCTAGTCAACTTCCAGGTCTTCAACCTGGTCTCTGTTGACCTTAGATCCTTCTCTGACCTCTGCTTTTCACTGGGGATGACTTTGCAATCATGGATTCTATCACTAGGTGGAAGTCCACCTGAGTTGCATGTTGGCTACTCTTGTATGTGAAATTGTGACTGTCTCAATTTCTGAACCAGGTGTTGGCTACTATCTATATACATATATACATATACATTTTGCATGCAAAAATCATTTGTGCAAACCATATTCTATTTTCCTTACCTATTGTTAACAAAGATTGCTTTCATCCTTCTAGACTTCTTCAGGTCTGTGTACAAGAACCCTAAAAAAACTATCTACAAAAAATAGTAAAATTGTATAATTAGCTAGTATTGTTACTAAACATCATTTCAAATAAAGTGGTAAAAAAAGAAGAAAAAAGAAAAAAAATGTGATGATAGAAACAAAATATGCAGTTCTATTTAAAAATTATTTACCACGGTATTTAAAACCAGCTGGAAGAATAAAATAAAATAAAATTAGTCATGTGAACAATGTGGCATTTTTTTTAAGTTCCAGTACCCTTTTAAGTGAATAGTAGTAGTTTATTCCAGGCTTGCTGAAAGAGTTCAGATTTAATTGCCATGAGTTTACATTTTTCCAGAATATTCAGGAGGTTTCCTTCAAGATCACCCATGTCTATGTGATCCAGTATCTGTAACCTAAAACCTGTGTGTCTTTTATGTACAGCAAGGTGTTTGGCTAGTGCATTATTTTTATATCCTGCAAACATCAAAAATCTGGATAAAGGCCCATGAAAAATAGGAACACATCTGTACACTGATTAACATAAAATTTGTATACATAATTATGTAACCTCACCCACTCCAATGGAATTGTGGGATACAAACTTTCAAATGCAAACTGAAGAACAGACAACCAAAATATGGTCCCAGAGTCCAGACCCTGTAGTAAATGGTAAACATTTTTTTTTAAATGTGTAGCAATGATGTTCACTGGGAAGGGAGAAGATGATGAACTTTAGGGTTTTGTTTTTGGTGACTTGCAGTATGTGGGTTTTTTGGCAAAAGTAGGGCATTTAATGATAGGCAATATTCAAATCTTAGGAAAAGAATATTATAATTTGCTAGGACCCCCAAAAGTCATTATCTATGGCCTACTGATCAGTGGCGTAGGTAGAGTTTGTGCCCTCCAGGGTTGTCTCTAAGTTGTTATAACTGCTCATCATGTAATGCTATTTGTAGATCTCTTGAATTTATACATCCTAATGATAGTAGGAAATTTAAATTTGACTGTGCAGCTACATGTAATACCTGTCATGTAGTATATTTGGCTACCTGTTTGAAATATCAAGCATTTTATGTAGGTAAATCTATGAGAAAGCTACGAGATAGGATAATTGAACATCGTTCTGAGATTCGTCGAATGGTAGAGACTAATTCTTTGGCTAAACATGTAAAAACGTTCGGTGTTTCACATCAATTTGTTTTTAGAGTTATTGAGAGATTAACCATGAACATTAGACGAGGTGATATTGTAATTAAGCTAGATACTAAAGAATATGAATGGATTACTTGCATGCAGGCAGATACATTTCCTGGCATAAATAAACAAGTTAGCTTGAAACCAATACTGAAATCTAAACAGCAGATGATTAGATAGTAATGATTGAATAATTGTTTTATTTTTTTCTACTGGATGGGTTGTTTCATGTGAGCTTTTTTAAACTTGTATAAAATGATTATTATGTTTGTATATGTTTTTATAACACCGAGGAAGGGAAAGCTTTGTTTTATTAAACTATTTTGAACGTTGTGGAGTACATTTTTATCTTTGGTTGTCTCTGAGTTTGCCACCCTTCCTCCTCAAAAATCATGGTCAAATGGGGCCCCCTCATACACAGCCCTCCCCTGCAACCATTCTAATGTCCTATTGCTTGGCAATTTCACCCCATTTACCATAAACACTGTAATGTGCATACTGCTTTACTTCTACAATGATTATTTGGATTTCATTTAAAAGTTTTATTTTACATTTTATAGCACAAACACTAATAGACATCTGCTAAGCAAAGCAATACAGTCTCACAATGAAAATAGACTTAGCATTAAAACTTCTCTGCCCTTGAAACTCACATTCATTGAAATAGAATTGAAACCCACATTCAAAGAAAATGCATCTGGCCAGTGGCAGATAAAGATTACCTTTAAGCTGTTTTCAAATCATAGTCCCCTTGTGCACAAAACATACATGTATTTTTTGAAACACCTTCCTGATTTATTAAATTATATTCCTAGTATAATATAGCACACTTGTTAGAGTGTGTGCTACATTTATTGTTTTGAACAGTTTTCTAGTAAGCAGTGAAACAGAATCCATGAACCAATAATGACAAAACTGCCCAATTCAGAACATTTCCATCATAAAAGTCTACTCAAACTTCTACAGTCCACTAGTATCAGTAAATATGCACAATATCTGCAGAAGTAAATGTCATCTAAATAATTCCACATTAAAGAGATCTGTAACTAATGAAGATGTTGCTGCTAGCAAACAACTTTATATGTCATTGTTTCATCTACAAATAAAGTTCCTGTTGCCCTTGAGAAATAAATTACCTATGTTACATAAAAAAATGATAAGCTAGTAATATCATAATAGGGAATGGGTGGCAAACTGATAAAAGGGTTCATAGTTACTAGGTATCTCTGCCAAAGAGGGCATTCTCAGGACTGCAGCATCCTCCCCCTTTAAAAGTACAACACAGTACAGTATCAGCAATCCATCTACATACTCTGGGAGTAGAACCCACCGCCTTCTGCATCAAAAGCAAGTATTCTACCTGTTGTGTTACTAACAACACAAACAGGGTTGGCATAAGCAGCACTAAACTTCTTTCCCCCTGAAGAAAGCCAAAATTTATTGGGAGGACAAATGCCCAAAACCAGGGACACTGGAGTTAAGAGGGTGGCATAATGGCTAAGGTGTTTGCCTTACAAACACAATGTGCAGGGTTTGAGTCTCACGGGGGATAATTGGCTAGGCTTAAAATGGCTCGCAAGGGCAGTTAGCTTAGTACTGAACTATGAACCTATGACACATTTTAAACATTGCTTGTATAATCTTAGAAAAGTTGCTTGAATAAAATGTTTTGTGTTACCATGTTTTTCCTGAAAGATAGGAAGACTGAAACTTAAATGGCTATCATTATTTAGTGAATTCAGTTCTCACTGCTTTGCCAAAAAAACACAAATTTTAAGAGGAACAGACCAAAAGTATAAGCCAAACATTCTGTAAAATGTTTGACAGTTGAGAACTATGGACTTAACTCCTTGAATCACAAGTGTTGGTGGTATGAGTAGAGAATTTAGACTCTTGTTCCTTGTACCTAAGGTACAGGGTTTGAGTCTGAGTAACTCTAACCACCATTATAACTAACTGGGGCATTTTAGACACACACATACACACAAGCAAGCTGCCATTCATTCAATACAGAAGCTACACAAACATACAAGCTGCTGTTTATTCAATACAGAAGCTACACACACACACACACACACACACACACACACACACACACACACACACACACACACACACACACACAAGCTGCTATTCATTCAATACAGAAGCTATACACACAAGCTGCCATTCATTCAATACAGAAGGCACACACACACACACACACACACACACACGCTGCTGTTCATTCAGTACAGACACTAGACAGACATACAAGCTGCCATTCATTCAATACAGACGCTACACACACACACACACGCACACACACGCACACACACACACACACACACACACACACACACACACACACACACACACACACACATGCACACACAAGCTGTTGTTCATTAAATACTGAAGCTACACACACAGACACACATACAAGCTGACGTTCATTCAATACAGAAGCTACACAAACACACAAGCTGCCATTCATTCAATACAGAAGATACACACACACACACACACACACACACACACACACACACACACACACACACACACGCTGCCATCTGTTCAATACAGAAGCTACACACACACACAAGCTGCCATTTATTCAATACAGAACCTACACACATACACACACATGCTGCCATTCATTCAGTACAGAAGCTACACACACACACACACACACACACACACACACACACACACACACACACACACACACACACAAGCTGCCATTCATTTAATACAGAAGCTGCGGCAAAGAAAACACACCATTTCATAAGAGCGAGCATAAAGGTAAACAAATGCAGTACACAGGGAAAAAGACTGCAATTTCTCTCAATACACTTGAGCACACACCAGTAAATAAAACAAATGCAGCACATAGGGAAAAGACTGCTGTTTCTCTTACCTGGAGGAGCCGGGGGAAGAAAGATGTGCTGTGCCACTGCACTGCCTGAATAAACATATGGACCAGTTGGACTCTGCAGCAAGTTAAATTAAATTATGGCTCAGCATTCTGGCAGGCTGTCTGTCTTGTGAAAGCCGATGTCATCGCACAAGCCCTGCATGTGATGATATCAGGAACAAATTAGTCAAAAAAAAACTTAGGAAATTTGGAAATTAAAGGGGCCACTCGGGAATTTGTGGCACCCCAATATTTTGCCCTCAAAACTGGTATTTACTGAGGAATTTGGTACTGTTGAAAGGTATGATCCAGAGTGGATTTCTGCCAGATGACATGAAATCCTACACTTAAGTTTATTTACAGTCTTTCCCACATAAAATGCATCATATTCTTTTCATTGTGCCCTGTAAATTACTTTTGTAGTATTACAGCCACCTCCTGCACTGGTCTTAATGATTTTCTTTAAATAAGGGCAATAAAAACTATCACCTTGCTGTATAAATATAGAAAATGTACAACTGGCTTTACATCTTTTAGTTTTCTCTCATATAGTCTAGGTTTAAAACAAACAAAACTTCTAATGTTCTTGGCCTTCCTGTAAACAAATGATGAAGCTTCACCTAAGATGTTAACAAGATAAGGGTTTCCTGTAACAATGACCCAGTTTTCTTTAATAACATTTTTGATACTCTGATAATCCAAAGTGTATGTTAAGATGCAGCTATTTTTGCATCTGTTATTCTCTGTGGAATTTCTTAACATTCTCCTACTGGGGAGGTTGAGCGAAGGTGCTTCAGTCATTTTCAGTTCTTTAATGGGGTTCAGGATGTTTTTTAACATCTGATTTTCATAGCTTCTCATTAGGGAATCATTCTCTAAGTTGTTCAGGTTTCTCAAAAATGGTTCCATCTCTGTGGTAATTCTAGCTAATCTGTAGCCCTGGGACTTAACCACATTAGATATGTTTTTTGCAGGACGCATACTTTTACTCTGGAGTAGTACGTTAACCCTCATCAGTTTTCTGAACAGATCAGTGGTGATTCTGTTAGTGTCTGTGTCCTTGGAAATCTGCATATCTAAGAAAGTGGTTGAAGTATAGCTATGGGAAGGGGGTTGTTTGAGTGAGGTAGGTGATAACATCTCCAAGGTGCAAGATGTCAACTTTCCACACAATAAATGTATCATCAATAAAACGCAAATAGCATGTGGTATGCTGCATGTAGTCTGTGTTAGGATGAGTTTAAGTTCGCTGTTTCTACTACCATTATCTGATCTTATTAATATATAGTGATTAACTACATATATATAAATTGAAAATCTTTCACACAGAGAAGTTTCTTACACTATTTTGTTTTTGGACCCACTATACTTGTTTATTGGGTTGTTTGCAACTTGGGGATACCACGGAGATTACTTCAGTTACTACAATTGTGGTATTGTAGATACAATCACTGATTTTTAAATGTTGTTAGATGACCTAGGAGCAATGCCTGATTAAATAAGCTGCTCACCATCACACAGTTTACAACTATAGCAAATGTACATTAAGGGGATCAAACTCAAGTCTATAGCACAAAATGTTTTAGCAATTCATAGGCTGTTTTTGCTCAGTGTTTATTTATTGACATTTGATTACCGGGAAAGTCCAAATTGGTAGGAGGTCATTTTCAGTGGAGGATGGGGAGAAAAACTCCAAAGTATTTCAAAACATTTTAAGAATAATAGTCTTACAGCCATTAAAAATAATACAAAAACAAATACAGTTTAAATAATTATACCAAATTAGCATAGTATTAAGAGTAAATGCAAGTTCTATGACAATGATCTAACAGTTAGAGAAATGTAAGCCTGTTTATAGAGAAATTAAAGGTCAGTTAGTATAACACAAACAGGAATTGCTATACTAAGTGAGAGAAAAGCAGATTTATGGTGCATTTAGAGAGAAAGCCTGGAGAAAAACTGTTAGAAGTAAGGAGGTGAGTGAAGAGGGGAAAATAAGGAGATGTAAGGCAGGAGTAGGTATTTGTCCACATTTTCCTGGATATAGTTTATCCTCGTGTTGAGCAAGAAGGTCACAGATAACTTTTGGCTAGAAAGCCTTTCAGAATGTGTTTCAAGGATGGGAGGAAGGATATTGACCTGATGGACAGAGATGAAGAGTTCCAGGCCTTAGCACCATTGTACAAATACAGACAGCACTCAGCAGATTGGTGGACAGACAGGAGATTTTGATCACTGGATGATAATGGTTAAGAGCATAGTTATGTGGAATGTTATTTAGTGCTGGACAAGCAGATGGATTCTGGATAATTTTATAGGTAGTAAGAAGCTGTGTATGTGTTAGTTGATGGGGTAGTTCTAACCAATTTAGGCTTTTTAGTGCTGTACATTGGCAGGTTCTGAAATGGGTATTTACTGCAAATTTAGCAAATTTGTTATAGCATTGCTCAAGTTTTGATTCTTGTGATGTGTGGAGATTAGTAAGAATGGGAGAACCGCACCATAAAGAAGTGTGGGGAGGACATAAGTAGTGGCAACTGTAGCATTACTGGTGTCAAGGCATCCCTAGTTTTTGATGAGTTTTTTGTAAGCTATTTTGTATATGCAGATCAAATTTCAGATTGTCATCCACTACTAGCCCTAATCATTTACTATGAAAAGTGACTTCAGTGGTTGTATAACTAAGAGAGGTCTTTAAATTTTATTTTTAATGGAAAAGGGATTTGGGGAAAAAAGTAGCAGTTTGTTTATTTCAGGGTTGAGCATGAGTTGTGAGTTACAACACCATTTTTCAGTTGTTGTTAAAGCTTCCTGAGTAATTTTTTGGAGGTGTGCCACATTGCCAGATGTGCAGATGAGTGTGGAGTCATCTGCATACTGTGTTAGGGAGACCTGTTTAGTGGATATGTGGAGGGTGATGGTGAGAATGTCAAAGAGGAAGGAATCAAGGACAGAGCCTTGTGGTAAACTGGTAGTGACTGGGAGGTATGGAGAGAAAGTGGATTTCCATTTTACTGACTGACACCTATTAGACAGGTAGGTTTTGAACCATGGAAGCATGGGCTGAGAGAGACCTAATGAGGACATCTTAAGTAGGTTTGCTGTGACAACATATCTACAACTCTGTCCCAACCATCTTTATAGACAAGTCTAGAAATAAGGAGGAGACTAGTTTGCCATTTTCTCTACCTGTATTGATAGTATATATATATATATATATATATATATATATATATATATATATGTTAGAAGTGCAGTGTTAGTATGGGAAGGAGGAAAGCCATGTTGTGTGGGGGACAGGAGTTCTTCCTCCAGTAGAGTTTTTAGCAATTATTTTTGAATACATTTTTCAAGTATTTTGGGAAGATAAGATTGTTATGCATTTAGATTTAGTAATGTCTGTTGAATTTCTTCCTTTGTGCAGAGGGATAATGTGTGACTTTTTGCAGAGAGAGGAAACATGGAAATCCTGGACTGACCTATTTATATGGATTGAGACAGGGTAGGCAATGCTATCAGCTGCTATTTTAAGGCATTCATTTGAAGGTCATTAGCTGGAGTAGAGCATGGTTTGAGTTTGTTTGAGATGTTTTACATAGGATGTGGACACAGGTTTGAAGGTGAAAGTAGATGTGGTGATATACGGCCACTGGACAGGGTTGGGATTAGATGTTGAGGAATCCTTGGTTACAGATGCTACACTACCTATGAAATAAGAGTTGAGTTGTATTGTGGTTTCAAGTGATAACTTATTGGGAAAGGGGTTAGGGTTGCAAGATTGTTTTATTGGCTGTCCAGAACTTTTTAGGATTGTTTTACTATTATTCTGATAGCTATTATAGTATATTTTTTGCCTTCATTAATTTGATTTTTAGTATGATTGCAAAGCATTCTGAAATTTTCAAGCTATTGAGGTGTTTTATATTTTTCCCATTCTTTCCATGCATTTCTCTATCTTACATTAACTTTCTACTCTTTCTGGACAGTCAGAGAGTCTCTTCCTTCTAGGAAATGGAAGGCTATTTAGGATATTCAGGAAAGTTGGATTGAATTAATTTACAGCATCAAATAAGTGGGTGTTTTTTAGGAAGTTCCAGTTAATAGATGATAGGTTAGTAAAGAACATTTATGGGTTAAACTTGGTAAGGTTATCTGTTGTTTTATAAACCTGCTGTTTACGTGGATATGTGAGATGTCTGGTTGTATAGACTGGGAGATGATAACTGAGACAGTCAGACATTGTACCTTAGGTTGTGTACTTGCTGGGGTCCAATACTAGGATCCAGTCTAATAGGGAATTTGATGCTCTGCTATAATTAGTTGTGAGAAACCAAATAAGTTCACACTAGCTGTAGGGGAGTTAGTTTATGTTCAACCAACTGACATTCACATCACTAGTAGTATTATTTCTTGTGGAATTGTTATGGATATCCAGTGTAGGATGTCTTCCAAAATAGCTGTATTGTCACCAGGAGGGATGGAAAGAACAAAAATACATACTTGTTTATAGTTGTTTCATTTCAAGAAAGTTACAAAAAGCACTGCTGAATTGAATTTTGCTGTTGGTTTGTTATAAGGGGAAATGTGGTAGTATTTGGGAAATATTAAGACAATATCATCATGTTTCCTGTTTATGTGGTCATTAAGGATGATATTATAGATTAAATGTGTGATTTCAGAGTCATTTACGCTGGGTTTAAGCCAAGTTTTAGTTACAGTGAGAATATCAGGTTTATGCTGTGTATGTTGAGTAGTCCAGGTATGTAGTTCAGCAATTGTATTTCTTATGTTTCTAACATTTATGGTAGCAAAAGTTAGATTACCAGGGCCAGGGATAACTGTTGTAGGGTTAGAGTAGTGTGTGGAAGAGAATTGTCTTGCTCTTCATTGTGATAGGTTGGACCAGGATTAAGGTGAATGTCTTCCTTGAAGGATTTTAGTATATTTGGGGAATTATTGATACTTTTTTGTGGAGAATATTTTTCCACCTAATTTTGTTTTGGTAAGAGCTGAAATGGAGTTAATCACTCTCCACATAATTTTGTTTTGGTAAGAGTTGAAATGGAGTTAATCAGTCTATATTTGGAGTAAAGGTGAGGGGCATCATTAAATAGGTTTGGTGCGATGTGTGGAGAGTGTTGGGAGGAAGTATGAACAGGTGTTGGGACAGAGTTGGAGATATGTTGAGTGCTATTACAGAGTCAGGGTAGGATGAAGATAGTTCAGTAGCAGGAGAAGAATAGAGGATATCCTGAGGAGCACCACAATTAAGTAAAGGGATTCATATGTAATAGTTGTCAGGTAGTGGGGAAGCAGGGATCAAGAAGGAAAAAAAAAGTAGCAGATAGAAGGATAGTGGTGGTGGAGTCTGAAAGCTGAAGGAAGGTAGGTAGGAAAGAAATATTTTCCATTAATCAAGAGAGTTAGGTTGTTCTAGTATTTTCTAAAGAATGTAAGGAATGGTGGATGGGTTAAAAGGCTAGTGATTAAGAATGTATGTAAAATAGGAAGAACTGGAGGTTTATTTTGGAAAAGTAGAAGATACAATGAGAACAGATAGGTGCTGTTAGGAAGGAGTGTGACTATGTATAGACAGTAAAGCAGTATGGGAAGGTTAAACTGTCTGATATTTTTAGTTGCCTTCATGATCAAGGCTGTGGCTGAAAATGGCTGTCTGTGGATGAATTCAGTACTGAGCACATCGTTACATAACTGGAATCAGTATTAAACCATTTTTTCCCATTTTGAACATGGGGTAGGGGTGTCACAACAACAATAGTGACCATCACCTAAAGCCAATGTTCACACAACCAGTTGGCTATCAGAAATCATCATCATCATCATTATCCCCCTTGTTCCCATTTTCTACATGGGGTCAGGGTGTCTCGAGTCATTGTCACTCACCTACCTTCCAACGGTCATGCCTGACTGTCGCAGGTCTTCTTTCACAAAATCCATTCATCACTTTGCTGGATGCCCTCACAGAAATAACTGAAAAAATAAAAAAGTAAAAAGAAAAAACTTTCAAACTGGTAAGTATTTTCTCAGGACTTAAACGTATGATGCCTGACTAAACACCTTGATAAATGTAAGTAAACAAAAGGTCACTTTTCATACTTTCAGCAAAGAACAAGGTATCAGAAGCACTCTATCAACTTATGTAAAGTGACTCAGTGGATGGCACAAAGAAACCCTATCATGTTGCAAGGCAAAGACAGAAAGATAAAGAAGATATTCAGACACCCTTCATAAGGGATGCCAGCAACAACCTTCTGTCTAGTCTACAGGATGTCAAACACAGATGGAAGGAGTACTTCCAGAAGCTTCTGAATGAAGAAAACTCCATAGAAGCTGTGCTGCCCTAGACACAGCCTATGACGAGAGAAGAGGAGCCCATCCTAGATGAAGTATGAACAACACTGAGGAAAATGAAGTCAGGGAAAGCAGCAGGTTCAGGTGAGGTCACAGCAGATATGATAAAGATGCTGGGTTGGATGGGGTGAAATGGCTTCTCAGGTTACTCATAGCAGGCATAAAACCGATGACTAGAGAATAAATAAACTTGTACCAGTATTCAAGGACAAAGAGGACATTCACAACTGTGAAACTGTGAAATCAGAAGGTGCTAAAAATTAAGATAGATGGTAAAATGGTGGAACAGGTTAACAGCTTCAAGTATGTGGGAGTGGTAACTAAGGGGAAGGGAAGTCTGAATGAGGAGGTCAAAGCTAAAATCAGAGGTGCTGCAGCCAACTGGCATGGAGTGATGGGGTAGTGTATGACAGACACATTCTAAAGAGGCTGAAAAGTAAGCTGTATAAAACAGTGGGGAGACAAGTACTACTGTGTGGTACAAAAACCTGGGCAGTAAAGGCAGAACAGAAGAGGAAGCTAGAGGTGATGGAGGTGGAGTCTTGAGACATGTGACAGGATGCACACTGCTGGACAGAGAAAGAAATGAGAACACAAGAGCAGATCCAAAGTACCTCCAGTTGCAGAAAAGGTCAGAGAACAGATTACAGTGGTATGGGCACATGTCCAGGAAAGCAGCAGACAACTTGTTGTAGAAGATTTGGGACAGACAGGAAGAAGGCAAGAAGAAACGAGGGCATCCAGCAAAGAGGTGGGTAGACTATATGACAGAAAACCTCTGATAGTCAGGCATAAATGTCAAAGAAAGTAGGAGAGTGACACTGAATAGGGAGAGATGGCAACAAGTGACACAATACCCCAAATACATATAGAAAATAGGAGAGGGGGTTTTGATGATGATGACGTTTAAAGTGTAATAACTATAAAGGGTAAAGTGAAGGAAGGAGCTTACAATATATCTGGGCTATATAGAACAGAGTATTAGTGAGATAAGTTGTAAAATTAGCAGTGGAACACAGTACTGGCATGGACTTTCCCTAATAATTTTATTTGTAAAACCCATGTTAATACAGACTTCAGAAACTAAGACCACATTTCCATTAAACACACTGACTTGAAATCACTGTTTGGCTGTTATTGTGATCATTTTTGGTGTTAAATTTTCAATTAAGATGCATTTGTAATGAAAATGTAAAGTGAATCTAATTGCTATGACGTGAGAGGAGTTTTTTTAAATCATGGAGAATGATTTTTGGGTGGCCTTAAAGAGGTTCTTGCAAACCATCTCATAACTCAGAGCACTGAGCAAGGATGGAGAAATGTTGACATTATTTATTTATTTACATTTGTTTACTGGGTAGTGTCTGACTTGGTTGAAAAATAAAAACATTCTCAGCAGAGTCCCAGGGAGAAAAGCTCCACAACAAAAAAGAACATTATTAAGGTACAAGCAGTAAACTTAGTTTAAGTAGTACATTGCTAATAATATGTAAATGAGCTTAACAAAAATATTATAGCAAAATATAATAACAGAATACAATATAAACATGCATGTTTCAGGCATGCAGGGATACTATTTTTTTAACAATATATATGAGGTACATAAGTCATGTAGGTTTACAAGGTGAATCACTTCTTAAAGACCAAAATTGGTTATGTAGTTTTACAAGTTAGGTCATCTGAAGGAACAAAGATTAATAAAGACAGACAGATAGTGGGAAAGCCCTATGTGGGATGACCACTATTTGGGCTAACATATGTGAGATGAGTGGAAAAATAGAAAGAATATTAGTTGGGAGCAATACAGGGACATAGACAATTATCATTTAAATAGTCTTTCAGGGTAGTTTTAAATGTGGACAGGTTGGGGGTTTTATTTATCTGTTGAGGAAGGGTGTTCCAATCTTTGGCTATTTTATGGGAGTAGAGGGAGTCTCTGTGATAGTTGTGAGACTGAGTTACTTTTAGCATTAGTTTGTTGGATGACCTGTGGAGTCTACAGTTTGTGTTTGTCTGGACTAGCTTTGATAGAGCTGGGCAGTCAGTAGGGTTGATTATGATTTTATGGTTAGGTGAAATCTGTTTTAGTAATAATAGGATAGGAAGTTCTAGCTAGTTAAGCTACTGGAGAGCAGTGCAATAGTGTGTTCTGTGGGGTTGGTTGGTGACAAACTTAGCTATTCTGTTATAGCAGGAGCCTAGTTTACTTAGGTTGGTTTTTGATAAATTAGTAAAGGCCTCAGTGCAGTATAGGAGGGTAGATAACAAGTGGGATCTTACAGTGGCTGGTCTAGCTTGTTGTGTAAGGTAAGCTTTAACCTTGTATTGAGCGCCTAGTTTAGAATGGATTTTTTTTTATGGTCAGATAGATGTGTTTATCAAATTTTAGTGAGTCATCTATGATTACCCCTAGCAGCTTGGTCTGATTGGTGGGTTCAGTTTTTGTACTGTTGTTAGATAGTATGCAGAGGGATTGGGTACTGGGTTTGGAAGATTTATTACAGAAAATTATGAGCTTGGTCTTACTTGAATTTAGGGTGAGTTGGTGGCTGCTGAGGTATTTTTCAATGTCTTTGAATGATAATTGCATTTTGTGTTGGAGTTCTTTTGGGGACTAGGCTGAGCAAATGAGGGAGAAGTCATCTGCATATTGGATGATGGTAGCATAATGGGTGTCAGTATATAGGTTGTTGGTAAATATTAGGAAGAGGAGCGGCCCAAGTATGGAGCATTGTGGTACCCCTGTGGTGACTGGTAATAGTAGGGAGAGGCTGTTTGCCCATCTAGTGGCCTGTTGATGGTCAGATAGATAACTGTGAAACCATGTTAGGGGTGTGGTATTGAGACTGTAAGTGGCAAGTTTGTTGAGGAGCAGCTGATAGGACACTGTGTCAAAAGCTTTTGACATATCTAAGAAAATGGCTGAGACTAATTGTCCTTCATTTTTGAGGTGGTGAATGGCCTTTGTAAAGGTTATGAGGGCTGAGTTAATACTGTGTTTAGGCCTGAAACCATGCTGGGTGCTGGAGAGTAGGTTGTTGGTGATGAGGTGATTCATGAGTTGCTGGTGGATACATTTCTGTAGAATTTTGTCAAGGGGGATAGAATGGCAATGGGACAATAGTTAGTTATGTCTCTAGATGGGCTTCCCTTATGAAGTGGTGTGGTATGATATGAGAGATTTTCCATAATTTGGAAATGTACCGTTTGGAGATAGAGCAGTTTATTAGTAATGATATGGAGTGGTGATGGATGGGACTGCTGATTTTAGGAATTCATTTGGAAGTTGGTTGCCAGCTAAGCAGCAGGGTTTTAATTTACACAGGAGTTTTGTATGTAGGAAGTTGGAATGGGAATGAAGGAGAAGGAGTTTGTGTCATTAGAGGTAGAGGAGGGGACAGTGAGTGGTGGGATTGTTTTGTTGTCTAGGAGAGAAGTGATAGAGCTGATGACGAGTTAGTAATGAGGGGGTAGGGATAGGTGTTTTACTAGGATTAAGGAGGTGTTTGATATTCTGCCAGATTTTTTGTGGATTGTGCTGGTATTTTTGTTGGCAGGTGAAGAAATAGGTTCTTTTATCCTTGATGATTATTTTCCTAGCATGGTTTCTAAGTTGTTTGTAAAGGGTGAGATTGTTGTTATTTTTGGTCATATGATATAGTGACCAGGCCTTATCTCTTTGTTTCATTAGTTGTTTTGTTTCCTTAGAAAGCCATGGTGGCCGTTTGTTTTGTTGGCAAATTTTTCTGAGGGGGGCAAGATTATTTAATATTTCAAGGAATTAGTTATTGAAGTATTCTATAGCTAGGTCTAGTTGCAGGTTTTGTAATGGGGGCCAATCACAGTTTTGTAGTAGTAAATTGAAGGTGTCAGAGGAGAAATATTTTTTGCCATAGGTGCATTTGTACGAGATGCTGGTTTGGATATGTGTTTTCTTCCTAACTAGAAATGTAGAGGCAGGGTCAGTTAGTGTGACTGGTAGACAGCCTGCCTGGTACCCGTGGTTTGGTTTGTTGGTTAAAATCCAGTTTAGAAGTGATTTTTTTATTGGAGTGCTTGTTGATGTGGGTGGGGTAGTTAATAATTTGGGTGAAGTTGTATAAATTTATAAATGAGGTAGGTGAGTTGGAGGAGCAGGAGAACCAGTCTAAGTTGAAATCACCTAGAATGATGGTTTCTTGATTTAGAGTAAAAGATGTCCAGGATAGAAGGGATTCTGTGTTGTCCAGGTTGCTGCCTGGTGGTAGGTAGATGGCTATGATAATGAATTTGTGAGGATTAATTTGGAGGTGAGTGATAAGGAGTTCAACATGAGAGATGTCTGGTGGAGAACAGTTACGTTTTTCTAGATTAAGTGATTCTTTAAACATAATTGTTACACCCTGACCATGTTTGTTTATCCTGTCCTGTCTAATAATATTGCAACCATTTGTAGTAATTTCAGAGTCTTTGATGCAGGGCTTTAACCAGGCTTCAGTTATGACTGCAGTGTCTGGGGAGTAGGATGGAAGGGTGGCATGAAATTCAGGTAATATGTTTGCAAGGCTTCTGAGATTAAAGCATGTAATGAGAAGGTCAGAGTTATGGGTAATAGGTAAAGATGTATAGGTAGTGGTGTCTGTGAGATTCTGGGTGGATGTGGAGGAACAGGAGCTTAGGGGTAATGGGTAGATTACATGGGAGGTACAGATGGGCCCAGGATTGGGATGGATATCTAACTGGACTTTTATTTTCATTAGAGAGTACAAAATTAGGTTCTTCAGTCTGGTTATAAGTTGGTTATACCTGTAGAAGGACAACCGAGTGTTGGTGTGTTGTATATGTCTTGAAGGGAGGACATTAGTATTAAATCTAGGGTAAGTTTTGATGATGATATAATGATGAGGTTTGCATGGGAGGTTAGGTGAGGTGTATGTGAGTGTTGGGGATAGGTGCTTGGTGAGTTTGAAGTTATGGGGGTTGGTAGCTTAGTAAGCAAGGAACATTAACTGGACACATTGTTGAGATGTAGAAGGAAGAGAAGGAACACTTTCTAGAAGGAACTCTTGAATCTAATTCTGGGGTGTGCATGACTGTGGTGCCAGCAGCAGATGGAGTAAATAGATCCATTTTGGCAGATGAGGTCACTGCAGTGATTAAACAGTTATGTTGCAGCAAGAATGGAAGACTGGATGAGATCTGTCTGGACATGCTGAAGGTACTGGACATTGTTAGGATGCTGTAGACAATGTGTCTTCTCAGTGTCGAGTGGAAGGCAAGGATAGTACCTCAGGATTGGCAAAATGAAGTAGAGGGACCCATTTTTTAAAGGGCAGAGAAGGGTGTGTTGAACTTTACAGCCTCCCTGGGAAGCAGGAGTTCTGGAAGGGAGACTGCATCCTATAGTGAAGCATCTGATTCAGAAAAAGTAATATAGATTCTGTCCTGGCTGGGGAGCAATGAATGAACTCTTTGACCAGGAACAAATATAGAAAGAACCATGGCAGCCTGCCAATACTGTCTACATGTATATTATGGATTTGGGGAGATCACATGATTGCGTATCCTGGATTGTTTTGTGGGAGTTACTGCTACAGTACAGAGTCACAGGGCCACTGCTGTATGCCATCTGGTCCCTGTATCTGAGGAGCAAACATTGTGTTCACATTCTTGGCACTAAGCAGATATATTCAAGATTGGTGTAGGACTCCATCAAGGGTATATCTTGTCTCACATTCTGTTTGTGATTTTCATGGACAGCATATCAAGATACAGCTTATGGTCATAAAAATTACCAGTTTGGAGAGATGAAGGTTGCATTTTTAATTCTAAAAAGGATGTTGTCCTCTTAGACTCAAATCACTATCTGTAGTATGCACTGGACTGGTTCAGTTCATTTTCCCTAAATCCTCAGCGGACATCATCATCATCATCATCATCATCATCACTCCCCCTTTTCCCATTTTTTTCTACATGGAGTCAGGGTATCGTATTAACTGGTAGCAGTTCTCTTGACTCAGTGCCACACTCCTGCCTTCTTCACTACTAGCCTGACTGTCACAGATCTTTTTTCGCACAATCCATTCACCTCTTTGCTGGATATTCTCCCTTCCTCTTACCTTCTTCCTGTTTGTCTTCTGCTTTTCTGCACATGTATCCAAACCACTGTGATTTGTTCTCTTTAATCTTTTCTGCAATTGGAGCTACTTTGGCTTCTGCTCTTATGTCCTCATTTCTCCATCTGTCCCAGGGTGTGCATTATACCACCATTCCCAGGCACTTCATTTCCATCACCTCTTGCTTTTTAACTGCTCTGTCTTTACTGCCCAGGTTTCTGTACCATACAGTAGTACTGGATGCACCACTGTTTTGTACACCTTACTTTTCAGCTTCTTTGGCATTCTTCTGTCAAAGACTACAACTGATACTCTATGCAGTTGGCTGCAGCCCCCTCTTATTCTAGCTTTGACCTCTTCATATTGACTTCCCTTCTCCTCAACCACCCCTTCCAGATGCTTGAAGCTGTTTACCTGTTCCACTATCTTCCCTTCTATCTCTATTCTCAGCTTCTTCCAATTTCCCCCAATTTGCTGCCATTACCACTGTCTTATCTGTGCTTAGTTTCATCCTATGTGCCTTCAGTTTTGCATTCTATTCTCCTATCCTTTGCTGACGTTCTAACTCTGAATTGGGTCTATATTAGAACACTGAATGTTTAGGTGATCAAACACGTAAACATCAATCTTCTAATATCGAAAACAAAAAACTGTGAATGGCCAATTTAATGCAGCAAAAGATTTCCCTTGGCCATTCACTGGAGTTTGCTATTTCCCTGCTGTTGAGAGATCTCGGAGTTGATATATTTAGTTAGGGGGTGTGGGGGGTGAAGCCCCCCACTTAATTTAGATGTAAAGCAATGTTTTTTGTGTTGTGGCTGAGGGACATATTTCCCTGGGATGTTCAACATTGTGCGGTTCGATATTAGCAGATCGATGTTTAGGTGTTCGATCACCTAAACATTTGGTCTTCTAATATAGACCCCTCTGAATCTGCCTCTAATGCCACATCATCCGTATACAGCAACTTTGTTGATCTGCTCCCTCCAACCTGTTTACTAATGTAGTCCATCACCAGTATGAACAGAAGTGGGCTTAGAACTGAACTCTGCTTTACACCCACTCCCATTGGGAACCCCTCTGTGAGGCTGAACACTGTTCGTACTTGACTCATTGGATCCTTGTACATAGCCTTCACTAATTCTATGAATGTTTCTGGGACTTCAAATCGCCACAGTACTGGCCAGATCAGCTTTCTTGGGATCTTGTCATATGTTTTCTCCAAGTCTAGGAATGCCCAGCTGGACTCTCTCCTCATCTCTAGTTTCTTCTCAAGTATCTGTCCCACTGGAAACATTGGATCTGTTGTACTGCATCCTGATCTGAATCTGGACTGCTTATCTCCCATCTTACATTCTACTACCCTACATATTCATTTATCAATCACCCTCTCCAGAATTGTCATACATTGTGATAGGAGTTTGATGCCTCTGTACTGCCCACAGTTGTGGATGTCCCTCTTGTTCTTGGACACTGGCATGAGTATGCTTATTATCCAGTCATCTGGAATACACCTTTCTCTCCACACTGCTATTTGGACCCACAGGAGCCATTTTCCCCCCGTCTCACCCAGCATCTTTATCATATTTGCTGTGACCTCATCTGAGCCTGTTGCTTTCCCTGATTTCATTTCCCTTTGTGCTGTTCTTACTTCTTCTATGGTGGGTTGTAGGCTGTTTATGGGGAAGTACAGCTTCTGTGGGGTTTTATTCATTCAGAAGCTGCTGGAAATACTCCTTCCATCTGCCTTTGTCCTGTGGACTGGTGAGAATGTTGTTGCTGGCATCCATTATGAAGGGTGCCTGACTATCTTCTTTATTTTTCTGTCTTTGCCTTGCAACCTGATATAGTTTGTGCCACTTACTGAGTCACTTTCCAGAAGCTGGTAGAGTACCTCCGATGCCCTGTTCTTTGCTATTGCAACTTCTTTCTTAATCATCCAGTAGTTCTTCCTAGCCTGGTCAGTCTTTTGTATCTCCCATGTCTTCCTGCACTCTTTCTTTCTTTCAATGACTTCCTGGACTTCTGCATTCCACCACCAGATTTCCTTGTGTACCTTATTTCCATACCTGGCTCAGCCAGATATTTATTCTGTAGTCCTAACACGTGCTGTTTTTAGGCACTGCCATTCTTGTTCAACTCCACCTATTTCCTCCACTTCTTGGGGTGCTAGAGCCTTGAGTAATTCCTTGAAGTGTTGTACTTTCTCTCTAGTCAGCTTCCAAGTCTTCAGCCTGGTCTCTGTTGACCTTAGAGCCTTCTCTGACCACTGCTTGCAGGTGATCATTGCAACTAGTGGTTTATGCTACGAGCCGACTGTTACACTGGAGATGGCTTTGCAATTATGGATTCTACCCCAGTGCCTTTTCCTTACTAGGAGGAAGTCTACCTGAGTTGCATGCTGGCTACTCTTGTATGTGATCTTGTGACTGTCTCTCTTTCTGAACCATGTGTTGGCAACTATCAAGTAATTTGCCAGACAGAAGTCTAGAATGGCTTCTCCTACTTTATTTATTTTGCCCCCACTCATGTGGACCCAGGCAGTCCTCATATCCTGTTCTGTCTGTCCCAATATGTCCATTCAAGTCACCCATTATCAACACCAATTCATATTGTCCTGCTTTATCTAGTAGGTCCTACAACTGCTGTCTGAATACACTGTTTTCCTCACTATCACAACCCTGCTGTGGGTCATTTATGAATACTGCCCTGAGATTAAACTGGAGTCTGATTGCCATGAGTCTGTCATTAATTATGATGATATCCCTCACTGCACCATTTCTAGCCTGTCCCCCTCCTAAGTAGTACAGTCTGGATCCCAAGCCAAGTGGCTTTGTTGCACTGCCCTTCCATCTCATCATGTCATTCACTTCCAAGCTGCATCCTGTCAGTGAACCTACATTAAGTGTAACATTTCCCAGTTCATGTTTGACAGGTTGGTTGGTTTTATGTCCAGCTTTCACTCAACAGAGCTATACAGGTAACCCAGGCTGGGCAATTAGACACTGTCCAGCCAGTAGCTTATTGGCCCAGGGCTGATGGGATTTATGGGGCACATATACCCCTCCCACCATTGGCAAGGGTCCCTGGCCTAGGTCAGGGTAAGCCAGGTCCTCAACTCACTTATCATCGGTAACTACCCATGCCAATTTTGGCAAAATTAGTCAACATGACTGAATCACCTAGAGCCATATTTTATACCATCAAGTGGTTAGCCCTGCTGTGGCAGGCAGTCTGTGATGTGTGTTCTCCTATCTTGAGGGTACTGCACACCACAGTAGATACCCAAAGCAGGTGGTCTGTACAACTCTTCCCCCTATAGGGCACCATGTAGAGTTTGTGCTGCTGCCCACAGCTCCATTCATTGGTGAATTTTGAGATAGAAACACTCATCATGTTTTTTGGACATGGGAGAAACTCCACAGAGACACAAGGAGAACGTGCAAACCCCAAACATGCATTGCACAACCTTGTACCTTGTGCGTGGGAGGTGAAGACCTTAACCATTATGCCAGCTGGTCTCCCTTCTGCAGAGGTATTCCATCACATACACATGACATCTAAGCACAGGTATTTATATGGAAACACACCTTTGAAATCATACCACACAAAAAAATAAGTTTTTGTTTTGAGAGTGCAAGCATCCCTGCATCACCTTGTGGGATAACTTGCCACCAGTCACCCCTTGCCCTTTTATAGTTATTTTATGTTCACTATAATTAAGAGAAAGAGCATAAACTACAGCAATGACAAAACCTTCTCTTTGTCTAATTTATTTGGGTTTTACAGACATATTAAGGCATACAATTGGAGGTAAACCATGTCACCACATTGTCTACTCCACTGGCATTCAGAGATAAAGTCTTAACTACAGCCTTAGTGACCCAGTTTTTATTAGTGGTTCATGTGTCTTTTGAAGCCTGTGGGGGATCAGGATGTCTCTACTGGAGGGGGCAAACCAAGACTGTCCAATGTCAAAACCCCTTGGAGGAGAGAGATGATGCAAAGATGGCCCGAAATTGCATTTGGCTACAAAACCTCCAACATGTAGCCATCACTGTAGGTGAAGAGTAGTGTTCACCTCCAACATGTAGCCATCACTGTAGGTGCACAGTAGTGTGCACCTTCAACATGCAGCCATCACTGTTGGTGCACAGTAGTGTGCCCCTCCAACATGTAGCCATAACTGTAGGTGCACAGTAGTGTTCACCTCCAACATGTAGCCATCACTGTAGGTGCACAGTAGTGTGCACCTTCAACATGCAGCCATCATTGTTGGTGCACAGTAGTGTGCCCCTCCAACATGTAGCCATAACTGTAGGTGCACAGTAGTGTTCACCTCCAACATGTAGCCATCACTGTAGGTGCACAGTAGTGTGCATCTTCAACATGCAGCCATCACTGTTGGTGCACAGTAGTGTGCACCTCAAACATGTACCCATCACTGTAGGTGCACAATAGTGTGCACCTCCAAAATGTAGCCATCACTGTAGGTCCACAATGCAAGGGCACAGTGGTCTTGCAGTTTCTTGTCCCCACTTTGTGGTGGGGCTATGGTTGGCATAAAACAATTCTTAATAGATATCTGGATGATGACCTCAACAACTGACTGTCACTCCATGGGACTGAATGGGCTGTGAGCAACTCTCATTTAGAAAGAATGAGCCAATAGTTTGGCAGAGGGCTGATGGCTGGTAGGCACTAAAGACCAAAAAATAGTAGTGATCAAACATGAAAAAAGAAATGCACAGTTGAACACCTTTACTCAAACAAAACCTGAGCAAATCGACCTTGAGCAGGTAAATGGAAACTTCTGCTGAGTGCAAAGTATTTGGAAGGAAAATCATGACCTCCAAATTATATGCTGTGTTCTGTCTTAAAAATAATGGCTTGTTCTCTGCAGGCAAGGGGTCACCAACTGCCTGAGTTCTTTTTGATTTTAAGCATCTTGAAGGCTTGTTCACAAGTGAAGATTTTGGATAAGGAGACTGACCATCAGATGGGTGCAGCTAGAGCAGTACTGCAGGTGTTGTACCAGGCTGTGGTAGTGAAACTAAACCCGATAGGGTCATAGGAAGAAACTCTCAGTGTAGGTCAGTCTGTGTACCCATTCTCACCTATAGAGGGTTATGAACTTTGGGTAGTGACTAAGGGTTGTATTTTGGATATAAGTAACAGATACAGTGTTTCTTTGCAGGGAAAGTGATCATTGGACACAGTAGTATGTGGAACTAAGCAAACCAAGAAGATCTGAAAGTACATCTGCTCTTCCTTCATGTTGAGATGAGTCAGTTGAAATCACTTGGAGATCTAACAAGTATATTTCCTGGATGTAGCCGTGAGAAGTGAATTTGCCACTGTCCATTTGGGAGGAGGCTCTAGGTTAAACCCAGGATACCCTGGGGGGATTATACCTCTCAGCTTGCCTGGGAATGCAAGGATATGCCACATGAAAATATATAAATTACTGCTATGGATAGAGATGTATGGTCAACACTTCCTAATTTGTTACCACTGCTACTTTCAAGGCTAACATTTTATAAATGGGTGAATGTGTGGATAATTCCCAAATTATTTCCATTGTTTTCCATCTTAAGAGTCACATTCATAAAGCTTAAGTAGTGCACAGACTGATGGCTGAGACTGACTGTAACATTTTTGTTAATGTTACTTTGAATACTTTAGAAGTCCTCTAGTGTATTTTTCTCCATAAAAAAGAAGCAACAACAGATCTATCCAATTTTAACCACAAAGTCTTTCTCCCCTCCTCTAAAATACTCATGCAATTTGTATACTAGCAACTCTTCTTCCACCTTACCCCAATGCCGTCATTTATATTCCAATATGACTTCTACTCTGGTCATGACACTGAAGTATCATTTCTTGACTTCAGTGACTATATGAGTAGGAGCCTCAACAGTCATGAAATCCATATTTGTAGCTCTATCCAGTTTCTTCATTGGTGTTGGCCACCACATTCACATGCCTCTTTTCCATCTTTGTGACCTCTCTTCAAAAACCTCCTTAAATCATACCTATTTTCCAAGCCTCTATGTAGCTGTAATCCACTGTCCTGAAGGAATTCAACACAAGAGCCTATCTCCCTAAGCCTCCTTAGCACATTTAAATACTGCTGTACAGTTACATTTTGTATATATTGTATGTAGTGTAAATATGATCTACTATGAAAATGCCTTGCACATATGCTGTTATTATACTTATATACTGTACTTCAACTTTATATCTTTATAATTGTTAACTGTCCCATAGAATGTTTAGTCAACTGTCTCTTCCATGTTACTCTATAACCTACTATTAATACTTTGTATAACCAATGTAGTTTCTTAATGTATGTAGATTTTCTCCCCAGGACTCCATTGAAAATGGACACTAGTGGTCCAACTGGACTATCCTGGTAAACAAATGTTAAATAAATAAATAAAATCTGTTAGCTGGTTCACAAGAAACCTTGCTGAACACATCCAAGCAGTCTTGTGGAAGGATTCCATTTCTCTTCCAAAATCAATCAACATTTTTGTATTGTACCCTAGAGATTTGTTTTAGGTCCACTCCTTTAAAAGATCCATTAATGGTATGGAAGCTGAAAATCATTTATGCTCTGGAAAATCTATATCCAAGGTCACTTCTATAGTTCAACTCAGTTTCACCAAAATTCTCATTGGCTTGAGTTCTGAGGGCTACTCCTAAATACTAATTACACTAAGACCATTTTATTTCCCACAGATAACTCCTCTTTTGACCCTCTGTCTTCCACATTCCATAAAAACTGCCTACTGAAACTCATTACTTCAGTCAAACTGGTACCATGATTAAACATGACCTATCATTTGTCCAACATAGCAATAAAATTGTGCTTTGTACTAATCCAAAGCTCAGCCTTTATATATACCTAAACCATGTTCATCATGTACATATCTGCACAGCCTGCTTTTACTTATTACTGACTCTGCTTTATTCATCTGCTGTTCTAACCAGTTTAAAATCTAGCCATTCATGTAAACCATGGCAAGTACACAACACAACTGAAAATGTGCAGCTAAGCACCACTGCAAAACTCACCACTGCCAGCCGCTAAAGCAGGGTTAATTCTTTGGACCAGAATCATCTACCAAGCCGCTCAATATGACCCACACCATTCTACTGAAGCCATAATAGATGCCTAGCTACCCAAACACTGATTCATTTGTACACTCCATCAAGATGCCTAAAGTCAAAATCATTCTATTTTGCATCAGTGTCTTAATCAAGAAAACAAAATTGGGTCTTAGAATTTTCAAGTCTGATAGGAAAAGTTTATTATAAACCTCAAATCCCTTGAAAAACTGCCTTCAAGAAAGTATTTATATGTTGCACTGTACCTTAAACTGGGAAATCTGTTGCTGATATGTCATCAACTGAAAAACCAAGTTTCTTCTCCTCATTTTACCTTCTCTACACCCATGTCACTATTTTAGTCTTTCTTGACTTTTATGGTATCTCCAGAGTTACTCCTCCTTTCCTAAACCCATACATTTAGTAAGTTGCACCTTAACTATAGTATTAAAATATCCTCAGGTTGTAGATGGAGTTATTATGCCATCAAATACCTCAAGGGCACGACTGGAACTGTTACCAAGTTTTAAATATTCTAAATGCTGATGCAAACACCTCTATTCTTGCATACCTTGTTTTCTGTTATTGTGACGTGATAATCAAGTAATAAAATAAACACTACTAAGTATTGGATTCCTTAGAAGAACTCAGGTACCAACAAGATGCAATTCCACTGGTTTAATAAAAAACTAAACAAATTCAGATTTAGCGCTTTCATCCACAGATAATGTGGACTTCCTCAGAATGTCTTAAATTAATCAATCAAGCATTTAAATACTAATTTAGGCACCAAAAGTATAGAGCCCCTTCATTAAAAAAATATACATTTAAAATGCACTTAAAAACTGCATAAAAAATACACTTAATTGTACAAAAAAAATATACAAAATATACTGTACAAAATAGATTGTGCAAAATGGTTGTGCAAAATGAATTGTAAAATACATTATACAAGCTCTTATATCTGTAAGACCATTTTAAAAATGTTTAAACATGCTTTATGATGATAGCTGTTTCCAATGTCTATAATAGTTATGATAATTATGATAATTATATCATCATGCTTAATATCAGTGTGAGATACTTCAACTTACATGTTCCATTACTAAACAAGAAAAATGAGTATAAACATAAATAGTTATAAATACTTGTAAAATATTGAGTGTGTAATGTGAAATGTGAACTTCCTATAATAACATTACCTTACGGTCTCTATATATGCATCTGTAATATGGGTTTAATTGTTATATAGTCGTTTAATCCTGGTTCATTTGAGGCATCAGTTAAGATCTGCCATCTAACTTCCTTCTGACCTAAAATAGCTTTATAATTACCTCCTCTTTGTCCCTGCTTAAGGTGTTCTAATATAGCAAATCTAAAACCATGACTTGTGCCCCTATATTTGCTAACCTGGTTATGTTAGAATGGGAAACCAAATACATTTTTAAAAGTGAACACTTCAAGTATATAAGATACTACTCAAGATTTTTGGACGATATTTTTATTATATGGGATGGTCCAGAACATGCAATTGGCAATTTTATTGATTATTTAAATAATACGAGTGATTATTTAAAATTTACACATACTTACAGTACTGACGGTATTGCATACCTTGATATGTAAATATCCAGCACAAGTAATGGTTTTAAGTCTCGTATTCACAGGAAAAGTACTTTTTCCAATAATTACTTGGAATATTCCAGTAATCATCCTCAAAACAATGAAGAAGAATATATTTAAAGGACATTGTATATGAGCAGCTAGGATGATGTCCTCATATTTAGAAATGCTCGAAGAAATGGATTTTATAAAAATACTATTTAGATCCAGAGGGTACCCTTTATGGCTATTGGATGACATTAAAGAGTATGTAATTAGTGAATGGGGGAATAAATATCCTCCTGTTCTAGGAAATGAACAGGTAAAGTACCGTTGCAGTCAACAACACAGTTGAAAGGTACAAGAGGGCATGTATTTTGGAATATACACCTCAAGTAAATCAAATAAAATGCATTTTAAGTAGGAATTGGAACATACTTATGGCTGACAATGAGATAAAAAATATAGTGGGGGACACCCCTCTGTTTGTATATAAAATGGGAAGGAACGTAAAAATGATTTTAAAGAGGAGCAACATGGTCAGGAATATTAATCAACAGAGAAGAGGTACAAGATGATGTGGAAGTTGTAGACATTGTCAGCCCATATTAGAAATTGAGGGTATTACTTTGGAGAATATAAATAAGACCAAGATTATATTTCAGTATGGTAATTGTAATACTAGGAACATCATATATATGGCCAAATGTATGACCCGTCCAAGCTTCTACATAGGTAAAACAGAGAGAATGTTCAAAAAGACAATTTATGATCACGTATATGCCATAAAGAAAAAAGATAGTACTAATGCACTATTTAGGCATATAGATAAACATGGGGAAAGTCATGGTTTTAGATTTGCTATATTAGAACACCTTAAGCAGGGACAAAGAGGAGGTAATTATAAAGCTATTTTAGGTCAGAAGGAAGTTAGATGGAAGATCTTAACTGACGCCGCAAATGAACCAGGATTAAACGACTAAATAACAATTAAACCCATATTACAGACGCATATATAGAGACCGTAAGGTAATGTTATTATAGGAAGTTCACATTTCACATTACACACTCAATATTTTACAACTATTTAGAACTATTTATGTTTGTACTTATTTTACTTATTTTTCTTGTTTAGTAATGGAACATGTAAGTTGAAGTATCTCCCACTGATATTAAGCATGATGATATAATTATCATAATTATCATAACTATTATAGACATTGGCAACAGCTATCATCATAAAGCGTGTTTAAACATTTTTAAAATGGTCTTACAGATATAAGAGCTTGTATAATGTATTTTACAATTTATTTTGCACAACCATTTTGCACAATCTATTTTGTACAGTATATTTTGCATAATTTTTTTTTGTACAATTAAGTGTATTTTTTATGCAGTTTTTAACTGCATTTTAA
Source organism: Protopterus annectens (assembly GCF_019279795.1). Lineage (NCBI taxonomy): Eukaryota > Metazoa > Chordata > Ceratodontiformes > Protopteridae > Protopterus > Protopterus annectens. Next base: position 1,704,656,435 of record NC_056744.1, read on the forward strand.
ATGTATATTTTTTTTAATGAAGGGGCTCTGTACTTTTGGTGTTTAAATCAGTATTTAAATGCTTGATTGATTAATTTAAGACATTCTGAGGAAGTCCACATTATCTGTGGATGAAAGCGCTAAATCTGAATTTGTTTTCGTTTTTTATTAAACCAGTGGAATCGCATCTTGTTGGTGCCTGTGTTCTTCTAAGGAATCCAGTACTTTGTAGCGTTTATTTTATTACTTAATTATTTGGTTGCTGAACACAAATGTGCTAATCAGTCATAACCTGCCTTATGCAGAGCACCTTAAAGCCCTTTCCTTCTAATCAGTCTCCTTATAGATTGCTGAGGGGTGATCTATCCATGGCTTAAAAGGCATCCGCAAGCCCCATACTTCTGTATCTCCTGCATAACCAAACTCCTAACAGTCTAACCAAACTCTTAAACCATATTAGTCGTCAACTGATCCTAGCCGGAGACATACACCCCAACCCAGGGCCAAACCCTTGCAGAAATAATCCATCTTTTCCATTTCTCTCACCCAACCAGTCTCCCATCTCTAGACTAAAAAAATAGTCTTTTGCTACTTAGCTTAAATATCAGAAGCATAAATAACAAAGTGCACCTACTCCATGCTTTGATGTCCACCTATTCCCCCAATTTACTATCCCTAACTAAAACATGGTTAAAACCCACAACATCAGACAGTGAGATCCTCCCACCTGGGTACAACGTATTAAGAAAAGATAGACTATCCAAAAAAGGGGGTGTAGTAGCATTAGTTTACAAAAACAACCTAAAAATTTGTACTGTTAATCCTCCACTCCCTTTCCTCAATACTTCTGAACTTCTCTTAGCCAAACCCAAACTTAGAAATAAAAAATCAATCAATATTATCACTGGCTGTATACCACAAGGCAACACTATTCCCTCCCTAGAATCCCTCCTACACTGGGTTAATCAAAATCTACCTCAAGAAACTGCCATCTTAGGTAACTTTAATACTGACTGGAACACTTGCTCAACCACTAACCCCCACTAACCATATTAATTTCTACAGCATCTCCCAAGTCATTCAATCTAGCACTAGGCTAGGAAATGCTAAAATCAAAGAAAGTCTCCTAGATTGGATCTTAATAAATAAGACCAGTACTCCGTACCAAGCAGGAGTCCTTCCAGACACCCTTAATGACCACCAACCCACCTTCTTACTAAAATACAAAATACATGCTAACTCTACCTCACTAATACAAACTACCCAGAACAAAAATAACTTTGACCCAAACAAATTCAAACTCGAACTAAAATACCATAATTGGAACACACTAAAAGAAGTACCCCTAGAAGAAGCTGTAATCTAATTCAACAACACTTTCCTAAAAATCCTAAATGCCCATGCCCCATCTCGTACCACAAAACTCAAAATGAATACTGCCCCCCTGAATCACCAAAGAGGCTAAAAATAAGATTTCTCAAAGGAATAGAGCTTGGCATCACTGGAGAGCCACAAAAACTACAGCAACAAGAGAACAATTCCAAAAACTTAGAAATAAAACAAAAAAAAAACTATTCTCCAGGATAACAAGAATTATTTCCTACATCTGCAAAACAGGCACCAAAACAACCCCAAACAATTGTGGGCAGGAATAAATAAACTACTTCACCCCAGCAAATCCTCCACTCCATCGCCGACTTCCACAGGTGAAATCACTGACACACCTGATTCATTCAACAAATACTTCATAGAAACCATCTCTAAACTAGTTCAACAACAACCCACTACTACTACTAATACTACTACTGATATCCCCATACCTGCAGTCAGTCCCCAAACTACCTTCCAATTCCAACCCATCCGTACCAATTATGTCAAACAATTACTATCCAGACTTAAACCTACTACCCTAGCAGCAGATGGCATCCCAGCAGAATACCTCCAGTTGGCTGCTAATGAACTTGCCTACCCAATCTCTATTCTACTTAACAGATCTATATCAGAAAGCATCATCCCACCAATCTGGAAAACCTCCTACATCATCCCTTTTCATAAAGGCGGAACATCCACTGACCTCACCAACTATCGCCCTATTGCCATCCTGTCCCCACTAGCAAATATTCTTACATTACCACCTTATGCCATACCTACTTAATAAATGACTTCTCTCTCTCCTACCCAGCATAGATTCCACCCTACCCACAGTACAAACACAGCCCTTCTTTCCTTTACAAACCTCATCAACCAAAACAGTCACTTAGGTAAACTAACATCTGCCATATTCTTGGACCTGTCAAAAGCCTTCAGTATGGTCAACCATCCCAAACTACTCCACTCCCTTTCTAATCTTGGCCTTAGTGATCACGCACTAGCTTGGTTCCAAAACTATCTACATAGTAGACAACAAGCAGTTTGATGGGACAGCAACCTCTCCTCACTGCTGTCTGTTGTAGTCCCACAAGGGTCCATTCTGAAACCCCTTCTATTCTCCATTTTCATTAATGATCTCCACAGCATGCCAAGATGCAACTGTTATACAATATGCTGATGACTCAACATTAGTCTGCTCAGCCAATGACCCATGCAAACTCCTCTCCATTACCCCAAAAGCCTTCCAAATTTCAGAAACCTGGTTTCTTAACAAAAACCTATTACTTAATCCCAAAAAGACCAAATTGTTGCTATTTAAACCAAACAAATCCACCACAATGCCCAACACATTCAATATCGTGTCCAGAGATGGGACTATCATCTCTCCAGACACTCATATAAAAGTGCTAGGAGTGACCATTGACAACAACCTCAAGTTTGATCTACATATAAATCAAACTATTAAAAACATTCACAAAAAATTGGGCAGTCATTATAAAAGCAAACCATTTCTAATCCAACCTGCTAGAATAACCATAGCTCAAACCCACCTCCTCTCCACACTGTTCTACACCGCTCCCATCTTCTCCAACCTACCCAAAACTAAAATGGCCAAGCTTAACATCTGCTACAATCAAATTGCCAAATTTGCTACTGGTGCCCCCTACCGTGCCCCCCCACTGTCATTCACTAAATCAACTTAACTGTCTTGAATTCCCAAATCTCCTGTCATTCCATCATATTTCTTTCTCTCAGAAACTCCTACTACTTCCTGAAAAAAAAACAGCACTATCTAACCTACTTAAACTGCAAACTAATACCAGACAACTTCACTCTAGTGATAAAAGACTAATCAAGGTGACCAAAAGCAATAATACAGCAGGTGAATCCCTTTTCCCTAACTACATTGGTAAAATTTGGAACTCATTACCTTTTGCTATTACCTCAACCAACTCAATGGTTACATTCAAAAAGCTACTACAAGAACACCTAAAACTCACATGGATATGCCCTTGCTACCCACCAGGTTGACTCCTATCATACATACCCTCTGACCCACTCTCTTGCTCCCTTTCACTTCTATTCCTTGAAGAAGAATTGTGACTCCTCCCTATAGTGCCTCACCTGTGAACACCCACCCCAACAGTCCACAATTATACACATTCCAACTTCAAATCCAACCACTGTTCACAAAAAGCTATCCCTAACATCCTCTCCCAACCCCCTCTTACTTACATTTGTCTCAACCAATGTTATTACTGGAAACCAGTACATTCTATGTACTACTTTACTTTAAACTATGGTATTTTGTTAAAACTTGCGACTACCAATGAATATTGAACTCTGTAACTTTAAAACTATGGATCTTCAAAATATTAGAGACAGTAAGTGGAGACTTCAAGAGAACCAGTGCATATTGATTACTACACCTCTTCTGAAGTACAAGCGGTGTCTAACTCCTACATATTGTCATTATTCATTAGGTGTAATACCCCATCTTTCTGCCTAATGTCAGTACTTTTCAGGGGATTCAGAGGGACACAGCTAACATATGTTTCAAAATCAGGGACATCCCTGAGATGTAGTCACAGTTGGGATGTATGTCCTCTGCCCTAATCAGATATGCCACTGTTTGTCCTGCTATGATACTGTGTGGGGGTTGTAAAGTGCTGCTGTAACATTATTTACTGCTAGAATGGCTGGTTCTGTCATCACAGTCATGTAATGCAATTCCACAACAACTGCTGGTAAAGTTCCACAGAACAGGTTTTGTGTTATGGCATTCCTATCTTTCCTTTACATTCACTCATTTTGATGCATGATATATATATTTCAGCAACAACCTGCTGTATATCTACTGTGGCTTAGTGGTACTTCATGCAGTCTAGTGTGTCCAAGGTCCGGGGTTCAAGACTGATAGAGGTGTTTTATTTTGCTGCTGAGCAGAACAAGGGCCCTCACATGCAGGGTGACTAAGGCACATTTACGCAGTTGTAAGCGGGTTTACGTGTGTTTGTGCGAAGCTTAGCAATATTTAGCTTAGCGCACAGAAGTGCACACTCGCGCAAACCCGCTAACTACTGCTTAAAAGTGCTTACTCCCGCTATCCCTCATGCTCATTTCTTTGAAAGAAAAGAAAATGGGGAGATAGGAAAGTGGTGAAAAAGGGGCACAAAGAGGGAAAGACAGTAGGGAGAACAGCTCGGGATGTGCAGGACGGGTGTAGGGAAGGACCATAGCTGCCCATTTCTTTTATAGCAACAGCTGTGCATATGCAATAATTTTGGAGGGGAAATATGAAACCTTCCACCCCTGAGAGAGGGTGAGGACAACAAAGTATGTTGTACTGCCAATTAAATATCAATGTATGTGTCCAGCGGACATGTGTGCAAAATGGGCAGCTATGTATGGGGCGTAATTTCTTTTTTGGGAGCAGATTGCCCTTTTTTTTCTTTGTCAGGTGAGAGTGGAATGTGGGGTAGGGGAAGTAGGTATATTTGGGGAGGTAGGTTTGGGAGGTAAACAGACAAGACAAACAAGATGCATACAGAGGGGAATATGACACATGTGGTGGGTGAACACCATTGACAGGGAAGGATGTTTGGAAATCACAAGCCCATGAGCCCACAGATGGCAACAGTGGAACTGAGATCCCCACCCATGGGCAGTCACCAATGCACCTTCAGAGCCCAGAGGGAGGCTGTGCTTGGGGCTGCGTAGGAGGGGCAGGCTCACCCGTGAGTCACACCACTCGTGCCTCAAGCTGGTGTAGAGGATCAGCGACAGAACGCTCAATCTCCCTACGCACCACAGCCCAGACCGTTCGGAGGGTGATAGGTGGCCATCCTCCACCCACGCTTGCACGGGGGGACAAGCCCCATCCCCTGCAGCACTTCCACCTGAAGGTGGCACAGGGCTAATGGAGGAGGAGGCCCCAGGCTGGGCACTGGACCTGCTGGTGCCAGGTGCCATTGCCAGCTGAGGTGGGACAGGTGGGTCCGCTGGGACCGGCCTTCCCATACTTTCTATGTTTAGGAGGATTTAATGAAAATATGGGTTCATAACAGTCAACAGCATTCCCAATTAGTTATAACAGCATGCAGAAGTACTCCCATTAACCCAACACACCAGAGTTCCAACAGTTGAACAGCAAGCATGACACATGCATATATAGAACAACAGTGGACATTACAACAGCATGCAGGTTTAATTGATGGCAACAGGCCACCAATATTGTGGTATTTGAACAGGGCATCGAAATAAATGCAGATATTTATAAACCAATAGGACATATGTCCCAACAAATCTTTTGAGATTAGACATACCCATTGAGGTGTGGAATTGCATTTTGTATGCACATACAGTAGGGTGGAAAACGATAGCGCCATTAACAACTTATATATCCTTCTAGTTTATACTACATTCTTATTAACTGCAGTTATATGTCCCCTACATGTATTATTACACTACCCAATTGTCCTTAAATTGGGAAATGGGTTTTGCTAGATCTTTACATACATGGGCTGTATCTGACATACAAACTGTCAAGGATGCAATGTTACTGCTACATATTTTGTGAGTTGCTCAGACACACTACTGCTGAGATGATACACTGACAGCTCTACTTTCCTATACTTATCTAGATATGTTTAGGTGAAATTATCAGTTATATGTTAACAGCTCTCTACATTTCTGCCAGCACAATGACATTTATGGGAAACACAATACCAAGCTACTCATGTGCCAGATTAACCTGTACATTCTGGGCATGAACCAACAGTTGAGGACTGTATATATGCTTAACAGCTACTGTTACTCCCTTCATCCACTTTATATGGGCCTACCCAAGTGTGGGTTGACAGCACTTAATACAACAGTACTATTTCTATAATGCAAGAGTACAACAACATATCAAAGAAAGTGACATGGACACACTCCAGGAATTATACCTTTATTAATTACATAACACACTTTTCTAGAGGCTCTCTCGTTTATTTGATATAACAGTGCATGCAGAAGACTTATTCAAGACTTTTAATACCTTTATTAATGGGTTACAACACTCTTTTTCAGGCTCTCTCACTTATTTTATATAACAGTACATGCAGAGAAGTTATTCAAGACTTATACCTTTATTATTGGGCTGCAACACTTTTTTCAGGCTCTCTCACTTATTTTATATAACAATACATGCAGAATAATTACTTACCTGCCTGGTGGTGCAGCCTTAGCAGCCTATCTGCATAGGCTTGCTGATTCGCAGCATGGACACCTGCAGCTTTGAAGTAAATGAAGTGATATTGAGACATACCTATCCATAATATAGACTACAATGACAATTCTTACATACTTCATTCCATGGCTACCTACTCAGTAGTGGGGCATTTTCCATCCCACAGGCCTCCTGTATCCACTGGTTCAGTTGGTCCTTCTTGCACCTCTTCAGGTCTGAGTAGTGGTGTCTGACCTGCTCACCAGTCCGAGGGACACCTGTGGCACTGGTGAGATCATGAGCTAGATGGTTCCATGCTTCCACTTTCTATTGGGTGCCCTGGAACTGGCCCTGCAGGAGTCTCTCCTCATGATTATGGACGAGGAGCCAAACCATTACTTTTGACTCCTCAATGCCACAATGTTACACTCAAAATCGAGACCCCTCTCCAACACTGGCCATGCTGACTGCAGATGGGAGCTACAACCAGTTATGGCAAGTATTCCCGCCTATGGAGCTTAAATATGCCTCATTTCCCACACTTATCTGTGATTGGCCAGTTTTGAAAAAACTCAGCTAAAAGCACACCTGCTTAGCAATGGGTAAACTTCCATTGATATGTATGTGTGTGTTGAAAGTGCATGCATATGAAAAGCTGTCATGGCTTAGTGGCTCAGTACTGTGATTATGATGCACATTATCCCGGGTTCGAGGCCTGTCATTGCTTTTTATTTTACTACTGGCCTGACCGGCTAGGAGGTGTGGCTGTGTTTAGCCGACTTTGCTCAACTTTGCCCAGTGTCACTCTACGTTGCTCTATGGTGCTCTACGTTGCCCGACATTGAGCTAGTTAGTGTGTTGTGCAGCTACGCGCAAACATATTCTGTTTGCGCTAGTTTGCGCGATGCGCAGCTCCACACAAAGCTATTGTGCTAGTTAAAGCAGTGCTCAGCTATGAGCAATTATACTTAAATATGCTTAATACTGGTAAACTTTGCTTAGCAGTGCTTCACATTGCTTAAGATACGTTACTTATGCATTCATCACTATGCATAACCATTTCAACTTCATATATATATATATATATATATATATATATATATATATATATATATAAAATTCATTCACTACTACATAGGCCATTTCAATGCTTTTTACTAAAATTTAAAAGATAAATGTCAGGAATTATTTTTATATACAGATTTCCAACAGAAAATAGAAAGGGGAGTGGTGGAACTCGAACCAGGAATGCCTTCTCTTTGTGCGAAGGCTCTACCACTACGCTATTGCTATTTTGCTTAATTTGCATATAAGCTTCTTATTATCCTCTTTGATGTCTAAACTGCTAACTGTAGCTAAGCAATGGGCAAACCCGCGCAAACACGCGCAAATACGGGCAGCTATATCGGGAATAATTAAAAAAAAAAATGTTTTACATTTTATAATTCTACTGGGGTTTAGAATGTGGGGGAGTGTAGTGTTGGGTATGTACACATTTGAGCGGACTCGCTCATGTCAGTTGACATTTCCCAATTGAGAGACTTGCAGGGGCATGGATTTTTGGACTGCTTGGCAGTCCAACATGTCCCCTGCACTCATGCACGCTCCATGTTAGCCTTAGAGTTGAGGCAGCACGCCCTCATGAATATGCATGGCGCACTGACGTCTTACTCTTAGACTGCAGTTTCCGTGTAAGACTAACTTAGTCTTACACAGAAGGTTAGTGAATCCTGGGGACTCTCTTTCCTCACTGGCTGATTGAACTTAGTAGACAAAACAAATGAAACTAAATAGACAGAGGAGTGGAAATTTCATTAGTAAAGGAAGATTAAATATGAAAGGAAAGTATGGTTTTGGGATGGATATATATATATATATATATATATATATATATATATATATATATACACACACACACACACACACACACACATATATATATATATATATATATATATATATATATATATATATTTTTTTTTATATTATTTCTTAAAATACATAATTTAGTTGCCTTTTAATTCAAAATTTACCAGGTATTTCTAAAGTCTGAACATTAAAATTAAAAGTAAGTGCTTAAAACACTGCCATTCCATCTCAGAAAATAAAACATATGACTGGACAACCCCTCTAGCCTTTTAATCTTGCTCTGCCCCCCCCTCAGAAAAACATTATACTTTATTCAGCTGTTTTTACTGTAACTGTCTTAGTTTGCTATTCTGCGTGCTGTTATCTGTTCAGTTGCTCTTACTCTGCACTTATTACTGCTTGTTAGTACCTCCTAATTTACTGCCTTCTGTGCTTGTTTTTAATCATTTGTTAATGTAATTGCAAAAAAAAAATTCTAAGCTTGTATCCTGCCTTTCCTGTAACTAGTCTAATAAAGATACAGATTTTCTGTATCCAGGACTGTTTGTAAGCTTCTGAGCCCCCAAGCCTTTCTGTGTTGGAGGGAAGCCTTCTAGCTTATCAGTGAGAGTGGTAAGCATTAGGTAGTCTATCTACCACAAGAGTGGTTTCTGGCCCAGAAATTGTAGTTATTGGCTGTTTGGGCAGTTTTTGCATATCTTTCAACTTTCTGGTTTAAAAGCCTACGTTGGTGCCTGTTTCCAGCCTTTGCTGTAACTAGTCTCATCCAGATACAGATTTGCTGTATCCAGGACTGTTTGTAAGCTTTTGCGTCCCCCCCAAGCCTTTCTGTAATGGAAGGAAGCCTTCTAGCTTATCAGTGGGAGTGGTAAGCACTAGGTAGCCTATCTACCACAAGAGGAGTGGTTTCTTGACCAGAAATTGTAGTTCATTAGCCATTTGGGCAGTTTTTTTCCATCTGTTTCAACTTTCTGATTTAAAAGCCTGCATTTGCGCTTGTTTCCCACCTTTCCTATAATTAGTCTAGTCCAGATACAGATTTGCTGTATCTAGGACGGTTTGTAAGCTTCTGAGCCCCCCAAGCCTTTCTATGTTGGAGGGAAGCCTTCTAGCTTGTCAGTGGGAGTGGTAAGCACTAGGTAACCATCTACCGCAAGCGGAGTGATCTCTGGCCTAGAAGTTGTAGTTTATTGACCGTTTGAGCAGTTTTCCATCTTTTTCATCTTTCCGGTCTAAAAGCCTGCATTTGCGCTTTTCCCGCCTTTCCTGTAACTAGTCTAGTCCAGATACAGATTTGCTGTATCCAGAATTGTTTGTAAGCTTCTGAGTGGTGCCAAAGTCTGCTCCTCCAATTTTCACTTAGATCTGACAGTTCTCTGCTCTCCTGCACTTTTACTAGCTTATTAGTCTAGCACTTTACCAGACTTCTTGTAGTAATTATTGTAGCACACAAAAGTGCTATCAGCACTAAATGTTCTACAAGGAAACATCTCCAGTACTTATTATTAATGCCCACCCCTCCAGGCATGTCTAAAGGTCAGTTCCCTGTGCTTTCTCATATTAGCCTGGTGAACTTGGGCATCCTGAGACAATGTAGCAACTGCCTCATGTACACCGACAACCCTCTCCTCTTACCTCTCAACACTCAGACTTGCAAGATATGCACTTATATATCAAAATTGGAAGCCATGCACTCTCCAGCCAAGACCAGAATAGCTAGTCAAGAGGAGAAGGTCAACATTTGCACCACACCACATGGAATACATAGCCCTCCAGAACACACACCAGCACTGCCTTCACATAAAAATACAAACTACACACCCACTTTCATGGAAGCTCTCAATAAAAATCTACCCAAACAGCAGAGGCCTCCAAGGCAGAAACACACTCCACCACCACAACACAACACTAATCATGAGACACACAACTCTCCTAAATAGTGTCCCACTCAACCAAAGCCCCTAAGGAAAAACAGTATACCCAACACACTAGTCAAAGGTAACTCGATAGTAAAGCACACTGATGTCCCACTCACTAGGTTGAATAAGGAGAAAGTAACAGTCATCTGCAGCACTCAGGTCCCTCAACAACAGGTACACATATGACTCAGTCATTGTACATGTGGGTGTGAATGACCTGAGACGTACATCCCTGGACTACATAAAAAGAGAGATGAAGGAGCTCTCGGATTAGGTAGCCCAGGTAGGTATGACCCTAGCCCTGAGCAGCATCCTACCATCACCCAGAATGATACCACAGTACAAGCAGAAAATTATTGATTTCAACAACTGGTTAAGTTTCTGGTGTCACTCTAAGGGGATCCAGTATCTGTCTGCCTGGGATGACATGATTCACAGACCTTGATGCTTTGCTAGAGATGGCCTGCATCTGTCACCCCTGGGCTTCCAGATACTGGCCAAGGCTTTTGCCACCCCTATAGTGCCTTTTTAGGTGGTGTTCCAAAGACCAAATTACCACCATAACAGCTACAAACAAATGCAATCTGAGGATCATGCTGCTCAAGCTAGAAGTCTAAATCTCAAAATGCACTCACTCAAAGCACTCCTTAAAATGTAGAACATCGACATTTGTGTTGTAACAGAGGCCTGGTTTAAGTCAGCAGAAAGCACCCCTATACTACTAGGCTATAACTCTTTTCACACCTTTCAGCCCCAGAACTTGGACCGAAGCTCAAAAGGTGGTGGTGTTTCCATATTCATAAAGGATGTGCACATCTCCAGACTGGTAGCCCAACATAATGCATCAGAGATAATTCAGGTGCACCTAACACTGGGTAAGACAGTGATTCAGGTCGTAGCCTGCTATAGGTCCCCAACCATGTCCCAAGACTCACACTCCATGTTCCTAAGCTCCCTGGAGAATATTAGGGTCCAACCTAACACTCTAGTGACTTCAACTACCCCTCCATTAACTGGGAAAACTACTCATGTACCAATACACTTGCCCAACATTTCCTGGAGTTCATTAATTTCAATGGCATGGACCAGCTCGTTACCCCCACTAGAGGTAGCAACATCCTTGAAATGTTCATTACTAACATGGGTGACCATTGCTCTACAACAATAGTCAGCTCCTCCCTGATTAGATACAACCACAACTATTCACCTTGGATATCCACATCCCTCCCACCTCCCCAACAAAGGAAACCACCATGAAAAACTTCTCCAAAGCTAACTTTGGGCTAACTTCATGGCATCCATGTGAATGGAGAATAGTTGCATGACTGCCGAATCATACACCAATGCATTGTATGAACACGTACACAAATGCATGGATCTCACCATGCCCAATAGAACCAAGATGCTCTCCTCCAAAAAAGAAAGCCAATCTGGTATAGTCCCCCTGCCATAAACAAACTCTACAACAGAAGGAGGAAACTGATGTGGAATAAGGTGAAGTCCCAAGACTGGAAAAACTCCCTTATCAGCCTCAACAAAAAATTGAGATCCCTCATCAAATCCTCTAAAGCTAGCTATGAAAACAGAATTGCAGCAGACAGTAAAGACTACCACAAGGCTTTCTATAGTTATGTAAAGAATCTCCACGGAAATACCCAGATTTGCTCTGAGCTACTACACAATGGTACCTCCTATACCGAGCCAACAGAAATTGCCAGTATACTGGCCGACAGATTCAGTGCCAACTTTACCTCCCCCCTAAAGGACCAATCACAATGCCAATAGATTGCCAGGCACCCGGTATTACTGCTGCACAGGTTAAAACAGCACTGTCCAAGGCCAAGAATACAGCTTCTATGGGACCTGACAATATCCCTGGCTGTGTTCTACATGAACTACAGAGTACACAGTAGGGGGGTTGGCAGGGTGGCTTAATAGCTAAGATGTTTGCCTTACAGGGTGGCTTAATGGCTAAGGTGTTTGCCTTACAAACACAAGGTGCAGGGTTTGAGTCTCACAAGGGATAACTGGCTAGGCTTAAAATGGCTCGCAGGGGCAGTTAGCTTAGTACTAAACTATGAACCTATGAACTATGAACCTCACCTGTGTGCCCTGTTCAATCACAGCCTCACCTCAGGCTTTGTCCCTACCAAATGGCGCACTGCTACAGTCATCACTCTCCACAAAGGAGGAGTGACAACAGACCCTGGGAACTATCCCCCATAAGTCTGACGAGTCTGATATGCAAAGCTTTGGAACACATCATCATGGACCTAACACACAAGGATATAGGGAATCTCCAAACTCTAGCTCCCACACAGTTTGTTTTTTGTGAAAGGTAGATCATGCCTGGTCAACTTGGTCGACTTGTTTAAGTCAGTCACCAGAGCTGCGGATGAAGGTAAGGTGGTTCATACAACCTACCTTGATCTGGCCAAGGCCTTTGATACCATTCCCCACTCAGGAATCATAGAAAAACTCTATAAGCTAGGCATCAACCCCTGTCAGTAGGTGGGTTGCAAACTGGCTCACAGATAGAACCCAGACTGTGAAAGTAGCTGACTCCAAGTCAGACTGCCAATTAGTCACGAGTGGAGTCCCACAGGGTTCAGTCCTGGGTCCTCTTCTGTTTGGTATCTACTTCTCTGAAGTCCAGGTCAACATAAAGGGACTCTGGCTGACAAAGTTCACAGGTGATTTCAAGTTGGTAGCTATTATTAACTCCCCAAGTGATGTTGACATCCTGCAGAATGGCCTCACTGACACCAATGACTGGTGTCAGAACCATGGTTTTAAGCTCATTGCCAAAAAATGTGTCATTATCCCCTTTGGGAAAAACCTGGTTCCCATGAATTACCACATTGATGGTAGTCCACTGAATGCAGAAGGCATTATAAAAGGTCTGGGAACACAGGTTGACAGCAAACTCTCTTTTGATCACCACATTGCCACTGTGGTCAGAAAGTCCTTCAGTGTGGCACATCTCATTACTAAGGGTTTTGCATCCAGGAAGAAAGAGGTCTTTGTCTCCCTCTGCTCTTCCCTCATTAGACTAATCATCGAATACAATGCCCTATTTGGCATATAGTTCACTAGACACCTGCAACAACTGCAGACGCTGCAAAAGTACCTCACAAAGAAGATTCTAGGCCTTAAACACTTGTCTTATATGGACAGACTCAAAAAACTCCAATTATTCTATGTCTCATATCGCCTACTTAGAGGCGATCTCTGCTTGACTTACAAAGCCATGTCTGACCCAGCTCTGTTAGAAATGCTACATCTAAAGAAATCCCAATCCCTCCAAATCACACGCTCCAGAGACCTCAACCTCATTACCACAATCAACAGAACGTACTGGAGGGACAGGTTCATAACCCAGAGACTGCCCATTCTATGGAATAGACTTCCCATACATGTCAAGCAGAGCACCTCACTGTCCCTCTTCAAGAGAAATCTTGATGAGTGGATGGGAAATAGAAAATTCACCCCGGGGATAACTCCAGTGGCTCTACTCAACAGAGGCACTAGGGTCGGGTGGCACGATGCCAGGGTAATCCGATGGCTAGGCTTGTAAAGGCCCCAGGACCATTAGCCTATTACACACCTAGGAACTACATTTTGCATTGCCCCTTTAAATGGAGGCGGTCACTTTCCAACAAATTCTGCTTCCTGTGCTCTGAAAATGAAACTAGAATTTCTTGTGTTATTCACATGGCTTGCTGAATGTGCGCTGTGAGTATCGCTTAAATTTGTCAGTTTGCCTTAAACTCTGTTGATTCCAGCTGAATAGGGTCTCCATTAACAGGATTTTATACAGTGTAACGAAACTTTCCTGTTCTGAGTATAGACAGGAACTTCCATTTGAAAAGGTCCAGAGTAAACTGAAAGCTGGTTAGTATGGTTCAAAGATCCTAGGAACTGAAGCTGGAGTGTTTAATACACGAAACAGACTGCAGGGAGAAAGAAGAGATGCAGAATCAATGTGTTACAAATGGGAGAACAGAGCAGTGCTGTGGGGAGCACAGACGGAGACTGGAGTTGTTCTGCCAGGAGGATGAGGCCTTTATCTGTGTCCTGTGTGTTCCCAGGCATTCATGTCACAGTTTTGTGTTCCTGCATGAGGCAGTCAGTGTGTATAAGGTAAGCAATGATTCATGATCAATGTTAAGTATTTCCTTCCCTCTGTGGGGGTGAACTGACAAAAGAATTATCTTCCAAAATTTTCAGCCTGGATTTTTTTTCCCCTTAGTTAATGAATAGTGTATTCATATAAGAAATTATGTATTTTCTCACACAAAGCAGCTTAGAAAGTGTGATATCAAGTGACATAATCGGAGGTTATGTAGGAAATGTTTGCCTTTTTTTATTTTTTTGCTAATTACACAAAGTTATGCAGAATGACTGATAACACAAGCAGGTTTAGAAACCATGAAAAGTTAATTGTCAAGGTAAAAGAGAATGTGTTAAGCATGACAGCTTAAATTCAGTGCATCTGTCTGTGAAGTAAAGTAAATTGAAATGAGTGAAAAGTGTTGTGTGAAAGTGTTAGCATTAACAAATGAAGGGGTCAGGGTTTCATTTTATCTGATTAACTAAAGGTATGCAACCATTATGAGAGGGAGCACCAGAAAAGGCTGTTTGAATAGTAGGCTGTGTATAAAGAGGCATGGGAAAACAGCACATAAAAAGTTATTATGTCTTGTACAGCTAGAGCTCACATAAACTGCTAATGAGCAGTTCTACAGACCTCATCTTTCTAAGGATGTGGACAGCTTGAAGGTAATTTTGTACACCATGAGAAAATGGTGCATGGTCTACACCAGATGTTCTACACAGAGAACATATGTATATATGTATATTTTGAATTTCTGCTTCCGGTGGTGCAGTATTCAGATGTTTGGGTTTAATTTTGGTAAGTCTGTGTGTGTGTAAGTTTGTTGGTTAGGGGTTTAGTCTGTGTAAGTTTGTGTTGTGACTGTTATGTGTGTGTTTGAGAGACTGTAAGATGTGTGTGTGTGTGTGAGTTTCGTTTGTGCAATCTCGGAGTTAGAATATATAAGTGGGGGCAGGGAGGCTTGTTGCCCTGCTTACATGTAGTTTAGATGAATCTGTCTGATTATGGGGGGAGTTTTGTGTATGTTTGTGTGTACTGCATATGAAGTGTAATTGTGGGATTTTGAATTTTGCGGTTGTATGTTTTCGAATTTGTTATAGGTTCATAGTTAAGTACTAGGCTGGTTCATAGGCAGGTACTAGGCTATCTGCCCGAAGGCATTTATAAGCCTAGCTAGAATGTGTTGGCTTTCACCACCCCCTTAGATTAGTTCCCTGTGCCTCTGTCCAGCAAGCCATTGAAGTGATCCCTGGGGTAAACTTTGTTTCTCATCCACTCGTCAAGGTTTCTCTTGAAGAGGGTTAGCGAGGAGCGCTGCCTAATGTGGACTGGAATCTTGTTCCAGTGCATGGGAAGTCTCTGGGACAGGAATCTATCCCTCCAGCACATCCTAGTTATTGTTGTGATGAGGTTTAGATCCTTGGAGCATGTGGCTCGAGGGCATATGGTTTTCTTTAGGTGGAGCATGTCCATCAATTCTGGGTTGGACATGGCCTTGTATGTCAGGCAGAGATCACCTTTGAGTGGGCGGTATGCAACCAAGTAAAGCTGGAGTTTCTTCAGTCGAGCTGCATAGGGCATCTGCTTGAGGCCAATGATCCTCTTGATGAGGTACTTCTGTGGTCTTTCCAGTTGTTGCAGGTGTCTTGTAAGGTACATCCCAAATGGGGCATTTTACTCTATGATGGATCTGATGAGTGATACGTAGAGGAGCCCCTTGACCTCTTTCAATCTGGATGCAAACCCTTTTGTGATTAGGTGGGCCACATAGAAGGATTTTCTAACCACTTTGGCAATGTGATTATCAAAGGAGAGGTTACTATCTACTTGGGTCTCCAGATCCCTTATTACGTCTTCCATATTTAGGGGGCTACCACCTATGTAGTAATTTGTGGGTACTTTGTTTTTTACAAAGGGGATGACTATGCACTTTTTGGCATTTAGCTTGAGGCCATGGATTTGACACCAGGTATCTGTCTCAGTGAGACCCTTTTGGAGGATGTCTGTGTCAGCCAGAGAGTCAATTATAGCCCCTAGTTTGCAGTTACCTGCGAACTTGGTCAGCCATAGTCCTCCTGTGCTTGCCTGTACCTCTGAGAAGTATATGCCGAACAGGAGGGGTCCTAGGACTGAGCCCTGGGGAATGCCACTTGTAACCAGTTTAGAGTCAGACCTAGCTCTCGCAACTCTTACCATGTGGGTTCTGTCCGTGAGCCAGTTGGCAACCCATCTCATGATGTAGGGGTTTATGTTCAGGCTGGTGAGCTTATCTATAATACCTGAGTGGGGAATGGTGTCAAAGGCCTTTGCGAGGTCTAGGTAGGCTGTGTGGACCACCTTTCCCTCATCTATAACCTTGGTAACTGTCTCAAAGAAGTCCACCAGGTTTAGGAGGCATGATCTGCCCTTAACAAAGCTGAACTGGGTAGGGTCCAGTGTTTGGAGGTTCCCAATGTCTCTGTTAATGAGATCCATGATGATGTGCTCCATAGCTTTGCAGACCAAGCTAGTCAGGCTTATAGGGCGATAGTTCCCGGGGTCCGTTGTGGCTCCACCTTTGTGGAGCAGAATAAACGTTGCTGTGCACCACTCTGTGGGCATGTAGCCTGTGGAGAGGCTGAGTTTAAACAGTGAGTTTAGGTGAGGGGTTAGTTCATCTTTGAGCTCATGTAGGACGAAGCCTGGGACACCGTCCAGTCCCATTGATGCTGTATTTTTGGCTTTGGAAAGGGCTGTTTTAACCTGAGTGTCTGTTATTTCAGGGGTACTACATTCTTCTGGTATAGTTATGGGCCCTTTTGGGGGTGAGACGGGGGTAATGTTTGCACTGAACCTGTCTGCCAGGATGTTGGCTATATCGGTCAGTTCAGTGTATTTTGTGCCATTCTGCACTAACTCCGAACAGATCTGAGAATTACCACTTAGATTCTTGACATAGCTAAAGAATAAAATGTGGTTATCTTTGGAGTCCATGGCAATTTTACTTTCAAAGCTAGCCTTGGATGATTTTAAGAGGGAACGTAGTTTCTTGTTGATACTGATCAAGGATGTCTTCCCTTCTTGGGATTTTACTGTTTTTTTTCTGTACTAGTTTCCTCATTCTATTGTATAGCTGGTTTATGGCAGGGGTCCACCAGACCGGTTTCCTTTTCTTGGAGGAGTGAGTATTGGTTTTGTTTGGGATAGCATGATCCATGCATTCTTGTAGGTGCCCATAGAGTGCATTAGTAAAGGATTTTGCAGCTTGGACAGCGTTATCCTTTAGCATGGGGGATTTGAAACTTCTCACCTCGGTCTTAAGTAACGTGAAGTTTGCTTTTGAAAAGTTTTTCATGGTGGTTTCTTTGACCAGGGGTGGTGGCGGAATGTGGATATCCAAAGTGATTAGTTTATGGTCCGATCTAACCAGCAAGGGGTTTACCTCCGGTGTGGATCACCGGTCGCCCATGTTGGTGATGACCAGGTCCAATATGTTGTCACCTCTGGTGGGGGTGTTGACCAGGTGATCCAGGGCATTTGAGTTTATAAATTCTAGGAAATGTTGGGCAAGGGAGTTTGTACTTGAGTATTTCTCCCAGTTAATGTTTGGGTAATTGAAATCACCCAATATCAGGGTGTTAGGTAGGACCTTTATGTTTCCCAGTGTTTCCAGGAATGTGGAGTGGGGTCCTGGGACATGGTGGGTGATCTGTAGCAAGCTATAATTTGAATAGCAGTTTTGCCTGTTATTAGTTGCACATGGATGATCTCTGAAGCAACATGCTGTGCCACTAACCTGGAGGTGTGGGTATCCTTGATGAATATGGATACTCCCCCCGCCTTTTGTATTTCGGTCCAGGTTTTGTGGCCGAAATGTATGGTATGAGTTGTAGCCTGGTAGTGCTGAGGTGCTGTCTGGAGCCTTAAACTAGGTTTCTGCACAGATATCGATATTCTCCATACTGAGGAGTGCCTCGAGTGCATGCATTATGAGGTTTAGACTTCTGACATTGAGTTGCATTACCCTCAGTTTTTTGTTACATGTGCTATTTATGGTGGTGGGTTTGTCTTTTGAACCTTGCCTAAAAAAGGCACTATGGGGGTGGCAAGAGCCTTGGCCAGTATTCAAAAGCCTAAGGGTGACAGGGTGCAAGCCGTCTCTAGCGAAGCAGTGTGGCTTGTCGAGCATGTCATCCCAGGCTGACAGACGCTGGATCCCCTTTGAATGACACCAGAAGCTTAGCCAATTGTTGAAATTGATATTTTTTTCTGTATACTGTGGTATCATTCTTGGTGAGGGCAGGATGCTACTCGGGGTCATACCAGCCTGGGCTACGTGATTAGAGAGCTCCTCCATGTCTCTTTTCATGTAGTCCAGGGAGGTACGGCTCAGGTCATTCACACCAACATGGACAATGGCAGAGTCCTATTTGTACTTGTTCTGGAGTGACCTGAGTGCTTGTGTTATGTGGCGGATCCTGGCACCCAACAGGCAGCTAACAGTAACCTTCTCCTTGTTCAGCCTAGTGAGTGGTACGTCAGTGTGCCTGACTATAGAGTCACCTATTACTAGTGTGTTGGGTATTGTATTTTGCCTTAAGGGCTGTGATTACGTGACACACTGGTTTTGTGAAGTATGTGTTTCATGGTTTGTGTTGGGGGGTGAAGGTTGCTTGGATGTCTGCTTTGGTTGTCTCTCTTGCTTTTGCTTGTGAGTGGGTTTTCAGTTTTGTGGTTTTGAAATACTGAACAAAGGAAGTAGAAAAAAAACATTTAAGCACCACAGAAGTGGTAGTAGTCCATGTGGTTGCCATATTAAAAACAAAATAAAACCTGTCACAGAACAAGAGGACACAATCTGAAGACACAAATAGCTCAGAGAAGTAAGAGGAAGGATTATTTCATAGAAAAGATGATGGATGATTAGTAAAGTCTAACTGAAAAAATCGCACTATTAAAACAGTAATTGAGTTTAGAAGTATGAGTCAGACATAAATGAGCTCTTGGATATGACCAGAAATGTAAAGTAAGCTGTTGGTTTATCTAATAGCTATGCCACTCTGGTGATCAAGTGGGTCAAACTATTATTATCTGCTGCTATAATCTGTGTTTCTATAGCTGAACCATGTGCAAAGCATAAAGACACTCTCCAAATAGTTTTGCCTGTAGGGCTCTCTCTTTTCTGAAGTTTCTAATTAATGTGGCAGTCCCTCCTTTGTTCCCTGAAAGATGCAGCCAGCATGTTTTAGTTAACCTTGTAGTATGGAGTTGTCCTGTATTCTGTCAAAGCGGCTGTTTTCCATCTTGGCTAGTAGAAGAAAAGGCATTGCTTGTCACATGAAGCAGATAGTTTTCACATTCTTTTCTAGTTTTTTTTTTAATGAGAAGATATAAACTGAAAACTTCCTATTTAAGCATACAGTGAGATTTTATGAGTAGAATCCATCTAGAGTATTTAGAGTTTAGTGTACGGTGTCATTGTAATATATAAAGAGGAAAGTTGGGATTCATAAACAAATAGTGTAATAAGTTAATTGAATTGTGTTGTGTGGTGATGTACAGGGTGGCCCAAATCAGAGTCTCAGGCTGCACCATTGTGTTGCCTGGTGAAATACTGCAGCCAGCATTGTATGCAAATGAACATATAATGATATGGAAATGAGTAGCATTATGGTAATAAGACCAATTAGAAATGAAAACGAGAGTGAAAAACATAGTGGAGTGATTCAGAAATGTCTAAAACTTGCTCAACATGGTGCATGTTTGCAAATTTGTCATCATCATCATCTTCTTTCGGCTGTTCCCGTTAGGGGTCACCACAGCGGATCATTTGTTTTCATTTCTTCCTGTCCTCTGCATCATGCTCTTTCACACCAACCGCCTGCATGTCCTCTCTCACCACATCCATAAACCTTATCTTAGGCCTTCCTCTTTTCCTCTTATCTGGCAGCTCCATCCTTAGCATCCTTTTCCCAATATACCCAGCATCCCTCCTCAGCACATGTCCAAACCAACGCAATCTCGCCTCTCTTGCTTTGTTTCCAAACTGTCCAACCTGAGCTGACCCTCTAATATACTGATTCCTAATCCTGTCCATCCTAGTCACACCCAGTGCAAATCTTAACATCTTTAACTCTGCCACATCCAGCTCTGACTCCTGCCTTTTTGTCAGTGCTACTGTCTCCAACCCATATAACATAGCTGGTCTCACTACCCTCTTGTAGACCTTCCCTTTCACTCTTACTGGTACCCGTCTGTCACAAATCACTCCTGACACTCTCTTCTCCACCCATTCCACCCTGCCTGTACTCTCTTCTTCACCTCTCTTCCACACTCACCATTACTCTGAACTGTTGATCCCAAGTACTTAAACTCATCCACCTTTACCAACTCTGCTCCCTGCATCCTCACCATTGCTCTACCCTCCCTCTCATTTACACACATATATTCTGTTTTAGCCCTTCTGACCTTCATTCCTCTCCTCTCTAAAGCATATCTCCACCTCTCCAGGGTCAACCTGGTCCCTACTCTCACTACATATCACAATGTCATCTGCAAACATCATAGTCCACGGGGCCTCCTGTCTAATCTCATCTGTCAACCTGTCCATCACCACTACAAATAAGAAAGGGCTCAGAGCTGAGCCTTGATGTAATCCCACCTCCACCTTAAACGTATCTGTCACTCCCACCGCAGTCCTCACCAAGTAGTAGAAAGAGAAGTGAGCAAATGCTTACGGAAAACCCAAGAAATGCTGCAAATATGTTTTCAAAGAATGGTGCTTTCCTCCTTGGCTACTGCTGTTAAAATTCTTGTTAAGATGCTTCTCTTTGTTTCTTCTTTAAAAGAACTTTTATTAAAATGATTTAAAACAAAAATCAAAATAAAAGCTACAACCTAACCATTTGAAAGTTAGCGTTGTAACACAAAAAAGAGAGATGAGTGCTTTCGGTTTATCAACCTTCTTCAGATCTGCTTAACATTTGCAGCTGCTTCTATTTATATTCATGCTGCTTACTTAGTCATCCCCCACAAAAAATGTGAGCCTCTATGCTAATTCTTGATGTACTTGTAATCCAATCCGGTTTTCTGGTTCTTATTTCTTGGAAGCCAATTACTTTCTTCCATGCAAATAAGTTTTAATAAATCTACCAATGTTTATTCATTCCTTTCTCTCACCTAATTTGCTATTCTTTTTCTTTTGCTCCAATGGCTTGTGTGTATCCTGTTGCAAGATGCGGGCTCCACCTTTTTATGTCATGTTCTTATTTGCCTTTTGTAAAAACTAATCACTCTCCCTGCATAACATATTTCACCTCTATATTAGAGGTGTCTGTCTGCCTATAACAGAGCTACAACCTCTTCTCTTTCACGGGTTGTCTTCATTAGGTAAACCACAAGTACAGTGGCTTTCTCCTTTGTTTTAAAACATAGGATCAAACACTTTCTTGTAAATGTTCTTGCTTCCATGTCATCAGGTCTCTTTCAAACTGATGGCGCTTACTTAACTACATAGATTTAACTACATAGATGCATTTGCTAACTCATAAGTGTAATAGAAAGTCATAAATCAAAAACTTATTTTATTTTGTCTTGCTTCTTAATATCAAGTCTCTTTCTGACTAAGAGCACTTGCTTATATTCGAAGATGTACTGCTGATTCCTGTAATTCTGAGTTTTACTTTGTACAGAGCTCTTTACTCAGTCTTATTAAGAAGCTATCCTAATTGTTTTTTAATGTTATGTAATCCATTGGTTAGCAAATTACACTTCTCCTTTTTCTCTCATACTAATTCCAAACTCTCTGCTAATTCAATGCCTTTTCTTCATTTGCTGACAAATTTCCGCTAACAAATTTCTTTGATCTCTGTAACGCATCATTTCTCCTTTCTAATTGATGTAAGTAATGGATAAACAACACTCTATTCCTTTAGCGCTCTAAGTTTCAATATTTTCCAGACTTCTACATGCACAATGAACTTGATTTCAATTTATTTATAGTTTGGAGTTTACTCTCCTTCCATTATAATGTTCAAACCAGGGCTAGAACCCTGAACCCTTTGTTTAAGGGTCTAATGCTCTACCGACTGAGCTACATTAGTAGATGCATAGTTCAACTCCCTCTTAGTTTTCTTTTCTTTCTAAACAAGCTTGAGGAGGACTGTAACATATAGGCCAAAAAAAGTGATAAACTACACTCTTTTTATTCCTTTGATGCTCTTGGTTTCAATGTTTTCCAAACTTCTTCTTGCACAGTAAACTTAAATTCAACTGTTTTCATTTATGATTAGGGATTTCTTCTCCTTTCACCATGGTGCCCAGACTAGGACTTGAGCCCTGGACCCTCTAGATTAGGGTCTGATGCTCAACCGATTGAGCTACATTGGCAGATGTATAATTCATTTCCCTCGTAGTTTCCCCTCTTTTAAAACAGGTTTAAGCGGGACTATAGCATTTAGTCCGGGGAATTGGTTGGATCGTAAATTAATTATCCATTGCAACTCAATTTTTTCTGTTCTATTTACTATATCACCGCCTCTTTCCATTGGCTTAATCTGTGCCATAACCATAAATCTAAAGTTATGCTCTGGATTTTCTTTAATATGTACATAAAGAGCATTAGTCTGTATTTTATTATGAATGTCCCGTATATGTCTTAATACTTGATCACATATGTCTTAATACTTGTTCTTTGAATTTTCTGTTAGTCTTACCTATATAGAATGCTTTCCATACCATGCAACTTGCTACATAGATCACATTCTCACTTACAAGTTGCTCTTTCTTGAAAGATGTAAACCTTATTTGTCATTGGATGCTGAAACCTATCTGTGCTCATAATGTACGGACATGCTTTGCATTTTCCACATTTGAATGTTCCTGTTGGCATAGATACATTCTTTGCTTCTTGTCTATCTGTCACATAGGAGCCTCTTTAAGTACTTCTTATTTTTATAAGTATAACTAGGGTGTTCTCCTACTATGTCTTTTATCTTCTGGTCCATTGTTAGTATAGGCCAGTATTTCTTAATAGTTTCTCTTATGATAACATTATCTGTACTGTACGTCAAAGGACATCCTACTATTCCCTTTCTTCTGTTCGGTTCCCTTTCTTTGTTCTCTTTATCAATTTTAGCTGAAAAGTATGGTCTCCCGGTCTTCCTTCGTATATCTCTAAGCTTGTCTTCATCCATTTTTTCTTCCTTATACCCTCTGGCTGTAAAGTTGTTCATTAATCCTTGTATTTCTTCTTGAAATATATTATCATTGGTACACAATCTGGAGACCCTTTGCACCTGGTTGTTCTTAATATTTTTACAAATGTGGCCTGGATGCATGCTAGATCTATGTAAAAGATGTTTTTTCCAAGTAGTTTTTCTATACAAGGCTGTTTCCAATCCTTTGGTCTCATCCATAATAATATTAACATCCAAAAATTCTATTTTCTTCCATGACATTTTGATTTAAAACTTTAAGAAATCCGTTGTTGTTGTTATAAATTGAATGAATTGCTGCAACAAACTTTCATGCCCTCTCCATATAAGAAAAATGTCATCAAGAAAGCGTCCATAGAATTGTATATGTTGTTGCCAGATATTATTTTCATCTTTGCTCCACTGGCATTCCCATTGGGCTAATACTATATTTGCATAATTATTGGCACATGGAGTGCCCATGGCTACTCCCCATTTCTGCCAATAGACTTCATGCTCATATAGAAATACATTGTTTTGTAGTATAATTTCTAGTAGCCCACATATCCTTTCCACATCCTTATTCGGTTGGTTAGCTAATATAAAGTTTCTGACTGCTTCTATACCATATCCATTGGATATGCTAGTAAATAAGCTATTCAGATCCATTGTTGCCAATACCATATGTCTATAGTTGTCACACTTGTGAGCTTCAGCATACAATTTCTCTAATAATTGCGCTGTATCTTTTAACACTGTAGGTGCTTTCTCTAACAGATTTTTAAGCTCATCTTCTATGTAAATGGAAAGAGGCTCCGTGATCCACCCTCTTCCTGAAACTATAGGTCTTGATGGTGGATCATTTAGATTCTTGTGTACCTTTGGTATGCCTTTTATTTCTGGTATAAGTGGATGTAAGACTTCAAAAAACACATACAAGTCTTCATCTATTATTCTACACATTAATTTTTCATACAGATCTTTAACTTCCTTTATCAATCTTTCTATTTGTTTAATACCTATCTTAATATATGTAGTTGTATCTCTAAGAAGCTCCTTCATCTTGTCATATTGTTCCTTTTTCATGATGACCAATGCACCTCCTTTGTCAGCTGGTTTTATCACTATTTCTTTGTTGCAATTCTTTCAATGCCTTGTGCTCTCTATAATTCAAATTGTGGAACTGTTTTCCTTTTCCTTCATCTTTGTGTTGCGCTATTTCATTCTCACAAAGTTTGATGAATGTTTCCATCTGAGGATGATTTATAGGCAGAAATGTGCTTGGCCTCTTATAAGTTTGTTTTAAATCATCTGAACCCATATTTTGTGTATTTTTGGCGCCATATATGTATTTTAACGTTACATTTCTTCCAGATGTTTTTAAATCTATTACCACCTCACTAAGTTGGGACCTAATAGAGGGTATAAAAGTCAAGCCTCTTTGCAGAACTTGGTTTTGTTCCTCACTCAATACATAGTCTGAAATATTTATTACCAATGACTCTGTATCCTCTTTTCTACTTCTTGTTTGCCTCTCCTCTAGGTTGCCTTTCTCTTTTTCCTTTCCCTGCTTAGGGATCTTGGAGCTCTGTCGTTCTGTTGATGTATAAGAAAAGGGAGTTGTTGAAAAATTGGTGCATATTTTTCTCCCTTTTTAGGTACCGCTCCTAGCTTACTACTTTCTTTATTATTATTTTCTTTATTAACTATCTCTAATGTTCTTGATCCCTCCTTCTCTGTTGTAAATACAACTTCTAATTCTTCCATGTCCTCAGTGACTATACTGCCATTCGTTACTACTCCTTCCTCTTTATTATCACTACTCTGTCTTGGTGGGGCATGGATTTCTGCTTGCACATGTTGTCTTCTAGATGTTACTTCAGATAGGGACATTTTTCTTCTGTTTTCTTTTGTATCACTAGTTTTAGGTTGATCTTGATTCCTTGCTGTTCTTGGCCATTCAAAAAGGTGGCCTGCCTTGAAGTCATCAAAATCTCTTCTTAGTTTGTTAATTTTTATCATTTTTAACTTACTGTCATAAATGTCCAATTTGTCTTGGAGGTTCTCCAACCTCATAAGATTTTCTTCAGAGAGATCTAGTTGTTCCATCTCACTCTGCTTTATTTGTATAAGTTCTGAGATTTCATTTTCCTGCGGCTTAAAGAACTATGAGTAATCTAATATAATTAAAACTGGTTTCTATGTTGATCCGTTGCCATTGTGCTAAGACCTCCGGATAAGTATTTCCATAACTTGGCATACATCTGACCCTTAGTCCTCTAGGTATCAAGTTGTGGTGTAGGCACGCTTCCATGTGGAAACACTGCCATTGCAATCTCTTCAACTTATATGCTGCATTTTCCATTTCTTTGTATAAGTTCCCGTATGTACTATTTGTTCTAATATTCGCTGTCCTCGTTCCTTCTGTGATATTAATATCGATCAATGGATTGCAGTTGTTTATATGTAAAGTAGCTGCTTTCTTTTTCATATCCATCTGATTTGCTTTCTGTTCACTTTCCATATTCAAATTTTTCATGCGCCAAGTGCATTGCTCTCAACAAAAGGTTAAAATAATAGAAAGAGAAGTGAGCAAACGCTTATGGAAAACCCAAGAAATGCTGCAAATATGTTTTCAAAGAATGGTGCTTTCCTCCTTGGCTACTGCTGTTAAAATTCTTGTTAAGACCCTTCTCCTTGTTTCTTCTTTAAAAGAACTTTTATTAAATGGTTAGGTTGTAGCTTTTATTTTGATTTTTCTTTTTAAATCATTTTAATAAAAGTTCTTTTAAGGAAGAAACAAGGAGAAGCGTCTTAATAAGAATTTTAACAGCAGTAGCCAAGGAGGAAAGCACCATTCTTTGAAAACATATTTGCAGTCCTCACCAACGTCACACTACCCTTGTACATATACTGAACCACTTACATACTTCTCTGCCACTCCTGACTTCCTCATACAATACCACAACTCCTCTCTAGGCACCCTGTCATATGCTTTCTCTAAGCCCACAAAGTCACAATGCAACTCCTTCTGAATTTCTCTGTATTTCTCCAACAACACTCTCAGAGAAAATATTGCATCTGTAGTGCTCTTTCCTGGCATGAAACCATACTGGTGATCACTAATAATCACCTCCCTTCTTAACCTAGCTTCCACTACTCTTTCCCATAACTTCAAGCTGTGACTGATCAATTTTATCCCTCTGTAGTTACTGCAGCTATGCACATCACCCTTATTCTTAAAGATAGGTACCAAAACACTTTTTCTCCACTCCTCAGGCATCCTCTGACTTTCCAAAATTTCATTAAACAATCTGGTTAAAAATGCCACTGCCATTTCTCCTAAGCACCTCCATGTTTCCACTGGTATGTCATCTGAGCCAACAGCCTTTCCATTCTTCATCCTCTTCGTAGCTGTCCTTACTTTCTCCTTGCTAACCTGCTTCACTTCCTGATTCACTATCCCCACATCATCCAACCTTCTCTCTCTCATTCTCTTCATTCATCAGCCCTTCAAAGTACTCTTTCCATCTACTCAACACACACTCCTCACTTGTGAGTACATTTCCCTCACTGTTACCTGCTGCATATCTTTCCCAGCTCTGTCCCTCTGTCTAGCCAATTGGTACAGGTCCTTTTCTCCCTCTTTAGTGTCCAATCTCTCATACAACTCTCTATATGCCTTATCCTTAGCCTTCGCCACCTCTTTCTTTGCCATGCGCCTCATCTCCTTATACTCATGTCTACTTTCTTCATCTCTTTGACAATCCTACTTCTTTGCCAGCCTCTTCCAATGTATACTCTCCTGTACTTCCTCATTCCACCACCATGTCTCCTTGTCCTCCTTCCTCTGTCCAGATGTCACACCAAGCACCTTCCTAGCAGTCTCCCTTACTAGCTCTGCTGTAGTTACCCAGCTATTCGGTAACTCTTCATTGCCTCCCAGTGCCTGTCTTAACTCTTAACTCCACCTCACAATCACCCTTTTATAACTTCCACCATTTAATTTGTATGCCATAATTTCTTGGTGAACAGAGACTAAAGCATTGCAAAGATGCTAGGAGTAACACACGCATTAATGAGAAAGTATATTTTGGGAGTCATTTTTATAGCCAGTGTAATTGATGGTATGCCTCATTGCTCTTCATGTCACAAACTGATCTGATCATTCCTAACATACCATCATCACCACTTTAAGGATAAAGCTGCATTGTGGACAGAAACACCATGTGAGAGCTTGTAGACATGTGCCATCATCACATGGAATCCCACAGGTTGTGTTCAATACTAGTTCCAGACAGCAATAAGGTATGGATAACTTTGACTTTCATTGTTACTGGGCCTTCCAGTGGACCTCATGGGATACAGTGGGCATATCACAGGCATCTCCCTGACCATTCTTAGTTCATTGATGTTTTTATACCACAGCATGAAGAGAGGCATATGTGGTTCCCACAGAATGCCGAAGAGAGAAGTACCACTAAGCAGACATTCTTTGAAGTAATAGCCCATTTCCTTGAAGGTCAGGAGACACTGATTGCACCCACATCACCATCCGTTAAAGCTCCACATGGTCCATGTGGCAAAGGTGTGCAGCCTGAAAGGGTTCCACTGCATTAATTGCAGGTGTTATGCAATGTTAAGTGTGTGTTGTATAGAATGTGCATGAGTGCCATCCATACAGTTACAATTCCCACATCTGACACGTCAGACATGTACTAGCTATCTGTGGGGGGTTATTTCCCTCATAGCCATCGTACTGATGATGCCGAATGCACCTACAGCCATGGTTTATGACACCAGTAATCAATCTACAGAGCATGGCTGAGACTACATAGAACTCTGCAGTGTCACATACACTAACATCATTAAGTGTATGTTCAAATTATTGAAGGCCCACTTCCAAGATTCTTTTAGTAGTACACTGCTGTATGCTTTGAGAACTGCAACGAGATATTTGCTGACTGCACATTGTTGCAAAACATGGTGTTATGCAGACAGTTGAAGCAGGGAATTACCACTGGAGGTCCAGCTTGACCATAGTCAATGGTAGAGGAAGTGCTGGTTGATGAGCTGTTGGAGAAAGTGACAATAGGGGAAGACTATGAAAGGCAGAGGCAGGTGCAATACGTTGTAGCATTGGCAAACATTTGGTGCCTGGTCTACAACTGTGGGCCAGAATAGATTCAACAAGGACTAAAACTAATGTGTGCAGTACTACACCTAGATTATGCTGTACAGTGCAGCAGACATTACCTACCCAAGAAACGCACAGTTGTTATGCACAGGTGGGGAGAGACAGATTGAGACACCAGCAGTGGGCACATTGGTGTAATGGGGACTTAGGATGTGGAAGGGAGTGCGTGACATGGCTAGGTGATTACAGTAATCCAGGTATACTTTGCAGGAATCTGGTGATGCTTCCTAATGCGGCAAGGTATCCAGATGTAGTAGGTACTTGCTCAGTATAGGTTTCTGGTCATAAAGTATTTGCAGATGCTGTTTAACTGTGCATATATCAGCTGTGACTGTTGTTATGGGATGTCCGTATTCATGCACATCCCCAGTAGGAGTGGCATATGCATCAACACCTATCAGTAAAGATGAAGATGAACTGCATAACTGTGATTGCTTGGTCATGCCATGTAGGCTATGTCAGTGCAGGAGGCTGTGGTTGACCACTGGCATGTAATGTGATGGAGAAGCATTACATGACCCTGACCTACCTGTTCTGTAGGACATATCCACAGTGGAGACAGATGAGCGGTATCATTCTAGTGTGACTCCATGGTGGCATTGGAGATGTCCATGTGCCTTTCCAGCATGTTAATTGATTGATCAAGGTATCGCATGCACTCAATTATGTTGTTTCACAGGCTGAATAATACATCTGTCATCTTTGCCATGACAGTAGTGGCACCAACTTGTGCCTCAATGACTGCCCTACCCATTTCCTGTGGCAGGTCTTGTCCAGATACGGATTTGCTGTGTCCAGGACTGTTTGTGAGCTCCTCAGCCCCCCCCCCCACACACACACTTAACTAGGGTTAAACTATTCCTGGTGCCATAAAGTCTGTTCTTCAAATTTTCCCTTGCAACTAGCCAGCTTTTTAGTTTTAGCACTCAAATCTGTTTCTTTGAGCTCAGCATTTGTTCAGAACTCATTGTAAGCACTAAATAAGCTACACATTGCTACAACACTCAACTTTCCTCACTTGTCTAGAGGAAAACAGTTTTTAGTACTTAATAAATAAGCACCAATCCAGGCATGTCTAAAGGTCAGCTTCCGGTGCTTTCTCCTGTCTACCTGATGAATCTGGGCATCTTGGGACAATGCAGCAATTGCCTTATGTATGCAGACAACCCTTTCCTCCTACCACCCAACACTATGATCTGTGAGAGATGCACTTATATAGCCATACTGGAAGCAAAGCTTTCTTCACCGAAGACTGGACTAGACAGTCAAGAGGAGAAGGTAAACACTTGCACTGCACCACATTCCTCACATAGTCCCTCAACTTACACCACCAAAACACACACACACAAGCACAAAATGCACACCTACATTCACAGAGGCTCTCTGTAAAAATCTGCCCAAACAACTGAGACCTCCAAAGCAGAAATACAAGCAACCTCCACCCGCCAACACAACCCAAATGACACATAGTCCACATACTCAGTGTGCCACTTAACTACAGCCCATAAGGCATAATGTACCCAAACACTCTAGTCATAGGTGACTCTATAGTCAGGCACACTAATGTTCCACTCACCAGGCTAAACAAGGAGAAAGTTACTGTCAGCTGCCTGTTGGGTGCCAGGATCCACCACATAATGCATGCACTCATGAAAAGAGACATGGAGGAGCTTTCCAATCTTGTAGTCCAGGCAGATATGACCCTAGCCCTGAGTAGCATCCTGCCATCACCCAGAATGATACCACAGTACAAGGACAAAATGATTGACTTTAACAATTGGCTAAGCTTCTGGTGTCATTCTAAGGGAATCCAGTATCTGTCTGCCTGGGATGACATGATAGACAGACCACGCTGCTTTGCCAGAGATGGCCTGCACCTGTCGCTCTTGGGATTCTGGATACTGGCAAATGCTCTTGCCACCCCTATATTGCCTTTTTTCGGCAAGGTTCAAATGACAAATTCACCAGCATAACAGGTACAAGCAAGCAAAATCTGAGGGTAATGCTACTCAATGCTAGAAGTGTAAACCTCAAAATGCACTCACTCGAGGCACTCCTTAAAATGGAGAACATCGACATCTGTGCAGTGACAGAGACCTGGTTCAAAGCTCCAGAGAGCACCCCTGCATTACCAGGTTATAATTCATACCACACCTTTCGGCCACCAAACCCAGACCGAAACACTAAAGGTGGAGGTGTGTCCATATTCATTAAGGATATCCACACCTCCAAGCTAGTTGCTCGGCATAATGCATCTGAGATTATCCAAGTTCAGCTAACTCTCTGGGCAAAACCGCAATCCAGATTGTAGCTTGCTGCAGACCCCCCCCCCCACCATGCCCCAGGATTCCCACTCCTCTTTTCTTGATACACTGGAAAATATTAAGGTACAACCTGACACCCTAATAATGGGCGATTTCAACTACCCCACCATTAACTGGGAAACCCCCACCAGGGGCAGCAATATCCTAGACCTGGTCATCACCAACATGGGCGACTGGTGTTCCACACCAGAGGTCAGTTCCTCGTTGGTCAGATCCGACCACAAGCTAATCACCCTAGACATCCACATCCCGCTCCCACCCCCCATTAGGAAAACAACCGTAAAAAATTTCTCCAAAGCCAACTTCGCGCTTCTTAAGACAGAAGTGGCAAACTTCACGACACCCATGCAGATGGACAATAGAAGTACGACTGCTGAATCTTACACAAATGCACTTTATAAGCACTTGCACAAGTGTTTGTATCGTGCTATCCCTAACAAAACCAAGATGCTATCCTCCAAAAAAAGAAGCCAATCTGGTGGTCTTCTGCCATAAACAAACTCTACAATAGAAGAAACTGTTGCAAAAAAGAGTAAAATCCCATAATTGGAGGAACTCCCTGGTCAGCCTCAGTAAGAAGCGGAGAGCCCTCATAAAAAACTCCAAAGCTAGTTATGAA
Organism: Protopterus annectens; assembly: GCF_019279795.1. Taxonomy (NCBI): domain Eukaryota; kingdom Metazoa; phylum Chordata; order Ceratodontiformes; family Protopteridae; genus Protopterus; species Protopterus annectens. The sequence continues at coordinate 1,704,688,215 of NC_056744.1, forward strand.
AACAAAATCGCCACTGATTCTAAAGACAACCACAAAGCATTCTATAGTTTGTCAAGAATCTCAATGGCAACACTCAGATCTGCTCTGAGTTGCAGCATAATGACACTAAATATACAGAAGCAACTGATATTGCCAACATCCTGGTAGATAGGTTCAGTGCTAACTTTACCCCCCTCTCACCCTCTAAAGGGCCCATCTTTATACCGGAAGAATGCAAAGTTCCTGTAATCACGGCTGCACAGGTAAAAACCTCACTCTCCAAAGCCAAGAACACAGCATCCATGGGACCTGACAACATCCCAGGCTGCCTTCTACATGAACTACAGAATGAACTGGCACCCCACCTAAGTACCATGTTCAATCATAGCCTCAACTCAGGCTTTTTGCCCATTGAGTAGTGCACTGCGACGATTATCCCACTCCACAAAGGGGGGGACCACAACAGACCCTGGGGAATACCCCCACATTAGCCTGATGAGCCTGGTCTGCAAGGACATGGACCATATCATCATGGAACTCATAAATAAAGACATTGGAGATCTCCAAATTCTGGACCCCACACAGTTCGGGTTTGTAAAAGACAGATCATGTCTCCTAAACATTGATAGACTTCTTTGAAGCAGTCACCAAAGCCATAGATGAGGGTAAGGTGGTTCACACAGCCTATCTAGATCTCGCCAAGGCGTTCAACACCATCCCCCACTATGGAATTATAGATAAACTCACTAAACTAGGTATAAATCCCTATGTCACAAGATGGGTTACCAACTGCCAACTGGTTTACTGACAGAACCCACACTGTGAAAGTAGCAGACTCCAAATCAGACTTCAGACCAGTGATAAGCGGAGTATCGCAGGGTTCAGTCCTGGGTCCTCTCCTGATTGGTATCTACTTCTCTGAAGTACAGGCTAACACAGAAGGTCTTTGGCTAACTAAATTCGCAGATGACTGCAAACTAGGAGCCATAATCGAAACTCCTAACTATGTGGACATCCTACAAAAGGGCCTCACTGAGACAGATGCCTGGTGTCAAAGCCATGGTCTCAAGCTCAATGCCAAAAAGTGCATTGTCATTCCCTTTGGTAAAAACTCTGTACCCATGAACTACCACATAGGGGGTAGTCTACTTAACACCGAAGGTTTGATAAGAGACCTTGATACACAGGTGGACAGTAGTTTCACCTTTGATAATTACATAGCCACAGTGGAAATCCTTCTATGTGGCACACCTCATCACAAAAGGTTTCTAATCCAGAAAAAAAAAAGTCATTGTTCCCCTGTACTCATCACTCCTTAGACCCATTATAGAGTACAATGCCCCTTTTGGTTTGTACCTCACAAGACCTCTGCATCAACTGGAAAGGCTGCAAAAATACCTCACAAAGAGGATTACTGGCCTCAAACAGATGCCGTATGCAGACTGACTCAAAAAAATCCAGCTTTACTCCGTTGCATATCGCTTACTCAGAGGCGATCTCTGCCTAACATACAAAGCTATGTCAAACCCAGAGCTGTTGGACATACTCCACTTAAAGAAATCCCAATCCCTCCAAGCTACACGCTCTAGGGACCTAAACCTTGTCACCACAGTAAACAGAACATGCTGGAGGGATAGATTCCTGTCCCAGAGACTTCCCATACTCTGGAACAGACTACCTATCTATGTCAAACAGAGCTCCTCATTAGCACACACCAAGAAAAATCTTGATGATTGGATGGGTAATAGGAAGTTCACCCCAGGGATCACTTCTGTGGTTCTGCTTGACAGGGGCACAGGAAAATAATTTTCTTGGGTTGCGAAAGCCAAGGTACCTTTTTGGCTAGGCTTTTATAGGCCCTAGGGCCAATAACCTACTATCTACCTATGAACCTCCACGTGCCTGGTTTGAGCAAGGAGTGGGAGATATGGCATTAACATCCACCAGAACTGCTGCTTCTGACTTCAGTTTGTATGACCTGTGGTGGTGCCTCTGCACACTGCTGGTGTGTAAGCAGTAAAAGAGCGTGCTGCCTCTGTAGGGGTGTTGGGCATGGTCTGTCACTTAATGTGTCTGGTAGGTTGCTCTCCATAGTAATCACCACTACTGACAGTGACACTGTGTCCCTAGGCCATGATGGGGTTAGGCCATGATCATCATCAGGACGTGAAGCTGCACTGACATGAGACATGCCATTTTTCACAGAGAATGTCTCCATGATAGTAGCACCTATGAAAGCAGACACCCATCTATGACCTAGATAATATGTGACAATCCCACTTCCAAGGGGTGCAACAGCAGTACAGATAACAAGATAAGTACCTGATGTAAGAAAACGTACCTTGTGTTTTCTGCCATTATGTCTGTACAGGAGATATGGCAGTGGTCAACATCAATGACTTCTTGTAGTGGCATGCCACAACAGTGTCTTACTGATACATGGAAATACAAATTTGATGCATCTCTAACAGCGACACATCATGGTGCAATCAGTTCAGCACCCACATTCAGGCATTCACCATCAGGGTCCTTTCACTAAAAGGGGATCTCCTTCATGTTGGAAAGAGTATTCTGCAACGGCAGATCCCTGCCTTTTGCCACCCTTTCCCATTCATTGGTGTGGGCCTCTATTTGAGCATGCAGAATCACCTCAGTGACCCTGCGAGGTACTTATGATGATCTTTTGTAGCTACAAGCTGCATTAACATCTACAACCAGTTCATAGCACATATGTTCTCAGAAGGCCTGGTCAGTCTTGTTTGTGCTCAAAATCTACTGTCTATGCTAATGGATAGCCCTTAGTAGCACATTGGTTTGTGTCCAGAAAAACTTCTTGAGGTGCTTCTACTATTTTGACACCAGTTGTGTACCTGTGCATGTGAACGTACTCCTGTGGTCAGTAAGCAGGCACAGGTATGTCCAGCGTCATCTGTGTTATACTCATACCCTTGCTGCAGCAATGTCCACCAAAGTTGTGATGCTTGTCATGTGGCAGCTTCTCAGGCCATATTGCTGTAGTGGTCCAGAAGGGCAACATGTGGACAGACTGTGCTGCCACCTGCATCCTGTTACCTGCCTACACTGACGTCTGCCCATCAAAGCACACCCGATGTATGCCTATCATACACACTCACAGCCTATATCACTGTCCGTTGTGCCTCTCACCCCACCCATCCACTGTGTACCACACCTGAACCACAGATGCAGAGTATGTGCATTCCAACACAAAATGAGTAGCCCACAGTGTACACAGTGCACCTCACACTGCTTCTCAGCCATACATCTGGTGAGCTACTGATGTGTAGATCTCTGCCCTCTCTGCCGACATTCACCATTTCAACCATCCCTGTTCTCTTCACTTCCCAGTTAAGTTGGTGGAGTAAAACCCTACAAAAATAAAAACTGTTCTACACATACGATCAGCCTCTACCCTGCCACTGGCCTGTGTATACTTAACACAGCTGAGGTACATCACTTCTTTACTCAGTAGATTTTTGTAGTTCTGTTCTGTAGAGATCCATCTCTACCCTCCATGTAATTCTCATCCCCTGTCAACAAGTTGTTGTAGATCAGTACCACCCACAAAAATCCTGTCACCCTGCCAACCTGCCACTGATCTGTCTAACATTAGCACAGCAGACAAAGTACATTTTGTTCTCTTTTAGGCTGTTTAATCAACTCCTTTAAAATCATCTCACTATACTGGAAAAAATATCAAGATGTTCAGCACTGCTTTACTGTCCTTCCTACCTCCTGGTGTTCTTAACAGTGTCACAGTGTTGCTGACAGTGGATGTTCTACCACTGTCCCAGGTGGCATTATATGCTTTGGATCTTTGTGGCTGGCCATGTTCAGTGCCACATTACCATCTGTCCACCGTGCCTTAATGCACACTGCTGTTGGCAGCCCAACATAATGTATGTTTACACTACATGACCTTATCAGGTACACCTGTCATATCTTTAACATACAGCTGCCATTCTGCAGTGGATGGAAGCGGTGACAAGGTGCAGTATGAACAGTGTTCTTGGGGCAGGTGATATAATATTATAGACTTTTTCTTTAGCAAAAGTTATTGATCCTTTATCCGTTTCTCTGCCCTAGAACCACCAGTTGATAGTAATGCATAACTGAAAGACTCCAAGAATACATTTTTTATGTAGGACAGTTTGTTGTGCCACAATATGCATCTTGGGAGATGTGTTGAATTAGGGTTCCAAAAGGACTGAATAATTTTTAAATTATTTTTAAATTTAGACAGTGATAGCAAGTTGTTTAGAGAACCTTGTTAGTTATTCAATCAGTGGTGCAATAGGTAGCACACTCTCCCTAGGTACAGAAGGCTGTGGATTCTATTTCCATACCATGTGGATCTAGTGCTCATGTCATCCTTTGGATGAGATGTTAAAAAGAGGTCACTTCTGGTTGAGTTGGTGGTAGATCAGGTGGATGTAAAAGAACTCTTGGCAGCTATTGCAAAGAGCAGTGCTCCTGTTATTTTTATTTATATGTGTGTGTGTGTGTGTGTGTGTGTGTGTGTGTGTGTGTGTGTGTGTATGTATATATATATATAAAAAATATGTGCAACATATTTACAAATGTACAACTATATAGACATACAACATATTTACACATATTCATAACTTACTTTACAGCTATACAAAGTTTTCATGCCTGTTAGACCCCACTCATTATTCCATAACCGCCATCTTATGTTAATATTGCTGCTAAAATTCATTTACCGTTAAACATAATTTCATTAACCCTTTCATGCTCTGTATAACCCAGATGATATCAAGTAACTTTTTATCTGTTCTTTACTTCTGTTCGTATAACGTCCATGTTTAATCATATCTATGTTTATTTTATTTACTTTTTTGTATGTTTGAAAAAAATCTTATTTACATAGTTTTCCCCATAACTTTTTTACTCTTTTACATTTCAAAAAATGCATTTTTCTTCATTTCTTCTTCTTGACAATGTAAACATATTCACTTTTTTATATGACCTATTTCCTTTTACTGCCAATACATCTTTTACCAGTCTCCACAAAAACCTTGACATTCTAGGTGTTTGTGTGTGTGTATATATTTATGTAGGCACATACATTCTTCATCTTGATTACAACGATTTTATTGTACGTAAAACCAAGCGGTTCAGTTCCATTCATTTTATTTTGATTTTGAGCACTTTCATTCATTACAAAGGTTATGCTTCTTCAGAATATGATTAAAAGTGGAAAGTGTAGTAATAAAAGTGGTGCTTGGCTACTTGGTTGGGGTGGTGTGATGTCAATTCCTATCTGATCCATTTCATTGTGCACTTTATGCTGAGGCTACCAATCAGATCAGGAAGCACGACACCCTTTAGAAAAAATTGCCATTTTAACTCTCTGTGATCCAAGAGGGAACTAACTTTACTGATAACCCTGGGGACTGCTTCTAGTGCTGAGAAGTGGAACCCTAATGGTGTGGGTGCTATGCTTGCCTAGGGCATTAGTGCAATCTAAGTTGTTGATTACATTGTGTGGGGTGGGTGGTGCTGTGCTTGCCTAAGGCATTAGTACAATCTGAGTTGCTGATTGCTAGCTGGTGCTCCCTGATCCTGTTCTTAAGTCTCTGTGTGGGTTTCCCTATGTAAAATGTGCTGCAACAGGTACACAGTCTTATGTAAACCATGTTGCTGGAGTTGCAGTTGAAGGATTGATTTAGGTGGATCATGTTGCTAGGTGAGCCAATGTCCTGACTGCTCTGTAGGATGCACTAGCTTTCGAGTATTATCTCCCTTATGCTGTGGGTGTCAATGGAGATGGGGGAATCTAGGAGTGTGGTTTCTCTCAGGGTGTTGTTTGGGGTTAGGTACAAACCTGTGCAGCAGAGTAGTTGTGCATTTGGTGGTCTTCTCTCTGGCTGTGGCAAGGCTCTGGATCTCAATCTGGTGTCTGGGGGTAGTATCTCTACAGGGATAGGCCAATAAGGAATGTGCATTCCTTGTCAAAAGTGGAGCTGTCACTGATGATCCAGCTGACAGGAAAGCCACCTTCAGAAACCATTACCTTGACTACCACACTCAGTCTCCCTTCATGAAAAGGAACATCATGAAGGGACAATTCATCAGGATTAGCCAGATAGTCAGTGACGACTTCACTTGTACTTGTGTGTGTGTGTGTGTGTGTGTGTGTGTGTGTGTGTGTGTGTGTGTGTGTGTATGTATGTATGTGTATATATATATATATATATATATATATGTGTGTATATGTGTGTGTGTGTGTGTGTATATATATATATATATATATATATATATATATATATAATACAGAGAGAGATGTATATACATTTATTTCTCCAAATCTTTTGGATTTCTAATACCATGATGGGACTGGACCCCCATTCCTAAGTCAAAGTACGATTAAAGCTCATGAAATTAGTATTGTTTCACTCTTTGATGTTAGCCAAAGTGCTCTTTGCAGCACCCGCAATTTGCCCAGTAATGACGACTCCTGCAATTTGTATGGTGTTACTTGAATTGATAACATATCTAAATGCGATTGTAAATTCTTTTTGATAACACCAGTTGCTCCTACTACTGTTGGAACTCCCTGGTTATCTTTCTTCCACATGGCTCTCATTTCTGCCTGCAGATGAAGGTATTTTATGACTTTGTGTCTCTCTGTATACAGGACATTGTAGCCACTAGGTGTGGTGGTTTCAATGATCAATGCTATTTTTGTCTTCTTTTCTTGGACCGTTATATCTGATTTTCTAGCATCTATCTTTTGAACTGTTGGTACTGGGTGATCCCATGTGATATAAACTTCATAATTTTCTGTGATTCTTTGTGGCTGATGCTTCCAGTGTTTTTCAGCCACTTCTGTACCATAATGTTTGCACAATCTCCAGTGTAACAGTCTCGCCACATTAGTATGCCTTTCAGTATACAGTCCATCTGCCATTAGCGCATTGTAACCAGCAACATGGTGTGTGACTTGTTTCCAATTCGGTTTTACAAAACCTACATATATCTGTTTTTCCCACATGTTTAATGGACTTTGTAAACCAGTGTGTACATAGCCCACTATCTTGGGCTGCTAATATTAACCTTTCATTTCTTGATGTGAATTCATCTCTCCTTAAACATTCCTGCATTCATTCTTGATCAACGTGAGGCTCTTCCAGAAGTTTTTTATACTTGCAACTATATTTATGTTTTAACCACATTTCTTGCTTTCTCATCTGGTCTTTCACCTTATATTCTTTCTTTTGTTTTTAGCACATTTAGTTGCTGTCTGTTTTTATCTATTCCTGGTTTGATTTCCATTCCTGCTTCACATCGATATGTTGTTGTTGTCTTTCGGCTTTTCCTGGTTAGGGGTCGCCACAGTGGAACTCCGGTCTGCTAATGATTGGCAGTAGATTTTCACGATCACCGAGGTGCCAGCTCGACATTCAACCTTCAACGAAGGCACTCCCATTTACGCATGTCTTTCGAGCGCCCACCCAACCGTGGGGAGGACATGCAGACTCCACACAGAAGGCACTCCCTGCACTCCAGCTGAGAATCGAACGGGAGAACCTCTTGCTGTGAGGCAACAATGCTACTACTGCACTAAATTAAGCAGAGATGTCATCTTATGAACACAAAAAGACAGCGAAACTTGCAGATATTCTCCTTTTCCAAAACTTTATTCCGTAAGCTCTTTCGTAAGGACTAGTATCCAAACTTCCTCAGACAAAGTTACACAAGCAATCAATGACTTATATACTTATACAATTAATAAATAAAACAGTTATAAAAAGGCCAATTGAATAATTAAACAACTCTATTCCTTTCCTCCTATGGAAAACTATTTACTTTGTATTTCCATGTATAATTCATGATTTTATTAGTAAATACCTAGACACTAAATTAGTGACTTGAATTAATATAAAATACAAATGTATTAAATAGAAAAAAATAAATATATATATATTATATATATATATTTTTTTATTTATTTGTGGTATAATTGAATAAATAAAATACCTGGGGCTATATTTTGTGTTAACCCCCCCCAACACACACACACTCTACCTATCTAACTGTTTAAGTTTCAAAATGCATTTTGTGTCTGTGTGTGTGTGTGTGTGTGTGTGTGTGTGTGTGTGTGTGTGTGTGTGTGTGTGTGTGTGTTCTAATTTGCCACAACAATTCCTTTACTTCTAACCTTAATGCTCATGGCCCTCTTCTTTTGTTGTATAGTTCCTGGTGTGCAATGGCAAACAAAAATTTGTGAGTAGGATGTTGCAATGTGTGCCTAGCCAAAGCATTTGTGGTGGTACCTTTACTTATATGATACGTATGTTCGTATATGCGTTGGCGCACTGTCCTTTCTGTCTTTCCTATATAAAAGGATTAGCATTGTTGGCATATAGCAGCATAAACAATGCCCTTTGACTCGCAATTGAATTTAGAAACCAACACAGGAAGGTGTCCAGCAAAACTAAGAAACACAGAAAAGACACCAAGGGATCCCAGGCAGCAAACAACGATAATAAGTCTCTCTCGAAAAAGCCGACTGCTAACCAAAAACACCACAACAAAACTTTTCCTTTAACGCTTTAATACAAATCCGTTTTCGTCAAACACTTCATCAGAAATAAAGCATACCCAGACTTCAAACCTTAAATAAGCTCAATTAAGAACTCAATTAATCAATTAAAATAATAAAGTAATAAACATGTACAGTTGTAAAACAAAGAAATAAAACGGCGTTCAAGTGGATGCAACTTTAAAAACATAATAAACAATCATTATGTTCATATTGTAAAATACAACAAAACATAAGACATAAATTAACATCAAAACTAAAAATGTGCATGTCCTTGCAAAGATGTCACAATAATTATGTTTAGCTGCTCTTAGTTTAAGTATTGGTGCAAGGAGACCATGTCATTTAGACCTGGGAGCTTAGTTTCTAACAGAAAAGCTCCATATTAACCCCGGTCTCTGGGATCACACCTTCAAAACAAAAATTGGAATTTGGATCCGGTGCAAAGGCAAGAATGTTTATAAGTGCATTACTTTCTTTCTTGTTCTGATCTCATATAAATGCTTTAGATCGTTGTTTAAGTTTTCTTTCACTCTGCCTATGTAAATCACAAACCATGCATATTGCCAAATAAATACCCTTATTACAATTGGCAAAAGAGTTTAAAACAATCTCTTGTCCTGCACTCAGATAGTAACTCTCAACTAACAGGTTTGGGCAATATGCACATTTAAACAAACTTTATTGGAAGATATACAAGGTTTTATATCCATAACCATTTTCCAAAAATTTTTATTGTTTTCCCTTTCGTAAACAAATTTTGGTTTTATCAGAAAAAATATTTAAATCAGAATTTTTGAAAATTCTCCCATTCTCTTTCCATAATCTTCCTTATACAAGCTGACTGTCCATCAAAGTGGTTACCATACTGTTGGTGTAATGTTTCAACTTGGGACTTGTTCGCATACTCATTTGGACGACCAGTACCCAGAATCGAACAAATTTAGAATTTCTAGTGAAACTTATAACTTCATCCATAAGTTCATTTGAGGCTAACCACTCCTTGAAAAACTCTACGTTTTCAGAAGAGATTCTACCAATTCTAACCAAATGCCCCTTGAGTACTGCTCTTTTTTGTGGGGCAATTGGTTAGAATTAGTAGAATGTCTTCTGAAGACGAGAGTTTTCAAGGAGTGTAAGTGGTTGAGAGCCCAGTTTCAGAATAGGGTTATCCAAATGAACTTATAGATGAAGTTTATAAAGAAGTTTCTTGGCTAGAAATTCTAAATTTGTATTCTGGGTACTGGTTGTGTCCAAATGAGTATACCGAACAAGTCCCAAGTTGGAGACATTTACATCAACAGTATGGTAACCACTTTTGATGGACAGTCAGCTTGTATAAGGAAGATTATGGAAAGAGAATGGGAGAATTTTTCAAAAATTTCTGATTTAAATATTTTTTCTGATAAACCAAAATTTGTTTACAGGAAAGGGAAAACAATAAAAAATTATTTGGAAAATGGTTATACAGATATAAAACCTTGTATATCTTCCAATAAGAAAGGTTTGTTTAAATGTGGTGCATGTAAATATTGCCCAAACCTGTTAGTTGGAGAGAGTTACTATCTGAGTGCGGGACAAGAGATTGTTTTAAACTCTTTGCCAATTGTAATACTAAGGGTATTATTTATTTGGCAATATGCATGGTTTGTGGCTCATTTTACACAAGAGTGAAAGAAAACTTAAACAACGCATCTACGAGCATTTATATGAGATCAGAACGAAGAAAGAAAGTAATGCACTCTTTAAACATTCTTGCCTTTGTACCGGATCCAAATTCCAATTTTTTGTTTTGGAAGTGGTACAGTGTGATCCCAGAGGTGGTATGTGGGAGACCAGGGTTGAATATAGGGAGCTTTTCTGGCAAATTGTGTTAGAATCAACTAAGCTCCCAGGTCTAAATGACATGGTCTCCCTTGCACCAATGCTTAAACTAAGAGCAGCTAAACTATAATTATTGTGACATCTTTGCTAAGGACACAATACACATTTTTAGGTTTTGATATTGTTAATTTATGTCTTATGTTTTGTTGTATTTTACAATATGAACATAATGATTGTTTATTATGTTTTTAAAGTTGCATCCACTTGAATGCTGTTTTATTTCTTTGTTTTACAACTTGACATGTTTATTACTTTATTATTTTAATTGATTAATTGAGTTCTTAATTGGAGCTTGTATTTAAGGTTGGAAGTCTGGGTATGCTTTATTTCTGATGAAGTTTTTGACGAAAACGGATTTGTATTAAAGCGTTAAAGGAAAAGTTTTGTCACAATTGAATTTACCTAATATGTTGTATTCAACATCTCTAATGGTTATTTTAGTGCCCACATGAATATGCTGACACTGATGGCAGTGACCACATTTGTACATACCCATGTTCTTTTTTTGTAATATTACTTGGAAGTTCTAAGATGTCCTTTAAATTTTAGCCACGCCGATAAATGTGTGGCAATTTTTCAAACTTTTTGTTGATGTGTGTATCTTCTGCAGCAGTGCCCAATTCTTATAAATAATATTTGAAACAATTTTTGCATCCTTTTGAAAAAGTTGTGATAAGTGTGGGACCGCCCTTGTCTAATATGCCTTTAGTATGTGAATTTGTTTGTACATAACTATTTCTATCGCCATTCGACTTATGAATAAAATCATGATATCCATTTAACAGGATAGGTCTAAAATGTCCCATGTTTCTCTTATTAACCACTTCTTGCCTAATTTTATCAAATAGTCTGTTTCATGTTTCAAAACTTTCACTACATTTGGATCCTGTGAGGTCAGCAGGTATGTGTAGTGTCTCACGATTGCAGATCTATACATGTAATCAATTTCAAGGAGGCCCATCCCTCCTTCAGAACGGGGAATATATAATCTTGGTATACACTGATTTTTATAAATCATTTGGTGAGCATGAAGCATCCTTCTTGTTTTAATATCCAGTCTATCCAACACTTTTTGGGGCCAGTCAATCACTCTAAAACTGTAAGTTAGAACAGGAAGAGCAAATTGATTTATGGCTTGGATCTTATTCCTAGATGTCATTGCTGTTTTCAGGATTAATTTCAAGTCTTCTAAAGTACTCCTTACTCAGCTTTATTCACATTTGTTCATGTTTTATTGCTGATCCTTCATCAATTCCAAGCATTTATACACTCCCTCTTGCTCAAGTTCTTTTATATCACATTCTTGTGCCAAGCAGATGTTTTCCTGGTGCTGCAATTTTCTTTTTTAAAAGGTTGCTTTTGCACATTTATCAAGACCAAATGACATTCCAATATCATCTGAAAAAGTTTTGACAACCTGCAGCTGTGCTTTCAGTTCCTCATCTGATGAGCTATACAGTTTTAAATCACTGACAAAGAGAAGATGAGAAGTCATTAGACTTTGTTGTTTTCTAGAAGACAAATTGTAGCCATGGCTTAAGTTGTTAAGTAAACAACTTAATGGATTAATGGCAAGGCAAAATAGCAACGGTGACAGGGGGTCACCCTGGAATATCCCCCTTTGGATTTTTATCCCTGGGATAATAATCTGCCCTTTATCATGGCTTAATTGCATAGTGGTCTGCTACTGTTTCATGGTTGCTGTAATGTAGTCAATCAGTGTAGGGTATATCTTATACATTTTTAAGCACTCTTTTATCCATAAATGTGGGATACTATCAAATGCTTTTTTTGTAGTCAGTCCATGCCATACTTCGATTCTTCCCCTTTGTTATAGTTCTCCACTATAACAACAAATGATCCTTTGTTCCATATGACTTTCTTTTGTTGCCCTTTTATTCTACTTCCATAATTGAGTTTTCTTCTAAATGACTATAAACTGCCGGTGTCAATTCCCATGTATAGTTTGTACATCATCGGAAGACAAGTTATTGGCCTATAATTTTTAGGGTAGCTTGCAGGTTCACTCTTAAGTAACAGCATTGTTTTTCCTGTTGTTATCCAGTGCGGTATCTGTTCAGGGTGTACATATAAATAGTTCTTACTCATGGCTAGATCCTCGTGCAAAGAAGTTAATACTATAAGCCAAACGGTAGGTACTGCATCTGGGCCTGGGGTTTTCTAGTTAGAGACTTTTTCTCAACTTTGTTTCAATCTCTGTCTGTTATTTCATCCCATTTCATATCCTGTACTGTTAAACTTCTTATTCTTTCCTTTACTTCTTCTATCCATGTAGCATCTTTATGTTCCACAGGAGGGATCTTCATAGATACTTCTCCAAAATGTATCTACTTCCTCTTTTTTTGGCAGTCTTTCAATTCCTTTTACCTTATTTCCCAATTCTCTATAAAACTTTTTTGGGTCATCAGTAAATTGCTTATTTTGTGCTTTTCCCTTATATTTATCTTCATGTCTTCTAAGTCTTTCTGCCTGTTTTGAATTTTTTAGTTTATCTCCAGTAGTGCATAATAGATCCTGGCCTGTTCTAATACTGTGCATTGCTTTTATCACATCTGTCTTTCTTAGCATTTTTGTCAATCTGTTCCCTCTTCTATAATCTAACAATGACACTTCTTGTCTTACCTGCTTTATAGTTTGCTCTATTCGATATTTCCATGATGGTATTCGCTGTTGCCCCCTCTTTTCCCTCGCTACCCTATGTTCCTGTGGTAGAACTTTTATCAGTTATTAATTTAGCAGCACAGTAATATATTCTGTTTACTTCTGTTGCATCGCATGGATCTCTATGGACAGTACCAATTACTGTGTTCATTTGTTTTATCAAGCTTCTGACTTTTGGGGTTTTATTAAACTTCTGCAGTCTATTTCTCTCATTGATCTTGATATATCTGTCTTTGTCTATTAAATCAAGCAACTCTTCTCTTAACTCCTTTTCTTCCATACTGAGGGTACATCCCATGTTTTCCATTTCCTGCAGGCATTCTATGGAAAGTTCTATAGCATCTTCCTGTGGCACATTCTCTTCAATTTCATCCTGTGTCATCTGTTGTTCTGCCATATGGGAACTCGCTGGCCTATCACTCCTTGACATTGACTGCATCAGAGATTCCACAGTCTCCTGTTCCTTCCCTTGCTGTCTAGCTTCAAGTGCATGTTTATACTGATTTTCCTGTGGAAGGCTCCAAAATATCTTCATATGGCACCTGACCAATTGCTTCCTGTTCCACTGGTTTCCCCTTAATTTGGATATCCATTGCTCTATCCTGTTGTGGTGCTTTCTGCATTTGATTTTCTACACTGAATCCTTCTCTTTACAGCTGTTCACTTACCTCAATTTCTGTTTCTTTGACTTCTCCATTAATAATCTCTTTTTCTACTTTTCCTCTTAGTCTTCTTATTTTTTTGTATTGTAAAGTTTTCCATATCCAGATTCCTTTGCCTATATTTTTCTTCAGATATCTTTGGTGCTGCTCTTTTTGTATTAGTTAGTTTTGCTTTCTCCTTTGCATAAATATTACACCATATTAAATCAATTTTTCCTTTCCCATGTCCATATTTCTTCTTAACATGTCTCCTGATCTTCTTGCTTTTCCTTATTCTGGGGATTCACTCCATCAAGCTGTGATTTAGTTGGTTTTAGACCTTCTGCATTAAATCATTCACTTCGCAGGCAGTCCATAACTTCAACTTGTATTTCTTTAACTTCTGCTTTACTAATCTTCTTTTCTACATTGTTTTTGTGCTATTAATCTTTTTATTGTGAAATTTTTCATATCTGAATGCCTTTGCCTGTATTTCTCTCCGAATATCTTTGAGACTGCCTTCTGTATATTACTTAACTTAGCTTTCTCCTTAGCATAAATATTGCACCATATCAAATCTCTCTTTCCTATGTCCATATTTCTTTTTTTATATTTTTCAAATATCTCTAGGTTTTGTTGTTTATATTTTCTCACTTCCTCAAAGGCTTTCCAAAGAGATCAAAGTTTCTTGATCTATATACTGTTTTTCAAAATTCTGTTGTATTAATGAACACAAATTTTTATTTGAAGCTTGTGACAGTTTTTCCTGAAGAAGTATTTTTCTTTCCTCTAATTTCCCTCTTAATCACTTTGTAAATCTTGTGTCTGGAAATTCTGGGCTTTTTACATAATAGTAACAATACATAATTTCTTTCTTATCCTCATTAGTCCACTCTATTGTCTTTATGGCTCTTTTTTGGCCAATCAATTTTTGTTGATTTTGTGGACTGCTGCTTCCTTCTACAATGGGGGGGGGGGCATTGTCCCCCTGAGCTTGGTCTGTTCCCATTGTAGGAATATTTCCGTATTTTGAGGATTCTACACTGTCATTTTTTTCCAGCCCTGGTACCAGTTTGTCTACCAGGATTGGGCACATTTTTTATCCTGGGTTTTGTGCACCCAGCTATCTTTTTTTTTTATTTACTTCTGTCCATGGTATATGCTATATCAACAGAGTCTATATATCAGTGTTGCCTTGGTGAGATTTTGGGAAAAACTGGGTCGACCTCGCGAAGGTACTCACCAAGACTTGAGGATTCAATGTCAGCACTACTACTCTCCTTTGCTTGCTGACTTTTCATCTCTCTATCAGGACCCCTTACACATATATGTGTCTGTGTGCGTGCGCGCGTGTCTGTGTGCGTGCGCGCGTGTGTGTCTGTGTGCGTGCGTGTGGGCGTGTCTGTGTGTGTGCTTGCGCGCGTGTCTGTGTGTGTGCGCGCGCGTCTGTGTGTGTGCGCGCGCGTCTCTGTGTGTGCGCGCGTCTCTGTGTGTGCGTGTCTGTGTGTGTGTGTGCACAAGTGCCTGTCTGTGTGTGTACGCGCGCCTGTGTGTCTGTGTGTGTGTGTGTGTGTGCACGCACGCCTGTCTGTGTGTGTGTGTGTGCACGCGCCTGTCTGTGTGTGTGTGTGCACGCGCGCCTGTCTGTGTGTGTGTGTGCACGCGCGCCTGTCTGTGTGTGTGTGTGCACGCGCGCCTGTCTGTGTGTGTGTGTGTGTGTGTGTGTGTGTGCACGCGCGCCTGTGTGTGTGTGTGTGTGTGTGTGTGTGTGCGCCGGTGTGTGTGTGTGTGTGCACGCGCGCCTGTCTGTGTGTGTGTGTGTGTGTGCACGCACGCCTGTCTGTGTGTGTGTGCACGCGCGCCTGTCTGTGTGTGTGTGTGCACGCGCTCCTGTCTGTGTGTGTGTGTGCACGCTCCTGTCTGTGTGTGTGCGCGCGCTCCTGTCTGTGTGTGTGCGCGCGCCTGTCTGTGTGTGTGTGTGCACCTGTCTGTGTGTGTGTGTGCGCACGCGCCTGTCTGTGTGTGTGTGCGTGCGCCTGTCTGTGTGTGTGCGCACGCCTGTCTGTGTGTGGCAGCACGCCGCGCCTGTCTGTGTGTGTGTGTGTGTGTGTGCGTGCGTGTGTGTGCACGTACGCCTAATGTGTGTGTGTGTGTGTGTGTGTGTGTGTGTGCGCACGCGCCTGGGTGTGTGTGTGTGTGTGTGTGTGTGTGTGTGTGTGTGCGCGCGCGCCTGTGTGTGTGTGTGTGTGTGTGTGTGTGTGTGCACGCACGCCTGTCTGTTTGTGTGTGTGTGTGCACGCGCGCCTTTCTGTTTGTGTGTGTGTGTGTGTGTGTGCACGCGCGCCTGTCTGTGTGTCTGTCTGTGATATTCTTTTCCG